>NC_045476.1:83837873-84204874 GCF_009650955.1 Corvus moneduloides
TGCAGTGAAGACTGTGGTGGACGTGTGTAGTGGTTTGGTCCAAAATACTCATTACTGTTTATCTGCTGTGAGATAAGAATTAGGAGAAATGCAAAGCAGGCACCAAACTTGAAAGAATATAAAGAAGTTTATTAACAGACCTAAAAGAGGGGGAAAAAAAAAATTATACCTCACCTTCAGAACTCTCCTCCTCCCCCCACCTTCCTCCCTTCTCCCACTGACAATGTAAAAAGACAACCTTTGAGATGTTCAGTCTGTTTACCACTTCCATAATAACCTTGTTCAGTCCATTTAGAAAGAGAAGTCTCTTCTTTCTCATGCTATGAAAACATTATCACAACGAGACAGCCGCCCACTTCCAAATATTGTTCAGTCCATTTAGGAAGAGGAGTCTCTCTGCCTGCGTGTGAGTCCTTTCCCCCGACTTGCAGCTTTTCCCACAACTGCTTTCAAGGGTCCACTCTTGAAGGTTTTTGGGGTACAATTTTAAGGTTGAGCCATTCAGAAACAAAAACAGAGGCCCTTCTCCTTCCCTGGGAGCAAAGGGTCCTCCTCATCTTCATCGGTAGGACTATCTCTGGGAGCATCTCTAAGAACTGAGGTTTTCTCCTTTCCCGTTTGGAGCAAAAGTCCTCATCTGGTCCATCTCTCCCTGTCCAAACTTCTCATGAAATTACAGCTGCGTCAGCATCTGCCTATCTCAGCGCAGGTGCTTTTGCTTATGAGCTGAACACTCCACCCCCCATATCTTCATGAAATTACAACGGGATACTCTGATATATCATAGCTTCACAACAGAATTTCAGCTTTAAGCATCTCCTCTCTCTCTTCCCTCAGGTTTTCAGCTCTTCACAGCAATAAAAGGGTTAATCTCACCTCCGCCTTGCAGCTGGAATTTTTCTTATCGCAGTGGAGAGGGGGGGAGCTGAGCCGCTCCGGCTGCCCACGGCAAGGCAGTGGGGGGGGTTCCACGGCTGGAACAGGTCCATCGGCTCCAGGATGGCCGTGGCCCAGCCCAGCCTGGCCCGAGCAGGGCCTGGGCCAGGCCCGCTGGCCTCCGCATGGGGCCCCGCAGTCACCTGAAACGAGAGAGAGCTTGGAGGGGGAGTTTGCCTATTCTTAAATGTGGATCACAGAGGTGGTCACAACTTTAAGTGGCTTAAAGAATTGTCCATATTCAAACTGGCCAGCTGATAGGTTCTATCAAGTCCCAGAGGAAGCTGTAAGCAGCCCTTATCAAGGACATCACTTCCAGGACTATGCTTGCTAACCTATGACAACGTGCAACAGACAACATGTTCACATTCAGATACATGCATGGCTGCTGAAGAGAGAAAAGGGACTATACACATTCAGAGTGCACTATGACAGGTCATATAGACCCGCATGTACTGGTACACAAAACCTCTTAATCAAAGTACTTCTAGAAATTGATAAACCATAGTTCAAATGGATTTTCATATCAGGTAACAACAGAACTGTGCTGAATGGTCTTGAAAGATACAAGTGGCTCGCTGACTGATTAGCATAGTCCACCTGAGCATATCCATAACCATGTTCCAAAAACTCTATCTGCAATGACTAGTATTCCCAAATTAATTTTAGTTGTGCACCAGCTAGGATACTTACTCACCTACCTAAAATTTCAGTAGGTCAGGGCATTAGTTCATCTTCTGAAAGGTTTTAAAACACTTGTAAGAAATAACAGAATTGACATGCCAAATTTAAAGTGTACCTTTCTCATTCCTGTTATTTTGATAGTCATCCTCAGGAAAATGATACATTGCAAATCAGAATTAAGAGAATCATCCCCCTGAAGACACAAAATATATTTACCTGGGATTTCTTTTAGATTTAATTCTGAAAAAAAGAAATGATATGGCAGAATACAGCAGAAGCTGTAGAAAAAAGATCACTCATCAACAATATTGATTCTGAGAAAAATGGTAGAAGAATTATATCAACTTCAGGGAAAGATAACCAAAGTTATTAGGACAGAACATTGTAAAGTGTATGAAATATATGAAATGAGCCCTAGGGTTTTCATTGAGACCAATCTAAATAGAAGTCTGCCTAGTCATTTAAGGATAGACATGACAGTGTAACTCTTTCCTTTTCTTTTTTTAATAGGGGAATAATATTTCTAAAAGTCAAAATGTACTATAATTCTAGTCTTCATGCAGAAAAGAGAGGTAACCATTCTTCTAGCAGTCCCCAAATACAGCTTTTTTAATCTTCCCAGCAGTATACTATACTAGTTAAGAGAAGAGACATAGACTATAGTAAAAATCAATAAATGTGAGGGTGTTGAAAGATAAGAGGAATAGTGTAGCCCTGTAGCCCACAAAGGATGGCAATGCCACTGCCGTTAAGAGACCACAATCCTTTTGTCAGGCTCATGGCCCTCAGGTGGCGTCAGGACTCGCTTGGACTCATCTTTGCCTGTCTGTAGCCAAGTCTTTGCTTTTCTATCTAGAGCAGCAATTATCAAACCACTGCTGGATTAATTTACCCTTCTATACTTCTTGCTTTTTCTTGGCTTTATCAATTTTGTTGTGTCTATTGTTGCACATACAACTAACTATAGTTACAAGTGTTGGGGCAGCTCTGGTGGGCCATGGACTGGGGCTCCATCATGGCTCCCCAGCACTCATTTCTCACAGAACATTTGCACATTTAGTCATTTCACCACCAGCCAGGTGTTAAACCACACAGTTGCACCAAAACCTGGCCCTGAGCCCAGGCTGCAAAAGCTATGGAAGGTGGAAAGAAGAGGTCGTGCTCAGGGTGTGACAATAGCTTAATTAAGCTATATTTCCTTAAGGAATGAAATCTCTATCTATGACCCTAGAATCTAATGCAAGACAGATAAACACAGGAGGCTCGATGGCTGTTAACAAGCCATCAAAAGTCCTTCACCGCTCATTAAAGGAATGTAATCATGGGAGCTGGAAAAAACAGTTTTCAGGGTAGCAAACCTCCCAAAAGTACTCAGCATCTATGTAAGTCACTCTGTATAAAGTATTTGGATGCAATGGAGAATTGTAAAATAAAAGAGAGTGTTAGTAAATAGATAAAAATTTCCACAAGCAGACAAAGGAGTGAGGAGGAAGGAACCATCGACCGTGCTTTGCTCCTGGTGAAGGAGTCTGGATGCTGATGGCTCACCTCTAATGATCATCTTTACACAGTTATAGGGAAAAAGAGAAGTACTTTTGTACTTCTGCCTCAGGATTCATATTACTATATTGTTAGAGGTTAGGATTTTCTCCTTTTTTTTCCCTTTTCTTTCTCTCAGGGAATTTTCTCCCATTTGTTGCATAAGAGATGGGAACAACCAATACTTAAGAAACAAAAGAAGTGGCCAAGGTGGGGGGAAGGGGTGCAGCTGTCTGCACTGTCTTAGCTGGGGGGGTTTTCTTTTGGGAAGGGAAGAGATACGATGAGATTTTGGCTGGAGGGTGTGGGGCTGGGCTTGGCTCCTCTCCCTCTCTCAGGACTGGAGGAGGAGATGGTGCCATTGCTGCTGTGGGGAGAATTCTCTGCCGCGGCAGAATTCAGCCATTTTACTGCTTCTCCTACCGTGAGTGAGGCTTTGCTCATAAGAGCGGCTGTTGAACTGGGATCTTATCGAACACCCGATCTCACTGGAAAGGACCCTCACCATCTACTCGGGTGCCCCAGGGGAGAACCCGGGACCCTGAACCCTGACCCCCTCCCAGGGAGTGTCTCCCAGCTGCTTACGGGAGCCCAGCTGCCGCTGCACAGCCCCACTGTTTTTGCCGCTGCTTTGGCTTTTTTGCTACACTTTAACCTGATATCCCATGTCCACCTGACTCCCCGCACCTCCTGCTATGGCTGCGGAATTCCTGCTACATTTTGTTTGCCACCCCGGCGTCTGCTTGCCTCTCCCATTCCAGCCACCACTCCGAGGTTCCTGCTACTGCCCATTTTGCCATCCAGAGGGGCACCAGGATTGGCTTCCCCCGGGGGTTTGTAATGGAAGCGCCTTTTCCATCTCTTTCTGCCGGCTGCATCGGCAATTGGTCAAGTGGAGGGAGACGGTTGGACTCACGCCACAGCAGCCCTGCAAGCACACGGGAATCATTGCACCTGCCCTGCCGGGCCGGGAGCCACCAGCACCCCTGCTGGCTGCGGCCCTAACTACAGCAAAGGGGAAAGTGCCTGCGGCTGAGAGAAGGCTGCTACTGGGTTTCTGGTTCTGTTTGTTGCTGCTGCCGTTGTGGTTTGTTTGCCTTCTCATACATATATTGATACCAGTAAAGGACTGTTATTCCTTTTCTCAGATCTTTGCCTGAAAGCCCTGTTATTTCAAAGTTATAATTTGGAGGTAAGGGGGATCACATTTTCCATTCCAAGGGAGGTTCCCACCTTCCTTGGCAGACACCTGTCTTTCAAACCAAGACATATATACAGGCTTTTTTTTTTTCTGAGAAAGATACAGAATCTAAGACTGTACAACATGTATATATATTGTGTAAAATAGAGTGGAAATCCACTAGTATCTTGCTATTCTAATTTTCACTAAGTATTGTTCCCATTTCTGTCACATTTTACTACATTACTAATTTTCCCTCTTTGTAATAATAGTTACTTCTGAGAAAAAATACCAGAAGGAGGTTGTTAAAAACCTAGATGAAAACACAACAATACTTTATCACATCTATTCTTCAAAAAAAATTTGGAGACAGGAGCTTCAGAGTTAGACTGAAGATTGAAATGATGTATCCTAAGTCTCTTCAGGCCTGTGATGGCATTCAGTAACTGAGAAATATCAACATTATGCTTACAATACTCTGTTGTGCCTCACAGTTTTGGTAGGTAGGTGAGGTACTTAGGTAAAACACTGGAGCTTTAAGAAAATTAGTCATGATTCCAAATGAAATACAACTGTACAAATATCAACTCCATTGATAATTTCACTTTGAACAGCTATCTGAACAGTTTGTTCTTATGTATCTTTCAAACTTAAATAATAAAAACTCTGCATAAGGTGCCTGAAATATTCCTTCTGAAAAATTATGCAATGACTCATAAATTAATCTTTTTTTTTTTTCTTGACTTACATAGTCTAACCAATTCTTTCTCATTGAAACATGAAAATAGTGGAACTGGAACATCTCTCAGCTGTTACAATAAAGAATAGCTAATCAGAACTTAATATGTTGTCGTTAGCAAAGAGATGGAAAAAATGTAAATATTTGTTCAGTAAATCACTGCACTTGACATAATGAGACATTCAAGACATTGCAGCAAAGATAATTGTGCAAAAGCTGTTATTTTTTAATGTTTTGTCTAGTCTGCACTTCCCCCCCCAAAAAAAGTGACTGTTTCTTTTCTTTAGTACTGTCACAAAGTGTTGTAAAATACCCCAAGACAAAACACTTAAGATCCCATGTTTAAGAGTTTCTTCACTGAAATGTAATATTTCTTAGTTACTATAGCATACACAAATGTTTTCAATAGTAAAACAAATTATTTCCTGAGAGCTGTGTTTGATAAAATGCAAATCAGAAATGGAGTACATTATCAGAAGTACATGATCAAAAGAATATTTATATTGCAGTAAATTATTTACTTGACATAAGAATGATTGTTTCTCATGATTCATGTAACTGATGAAGAGTTCTTTACTTTCATCATCACTCTTGAAGTATAAGGCTCTAAAAAAAGTCTATCTGTTCGCACAATTTTTTCAGACAAAGCAGGTAAAAGCATTCTATATAAACTAAAGTTTGTATATAGTAAGTAGAGAAGTGAAGAATAAATTCAGTTGATGTAAAAATTATAAGGAGCTTGTGGAGACTAATACGATAGCTGCTTCTTGAAGAAAACCATAATATTTTCACCCTATACAGACATTGTAGTTTGCTTTTATTACATCTTACTGTTACTAAAAATTGCAGGTTTTAAAGGTATTAAATATTCAATGCATTTGTCTTAGAATAACATCCCCCTTGTCATAGGTTAGCAAGCATCGTCCCGGAAGGGACGTCCTTGCAAAGGGGTGCTTACAGTTTCCTCTGGGAACTGATAGAACCTATCAGCTGGCCAGTTTGAATATGGACAATTCTCTAAGCCACTTAAAGTTGTGATCTCCTCTGTTATCCGCATTTAAGAATAGGCAAACTCCCCCTCCAAGCTCTCTCTCGTTTCCGGCGCTGGGACAGGTGGCTGCGGGCCCCGTGTGGGGGCCAGCGGGCCCAGCCAGGCCCTGCTTGGGCCAGGCCGGGCCGGGCCACGGCCATCCTGGGTCGATGGGCCTGTTCCAGCCGTGGAACCCCCCCCCACTGCCTTGCCGTGGGCAGCCGGAGCGGCTCGGCTCTCCCCCCTCTCCACTGCGATAAGAAAAATTCAACATTCCAGCTGCAAAGCTGCAAGGCCGAGGTGAGATTAACCCTTTTTATTGCTGTGAAGAGCTGAAAACCTGAGGGAAGAGAGAGAGGAGATGCTTAAAGCTGAAATTCTGTTGTGAAGCTATGATATATCAGAGTATCCTGTTGTAATTTCATGAAGATATGGGGGGTGGAGTGTTCAACTCGTGAGCAAAAGCACCTGCGCTGAGATAGGCAGATGCTGACGCAGCTGTAATTTCATGAGAAGTTTGGACAGGGAGAGATGGACCAGATGAGGACTTTTGCTCCAAATGGGAAAGGAGAAAACCTCAGTTCCTAGAGATGCTCCCAGAGATAGTCCTAACGATGAAGATGAGGAAGACCCTTTGCTCCCAGGGAAGGAGAAGGGCCTCTGTTTTTTGTTTCTGAACGGCTCAACCTTAAAATTGTACCCCAAAAACCTTCAAGAGTGGACCCTCGAAAGCAGTTGCGGGAAAAGCTGCAAGTCGGGGAAAAGGACTCACACGCAGGCAGAGAGACTCCTCTTCCTAAATGGACTGAACAATATTTGGAAGTGGGCGGCTGTCTCGTTGTGATAATGTTTTCATAGCATGAGCAAGAAGAGACTTCTCTTTCTAAATGGACTGAACAAGGTTATTATGGAAGTGGTAAACAGACTGAACATCTTAAGGGTTGTCTTTGAACATTGTCAGTGGGAGAAGGGAGGAAGGTGGGGGGAGGAGGAGAGTTCTGAAGGTGGTATAATTTTTTTTTCTTCTTTTAGGTCTGTTAATAAACTTCTTTATATTCTTTCAAGTTTGGTGCCTGTTTTGCATTTCTCCTAATTCTTATCTCACAGCAGATAAACAGTAATGAGTATTTTGGACCAAACCACTACACCCCTTAAAACTGTCTCTTTTTCCTTTATTGAGACTAAAATCTTTACAAATCATGCAATTTATCAAATAGGCAAATCCTTTCTTAATTTCATTTCTTCAAAGTTCTTCCTTTTAAGAACAATGTTGTTTGTAATTTATATCAACTAAACCTCTGGTGTGTGTGACATCTCCCCAAGAAAGGAAAGGGGATCAGAATCTCACAGATTGGAAGGGACCTCCAGAAGTCATGTTGTCCAAGATATTGCTAAAAGCCAGGCCAGTCAGAGCAGGTGGCTCAGGGCCATGTTCTGTTGAATTCTAAATATCTCACAACCTCCTGAGGTACTTGTTCCCATATTTGAACATCCTCATTGTAAAAAATTCCTTACATTGAGCAGCTGTAACCTTTTGCAACCTGTGTTTTTGGTATCTCATCCTTCTACTGTGAACATCTGCAGAGACTCTGACCCTGTATGCTACATGGCCTCCCAACAGGGAGTTGTAGTCAGACTTAAAATTTCCTCTCCACTTTCAGTTCTTGAAACTGGACAAGTCCATTCATCTCAGTCTCTAATTTCATGTCATGCTAAAGGCCACTAATCATATTCATGGCCCTCTTCTTGACCCACCCCAGAACATCACTGTACTTCTTGCACTGAGAAGTCCAAAATCAAACACATCACATCAGAAGGGGTGTCACAGGTGAGAGAGATGCTGAACTCCTCATGGCCATACTTTGCTGTCTGTTTTGTGAGCAGGACTCAAGAAAAAGTGGGGCCAGAGTCTGCCTGTGCAGAGTAGTGGCAGAACTGCAGGCTCCAGAATTATTCAAATATCAGTCATTCAGCATGGAAGGTTGCCAGGATAAGATACAAAGACATGAGACACTGCTTTAATTGACTTCTACAAGGAACATCGGGTAAAAGATATCTATCCTGTTTTTGTGCATTTCAGTAAACCTGGACACCACCTGCCTCTACCTTCTTTCCCTGCTGTTTCACAATTCTCTTTCACCAAACTTTCACACATAAATTCTGTATTCATTCAAAAATTAACTATCATTTTGGTCTAAGTTCCAAAAATTCACTATGTAACATTGACTTTGAATAAGTTAAACATTTTATCCTCCATGCATAGAGTATCTAAAAGGACCTGATCAGAGGGTATTAGACTCCAACACTGCCTTTCACTTGAACCTGTGGGTATATGCCAAGTACAATTGCTGTACCCCTCTACTGGCAAGTGATTCACAGGAGGAGCACTGTGTACATCATAAAGCTCAAATAGGTCACAGACTGTTGCCCAGGCCTTTTCCTGCTTCTGTTATTGCCTTGCATGAGCTTTAGCTAACGATTTCTTTGCAGAGGTGGTTACTTGGGATCTGGTTTTGGAAACTTCTATTAGATGGCAGCAAGAGTGAGGCTGCACTTCAAGGCAAGATGAGGCATGAACCAAAACTGACAGCACAGGTAATGCCCTCACTACCAGGACACCTGAGCAGGATAAGCAGCATCAGATGGCAATAGCAATACGTTCCAAACACGGTCCTGTGATCTTCAACCAAAGGCAAGGTCAACAAGTCAGGGCTGAGGTTAATCCATGAAAGTTCAATGACCACTCAGGGAGATCTTGAGACAGGCCCAGACCCTGGCACAACCACAACATAATTCAGGCCATGCCTGATTACCCTTACCTGAACTGAGACAGAGCTTTTAATGGAGTATTTTTTTTTAAAAAAAGAGACCAGTAATCCATCCTCTTAAAGTCTGATCGTTATCCATAAGCAGAAATCAAATGGATGGAGGGATAGGTTTTGCATGGTATGAATATTTATAAGAACATCTGCATTTGTATTGATACTTTCTGGTAATAAATTGTTGATATTATTTTTATTTTTATTTGTTCTCTTTTAACAGACTTGTGGATGTTTGTAAACACATTCTATAAATCCATTTTATGTCACAAGCTAAGTCCCCCACAGAAGATAGACAGCTAACCTTTGCTCAACATGGGGAATAAGATGCTAGAAAGTAGTGCTGTGGAAAGGGACCTGGGGGTCCTGGTCAACAGCAAGTTGAACATGAGTCAGCAGTGCCCTGGCAGCCAGGAGGGCCAGCCCTGTCCTGGGGAGCATCAGGCGCAGCATCACCAGCCAGGCAAGGTAGGGGATTGTCCTGCTCTGCTCTTCATTGGGGCGGCCTCACCTCGAGTGCTGGGGGTAGTCTTGGGTGCCACAATACAAAAAAGAGTTTAAACTATTAGAGAGTGTCCAAAGGAGGGCAATGAGGATGGTGAAGGGCCTTGAGGGGAAGCTGTATGAGGAGCAGCTGAGGTCACTGGGTCTGTTCAGCCTGGAGAAGAGCAGACTGAGGGGAGACCTCATTGCAGTCTGCAACTTCCTCATGAGGAGAAGAGGAGGGGCAGGCACTCATCTCTTCTCTGTGGTGACCAGTGACAGAACCTGAGGGAATGGCCTGAAGATGTGTCAGGGAAGGTTTAGGTTGAATATTAGAGAAAGGTTCTTCACCCAGAGGGTGGTTGGGCACTGGAACAGGCTCCCCAGGGAAGTGGTCACAGCACCAAGCCTGACAGAGCTCATGGAGCATTTAGACAATGCTTTTGAATGCATGATGTTACACTTGGGTTGTCCTGTGAAGGTCCAGAAACTGGACTCAATGATCCTTGTCGGTGCCTTCCCAGTCAGCATATTCTGTGATTCTGTGATAAAGCTGTCCATCTCCAGAACAGGACAATTCTTGTCATAGTAAGGCACATTGTATCTGGCCTTATTATCCTTGGGATTTCTCACAACCTAGTCCACCAACAAATTAAACTGTACCACACAGTTTTTAGATATAATTAGTGACAGAATATTGAATTCATATCTAAGAGGACTTGTAATCAGCTAATAACAGTAACAGCATCTCTGTGAAGGGTGCTGAAAAGAGCCTCTCCTTGACCTGAGATTTCAGTTCTATAAAACATTTTTATGAAGACAGATCCTCAGTACTGAACAAAGCCCTGCTAAAATAGATGAGGCTCAGCCCTGCAATCCATGCAGAGCTCAAGTCTTTTCCTCTTGCCAGAGGGAACAAAAGCAGTCATACAAGATTGAGAAATTGCACACTGCTAGTGTTAGTAAATACAAAAGGTATCATCAGTCCTTTTTTATTTATAAATGCTAAACCTTTCATTTTCACATCTCTTTTTAACCTAACTTCTTTTTTTTTTTTTTTTTTTTTGTTGTTGCTGTTGAAGAAAAGTGGATGAAGAGGAAAATGTTTTCCTGTTAGCAGCCACAAGTCAAACTCAGCTTGAAAAACCATACCTGCTGCTTTACTAATGGGAATAAATTTTCAGCTCACAGGAGACGAATAACAACAGACAATACAACATCATATTAGGGAGCAAGCAATACAAGACAAGAGATGAAAGTAAAACACACAGCACCTACAAAGGTTTAGGTTTAGTAATAAACTTAGAACAAGTTGGAGCTTTGTAACTGAGCCAATACACCACAAAATCATGACAGAGCTTGCAGAACTAGCATCACCACTTACAACTGAAAAACAACCTTTTAAAAAATGTACATCTCCAGTCTTATCAGATGCAAAAAATTAATGGAATTATAACCCTGCTGTGACCTCATATGCTGTGTCCTGTCTTTTATCCTCACAGACCACTGGATTTCTCCATTCTTTACATAGCCGGACTATGTCAAGACCCTACTCTTCAGAAGAATTTCTCTCCCACAACTAGTTATGTTATGGGCTATTGATCAGATCTTACAGCTGGCTCTGCACAAAACATATGCACAGTTAAAGCAGTCTGTCCTCATCAACTCACCCAACAATAGAGAGTTCTTTGTTCACACCTGCAAGCAAAACTTAAATACTAGGCCATGTTTGGCAGAGTATAACATTATGCAAAAGGGAAAGAGGGAGAAATCTTAGCCACAGTCTTCTAGCAGAATATAATATTGTAAGCTCTAAGGCATATTGTTTCTGCTTTCTAAGCTGCAGGTTAAAAGAAACATTTTGGTTGGCTTTTTTTTAGCTAAAAATAACTTTATAAATTGAAGTTACTTTTAATAGGAAGTACAGACTAAATCTACAGCTAATAAAAGAGTCTTTGCAGCTTTTCCCTCAAATAAGTAATTTTAAATATTAGTTTCTATTATTCTGTATTATCTCTAAAGAAAAACATGAAGCGATATTGTCCCTAAGCATTGGGCAATCTAAGCAGACATGTTCATTCTTTTAAGGCATGCTTTACAGAAACTGAGTAAGCCTGTTTTTCAGTAGTGAAAGTCATTTCTACTCAAAGTAGAACTTATTCTATCTAAGGAATTAATTTCACATGCCTATTTAAAATAAGGAATTTTTTTAAAAGAAATAGATTTTGTAGTTACAATAATTGGGCAGTAACAGTAGCAATTAACATGTAGGATTGATAGTAAACTATCACAAAACAATGAGTGAATTAACCAAAAAAAAATGGCCAGGAAGTAACTACTGTCTCCTTGATGTATTTAACAGCCATTACAAATACAGGTTCACATCAGCAAATTTTGCATATTTTTTTATCTATCCCTTTCTTTCAGAAATTTTATATCTGTAAATATATATGACACACATATCTTATTTCAGAGTAACTGCTGAATAATATTTTTTAAAAAAATAAGTAATTCTACAGATTAATGGAATGCATTAGAAAAAAACCATGAAAACCGAAGTAGGAACAGGGTGGGTTAGATGTTGGTTAACAGAACTGCTACCTTGGATTTCCAGAGGGCAGACTGTTTAGGAGACAATGTCCATTGAGAGGCCTTTCTGAAGAGCAAAGGAATCCAGAAAAGCTGGACATTCATCATGGAGGAAATATTAAAGTCACAGGAGCAGATGGTCTCCATGTGCTGAAAAACAAGCTGGCAGGGAAGAACAGAAAGCTTTGGCTGGAACTCAGCAACAAAAGAGAGTTTACAACTTTTGGAAGAAGGGGCAAACAAGGACTGCAAGAGCAACAAGGATGTTATGAAAGGATTCTTCTGACTTGCCTCGCATAGTTCACTTTAGGGGATTACTTGTGCCTTTTGTTATTTTGCCCTCTGATTTCCACTAGCCACTTCTAAGATAGCCAGTCTTGATAATCACTTATATAGTTCTTAATTTCTAATCCCTAAGAAAGATCATTCCATTCCTTCCATGAACTAAAGCATAATAAAGAACATATAAAAAAGTATTAAGTTAGAATATCTGATATAAGTTTGGCTGAAAAGAATTTTGTGAGAATTTGTCTTATCACTTACAAGCTGGCACCGGTATATACTACTACACTCACACCCAAAGACAAAGTTTTCAGGGTATTATAAATATACAGATTGCAATACTAATATTAACAGGGAACACAGAAAAGAAAAAACAAACCCCAGTTAGATGTTATTGAACATAATCACTACAAACCAACTTTTTTAACATATGATTATTTCATTATTAAAATATATTTGAAACAGAACTTAAACTTTCACTCCCACATAATGAATGAAATGTTCTACACAGAAACTGCAATACATCTGTTTTGCCTCATCTTGATTCAGACAAGAATGTAACATTTTCCCCCACCACCCATTGTAAGACATAGTGTCAGACTGCATGGAGAAGAGTAAAAAAGTGGAAGACTGATGGTTTGCTAAATTTATCCATACTTCACACTATCCTCCTGCATACTTTCTGCACAAGAACATGCTCATGGGCAACTTAGAATCTCCTTTCAAGCACTGAAATGTTACATTTTGTGAATAGTCTAAATACCTCAAAAAAGTCTAAGAAGACTTTCCTCTCTCAGCACTAAGGAACATGCCAATGAAGGTATCTTGAATAATTACTATGAATAAAAACAGGGCAAGGGTAAATTGATGAAAAGTCTTAGGCTATATAGGAACATATCACTGGGAAAAAGAAGATAGTCCTGGGAGCTGGACTGGACTGGCTGTACAAAAAACCTGGGTATTAAAACATGCAGAAAGCAAAGGAAGTGTTTGATGAGACCAGAATAATGAGGATAGAAATTATATCAATTAAAAAGTTACATGAGAAATTTAAAGAAAAGTTTGTATGAAATGGGGGAGAAGGGAAACGTCAAATATGGTCAAACTAGCCTATGTGAATAAAAAAATAGACAAGAAGTTGGTGGAAGCAAAATGAGATATCCAAAGTCTGAAAGTTACTGAGGCAAGGAGGATGAGCCTGGGACAAGAACCACAGATGAAAAGAGACTAGATGGAAATCATCTGGAAAAAGAGCGTGTCTGGGTAACATAGGAGGAATCTTACATTCATCAGAACACATTTTCTTTCTCATACATGAAGTAAAAAAAAAAAACATAAACAAAAAACTCAACAAACTAAAAGTCTCTGTGACTTCACAAGCTCAAATGGCAGCAGTTTGCATAGTTAGTCCCTCGTTCCAGCAGTAGGGTTCCACATCATGGAGTTTTCAGGTAAGATAAAGAGAAGGACATTAGGAGGAAGAGAAGTTTGAAACCAAATGCTTTTTAAAGACTTTATTATAAAGGACAAAATTAGGATTCTAGCCTTAGTTCATTACTTTTTAAATGCAATCTATATTTATAACCACAAATGCAGACCCATGTGTCGTGTTTCAAACCCAGCTAGCAATCAAGCACCACAAAGCTGCTTGCTCACTCCTCTGATTCAATGAGGAAGGGAATTGGAGGAGAAAAAGTGCAAAAACTCGTGGATTGAGATAAAGATAGTGTAATAGGGAAAACAAAAGCCATACACACAAGTAAAGCAAGGGATTCATTCACTACTTCCCATAGGCAGGCAGGTATTCAGCTGTCACCCAAATCCAGGATTCCATCATGGGTAACAGTTACTTGAGAAGACAAATGCCATCATGCCAAATGACCCCCTATTCCACTTTCTTCCTTCAGGTTTATAAGCTGAGTATGACTCCATACAGTATGGAATATCCTTTTGATCCTTTGGAATCAGGTGTCCCAGCTCTGTCCTCTCTTTCTGTGCACTCCCAGCCTCTACACTGGGAGGGCAATACAAGAAGCAGAAAAGGCTGTGGCTCTGTGTAAGCCCTGCTCAGCAGTAACAAAAATATCTCTATATTATAAATACTGGTTTTAGCACAAATTCAAAACGTAGTCTAATATTAACTTCCATGAAGAATATTAACTGTACCCCAAAACCATCATGCTTTTTTCTTGATTTACTGTGAAAAGCATACCAGAAAGTGAAATCATTCACTTTGGCTGTCAGGTCCTTAGACTAAAGCATTTAGTATTTTCATTTTTGTTTCTCTTTCTAGGTATTTAGTCTAACCATTACTCAACTTTCTTTCTGATTTACTGTCACAATTAGTTTGGAGGTAAGTGGATGAGTTAATCTGTGCCATTTTCCCCTTCCAACTGCTCCTGATGGCTCTCAATGCTCTCATTAAACTTGATGCTTAGTCAGCTGTTCACTATCTTCAGATGATTCTTCTTTGCATTCAATCCTCTTCACCCAGCAAGGTGGCAAAACATGGCACAAGTGCAGCTGATGTACAAATTGCTGATAGAGGCAGCTCCCTTCCTGAACATCCTAACTGTGACCATATGGTTTAACATTACTGGCTTGCTACCACAGAAGCTACATCTCGACTTCTCTTAGTAACAATAACAGCAGTTGCAGCTGCTTCTAATTTAACAGCCAAAGAAACTATTATGATAATTTAATAGGATATTCCCCATAAAAGGAAAAAATGTTCAACTAGTAATACTTTTAGCAACTTCTAATTGAGTTAGAATATATTTTTTATAAGAAAACTAGTGACAGTTCAAAGAACATCTCAGCTTATTAATGTCCTTTCAAGTTATAATTAGTATCTATGGATGCATGCTCTGTGTGAACTAGAACTTTGATCCATGGTGTAAAAAACAGTCTTCTTAACTGAGAAGTTGAATAGGAGCATACAGAGGGTATCTGTATTAAAAAGATCTTTACAACTGGAACAGTGGGGCTTCTTTGCCTTTTATCAATGTTTAATCTCAGAAATCTGTTAGGGGGCTAACTGGGTGAAACACAATGCTTGTGATATACACTGTGAAAACAGGTTAATGATCTAGTGATTTTTCTCAGCTTTAAAATTTATTTCCTCAGACAATAACTCAATGTATCATGAAGAGCACCCTAGACTGTCCAGTCTGATTCTCACAGTTATTAGTGTACTGTGGATCAAGGGGATGATTCAAAAAGAAGAATGCCTCAAACACTCACAGGCACTCACCTGGAGACAAACCTTCCCTGAAGGGGAAGGATGATTTTTCAAGTTTCTTTGGAGAGATGATAGCATATTAGGCATGCAGTATAGAGGTGGTGACTTCATACAGACCTGGGCTGGTGCACTCAGAGAAGGCTAACAGCCTTGACAGGATGCAGTTTTCTCAGATTTATCTAAGTCCATGGAGTTTGCTTTAATATTTTATTGGGACTATTATTTTCAACAATACCTTCAGAATGCTATTTTTCCCAATTCTAATGTTAATTTATAATGACGCTTCTGTGCTCAGAAACTATATGCTTCTACAACAAAAAAAAGAAACATCAGCAAAATTTATGACTTTGTGACTGTAACCTGCTGCCAAAAAAAACAAAAAACCAAACCAACCAAACAAAAAAAACTCACCACTGAAAACCAAAAGACCAAACCCCTTTTTTCTTTTTTTCGTGGCTAGTTTCTGAAACATTTTGCGCAATGTATTAAAATAAAGACATCTTTCTTAAATTATTTTTTTAGAGAGATAGAAAGGAAATCAGATTCTCACACAAAATAGTCATATGAAATTAACTTCAAATGACTGTATTTCTATGGAGTCTTGGGAAATAGAATGCTGAAAAATTTGAGAAGGATATCATCACTTGACATCAGTGGAGCATATGAAACAAACACGTCATAAAATAATGAAAAATCAAACCATATATGGAAAATCTTTATTGTTACCATTTAATGCACTGTGTAAAATCACTCAAATGTTATAGCAGTGAAAATGGGATAAGACTATGTCTGGAACAAAAGTAAGAATTGAAACTATAATACTCCTATCTTGTTTGAAAATCAGAGGAGCTACTTTGGCTTCACAGTAGCTAATTTCAACAGACACATAACTTTTTCTCCTGTGTAACTTTTTGGTTCATACCCATGGAAAATAAAGAAGGGATTTAGCTATAAATAGTTTCCATGACCAGTAAAAATGGATTCTTGTGCCCTTTTATGAGGGCTTGAGTCATCATTTTTTATCTCCTATGAGGAAAGAAAAAATTATATTCTGTATTTTCATAGCTGGTATATGGCTTTGCAGAACCATTTTTATTTCAACTGCTGTATATTTCTTTGAAAGAATTTTATTCTCAGAACTGACCATTATCTGTTCAGTTTGGTTTTGAGGTCAATCGGTTTTCCTAGCTACAATGGATCTTCCCCTGGATGCCATCTAGTACAAGCTCCCTCCAATTCCAACCCAAGAAAGATTTTAATGTCTCCTAGGACAGGCTTTG
The DNA here is from genome assembly GCF_009650955.1 of Corvus moneduloides. Taxonomy (NCBI): domain Eukaryota; kingdom Metazoa; phylum Chordata; class Aves; order Passeriformes; family Corvidae; genus Corvus; species Corvus moneduloides. Next base: position 83,854,676 of record NC_045476.1, read on the forward strand.
CATTCAACTCTTTTAACAAGTCACATTAATGCAGAGAACAGTAGTAAGGTGGAAAATAAATATTTATGACTGAAATTCTACTATTTTTTCTGCCCCAAAATTTTGAGAAAAGTACATAAAAGATAGAAGCAATACTTGTTTCCAATCCTGTAGAAGAGAATAACATGGAGTGGAATGGAATGGAATGGAATGGAATGGAATGGAATAGAATAGAATAGAATAGAATAGAATAGAAGTAGAATGCCTCATGTGGAAGGGATCTAAAATGATCATTTAGTCCAATTACCTGATCATTTCAGGGCTGACCAAAAGCTAAAGCATGTTATAAAGGAGGTTATCCAAATGCCTGTTCAACACTGGCAGGCTTGGGGCATTGACCACCGCTCCAGTGTTTGACTACTTTCTTAGTAAAAAAATGTTTTCTAAGGTTCTGTCAAATCTTGCCTGGTGCACCTTTGAACCATTTCCACACATGCTGTTACTGGATATGAGGGAGAATGGATCAGCACATCCATCTCCATGTCCCAGCCTCAGTAAGATATAGAGAGCAATAAGGCAATCCCTCAGCCTCCTTTTCTCCAAACTGCGTGAATCCAAAGTCCTCAGCTGCTCCTCACAGGACATTCCTTCCAGCCCTTTCAACAGCTTTGTTGCCCTCTTCCAGACACAGCCAAAAACCTTTACATCCACCTGAAACGTTGGAGCCAAGAACTACATACAGTACTCTAGATGTCTCCTCTCACATTTCCACACAACCCCAGCCTCCTCACCAGTGTGGCAGTATGGGAAAGAACAAAGGACTTGCTGTTGTGGAAGCACTGTTAAGCAGTATCTAAAACCTCCCTGAATTATCAACACTGTTTCCAGCACAAGTCCAAAACATTGCCCCATACTAGCTGCTCTGAAGAAAACTAACTCTGTCGCAGACAAAACCAGCATACAACTTCATGAAATACATCTGTGTTTTGGCCTTGTCTGACATGTTTTCTAAGAAGAATTTACTTCCTTTCCTTTAGTGTTTCAGAAAAACAAAATCAAGGTAAGCAAAGATAGAACAAAACCAAAAAAATCATGATGAATAGCATTTCCTTTTCCCCAGTTTTCACCATGGCATTTAAATGCCTCCCCAACCTGCATTTCTTTTTCCTTTTGACCCCATCATAAAAATAAGATAAAGAAAAAAATAATCAGAAAACACAAAACCCAGAAACAAAGCAAAACTAAGGTAAAAAGATTCCATAAAGAAAGGAATCATCTGTTACACATGCATAGTTCACTCCGATCATTAGAACATGTCTTGCCTCCCAGTACTTGAATGACCTGATCAAGCATTTACATCCTCCATGAAGCTGTAAGAAAATAAGAATTCTGTGCCTCAGAAAGATCTTCTGAAAAGCACAATCACAGATTAAACAAGCAAACAAGGAAAAACTTATTTTCCCAATCTACTGCCCATTGGTAAAAGAGATCTTGGTTTTGGTGTTGGTTTCTTTTTTTTTCTTCCCCCAACTCATATACAGTTATATGACTGACATATAGATAATAGGTTCTGCTCCACTGAATGTTACCCACATGAGAAGAGATATACAAGCAAATAAAATGATTTTACACATGGGGACAGACAGACTTCAAATGCATTACCAGCTTCAACAGAAGCAAGACATTCTGTTACTAAAAGTATTTGGGGGATTTTTTTCTTTAAACAACTACTGCCTCTATTGTGACTACAATTCACTCTAAACTGCCTACAGCTACTGAGGAATATACTGTTATCTAAATGTTGTATTATGGTGAAGTTTCTTTCAAATTCTGATGCTCTTGGGTTTCACACTAGCCAGAAGGCAATTTCAGTGCAGAGCAGCAGATCACAATATGTGATTCTATTTCTAGATCTAATATCACCTGGAATTAAAGCCCACACCACACAGTTTCTCTCCAAGATTCTTAGCTGAAAGGTACCAAACCTTCTCATACGGCAAAATGATCCATGGAATGTAGTTTGTATGCCTGTATTTGATCCAATGTCAAGCTAGTAACATTGATAAAATTCTCTGTTATTTCCAAAGACCCGTCTATTTCATGGAAAAGGTCTAGGTTTCCCTAATAGAAGCTTTTATGTGAATATGAACATTTTTAATGTCACCCCTAAATTCTAAATTACGGGTACCAGCTCTGACAAAAACACCTCTCTGTGGTCTCAGCAGGCAATTATTTCCACATCTAACTTTAAAGTCCTTCTGAGGTTTAGTATCAGTGTCAAAAGTGGCAATGTTAAATAAGACACTTATAACTAGACCACTATGCTAAAATATAAGGTAGTCTGGGAAGAGTAAAATAATTAGAGCTTGCTCTATAAGGGAATGCGACAGGTTTCATGCATCTGTTATTTCTCAAAGTGATGACGTGGAATAGGGCCTTGTTATATATGTTCTTTCTTCCATGCATCTCCATATTTTACTCTTTGCAAAGCAGGTGATGAAGATGAATTTGCTCTGTATACTGGCATATAGAACCTCTGCCCCCTACCCTTTGTTCATGCCTACCTTCATTCATCAGCTATTATATGGGTATTATTTTTCCATGTCTACTGTTACTTTCTGACAGACTAAAAGATACTACTTTTAATACAGCCAGGACAATTGCTTTATTAGGAAGTGGTAATAGCCTTTAGAACAGTAAAATGACAGCGGTGTATTATCCAGGAGAAGCAACGCAGGCAGAGTGATTGGCCAAAACTAAAGATGTATGTCTTACTGCAATTATCAATAAGTAGTAAAATGAGGATCCTGTTAGAATATATGGTGTCTTTATGGATTACTCCAGGAAAAAACCCCTAACATTGTATGTACAAAAGCATACTAAAGCTAGAGGGAAGTCATTAAAGAACACCTAATTACTTAAATTTTGAGCTTTTTACTCAGAACTGGTATGGCTTTTTAAATACACAACATATTTAAAGCTTTTATTATTTATTCATGCTATAGGATGATCCTTCAGACTTTTCTTAGGATTCACAAAAGGCTGATTGTTAAACAAGAAGCAATAACCTACTGATATCTAAAGAGGGAGAGGATACACAGACTGTCACTAAACACATCAAAAGGAAGCTAAATCCACAAGCTAATTAAATAAGTCTTGACAGATAAACAGAGGCAGACTAAAATATATTTCAGAAGAATGTCTCTATGTAGTGCATTCATTACTTCGACGTATTTATTACCTGAGTAAATATAACATTCTTCAGACTCCATTCATCTTCTGCCTGACTAATGAAAGTGCATCCAACAAACTGAGTTAATTATCCTTGCTCCATACTAATCCCCAGGAAAGTATCTGAGGTTTTCATTCAGTGCCAGAGTACTGCAAAAACAGGGCTGTTAGAATAGCTGGCATTGGATTGCTGTCAGAAATACTTTGACAAATCAAAGCATTAATCCTGCTTATTGCTTTTCACTGTCAGGCACCACATTTCACCTCTGGATGAAGTTTTGATCCATAGGTTTTTTAAAATCCATTAATTCAAATTTACTTAATGTGCAGTCATAAAGGTTTTCTGTCTGACCATTTGTTCTTTTAGTAGAAACTTTCTCTATTAGAGAAACTCTGGAACACAAGGTTGCCATTGCATCAAAGGCTTTGGGTCATGCCTCTGTCTTCTAAAAAAAAGATTTTTTAAATTGTATTTTTCTTCAGAAGAGCTAAAACTTACATGTACTTAAAGGAGTCCAAAAGCTAGTCCTTCAAAGAAAATATAGTTTATCTTCGGAGTGATGGTAATGTTACAAATGTCTTCAGATTTAATATTATATTACTTCAAGAAGAGTTACTGTGATTGACTTTCAGCACAGTTCCTATATTTTTTTCAGAAAAATGGGCACTTTGAAAGAGAAGGAAAAATCCTATTCCTGCAGGTAGTTCTTTTTTGTTGGTGGTGGTACTTGTTTTCTGTTTGTCTACTTGCTTGTTTGTTTTCCTTTTTCATCACTCATTGACCATTTCCTTAAGACCACTTATTCCCATTTGTGAAAACTCTGAAACAGCACCTGGGCCATTCAGAGAAAAACTCTAATTTGTCAATTCTCCATTCCATGGCATAAATTCATAAACCTGATGTTTATTAGGAATACAAGTATATTCATTTATGCTGAGTACAGCTTCAGTACATGGTATTGAATGTAAACAGAAGACATGGAACGACTACAAATATAGCATATATTCAGAGATGAACATGAGTAAAGAAATATCTATAGATTCCAAGAAGCTTAAGGAAAAAAGCTTTGAAATGAAAAGTACAGAAGCACTCTTAAACTACTATATAAATTATACTGTATTTGACAGAAGTTGAACTTTAAATCTGAGAAGAGTAGAATACAAGAGTAACCCAGTAGCAAACTGGGCATGAAAGCTAAAGCAGTGTTGCCAGGTTTGGAAACTACTGCAATTTAATGGCATTCCAGAAGAACCTCAACAGATCTAGGGAAGCCTGTTTGGGTGAGGAGTACCAGCAGAAGAAACAGAAACTGCACTCATGGTATGCAGCAGTAAGGCAGCACTTTCATTGCCAAGAAGCTGCTCTGAACATCATTCTGACTGAAATGTAATTCTTCATCCCATATACACTGTGGGTTTCATCCAGCTCCTTCTTAACTATTGATAGGTTGTTAGTTCCTTAGTGGGCATTTTGGAAGATTGATCACTGATTGCTTTGTACATATTACAGCAGAAAATGAAGGCTGGGTAGGATATATTTTTGATTTCAACCCTCTGCCTGAAGTTTTGTTCCTAGTTCTGTTAATATACTGGTGTGTACTTTGGTGACTAAATTTTATCAAGTACCAATACAGCTTTTCTTAGATCACATATCCTACTGCTCTTCACTTACATTAATAATGCTACCCAAATTTACTCCAGCTTACTGCTTATAGTATGTATCGTACTATTTTCCCATTTACCTCTACTTTATTTTGTTGAAATGTCTCTATTATCTTTCCAGGTTGAGAATCATTCATACAGTTATATTGAGAAAACAAGAGAGGCAGCAGACATTCACAGATCTATAACCATGACATGCTGATGACATGGAGAAGCCATACAATGAGTGACTTAGTTAGTTCAGCAAACTATAGACTTGAATTAAAAAGTGTATAGTAACAGATTTTAGTCAAATAAATTAGGAAAGTGCTCATAAAGTACATGAAATACCTGATATTAGAATGAAATTATGGTTATTTCATCACCGGAAGAGCATGAAAAGTATCAAAATTTGCACAGGAATGTTTTTCAGTGAATGATACAATTACCGAATTCACACAGAAGAAAGAAAATAATAGGTAGAATGTTTAGTGTGTCATATCAAAGCCTGGAAAGAGAAATTCTTATCCCTCTTCCCTGATGCTTAAAACAAATTGCTTTAAATAAAATTCATTTGTATTGAAAAAATATTCTAAAGCAGTTTCAAAATGTGATATCATAAATGGTTTTGACTGCAAATTTCACACTTTCAGCCCATCAAGACACCTAAAAATGTCTCAATTTTGATATAGCCGGGATGAAATCTCTCCTACATACAGCAGCACAGGAAGGACAGAAAAAGTGCCCAAATGCAATTTTGTTGAAATATATGAGAAATCCTTCCTTATTCACTTTGATAAGGCCATGATTAAGAACAACATTCTGTCAGACCCAAAGGGGAAAAAATATCTGTAACACTGCTGTGATAAAGTATACCGCCACTGTTTCCCCACTAAATAAGTTGCAAACATAACTCTTCTTCTGTGATATGAAGTTGAAAATTAGCTTTCCTGTCAGTGCTACTAAATCAGAGCAGATTTGTAGCAAGCATAGAATGTCCAAAAACTTGATTAGTTCATTCACTATTAATTGAAAATACCAAAGGAAATGGCTTTCCAGTGACAGAACTCTAAATTTCCAAAGTCTTGAAATAACATCTGCAGTTCTACTGTATTGACAAGTTCTGCAAGTTCTGCAGTGCCCCCAGTTCAAAAAAATTTCAGATAGAGAGTTAGTTAATGGACATTTTGGAAGGCTTGCCACTGCTTTGTACATATTTTAGCAGAAAATGAAGGCACATGGAAAATAAGGAAGTGATTGGGGATAGTCAGCGTGACTTCACCATGGAAAAATCATGCCTGACAAATACGGTGACTTTCTACAATGGGATTAGAGCATTGGTGGATGAGAAGAGACAAAGTGACTTCATGTATCTGGTCTCGTGCAAAACATTTGATGCTTGACATCCTTGTCCCTAAACTGAAGAGACATGGATTTGACAGATGGAACACATGGTAGATAAGGAATTGGCTGGATGGTCACCCTCAAAGATTTGCAGTCAATGGCTTGATGTCCAAGTAGAGCCTAACAATGAGTGGAGTTCCTTGGGCACTGATATTGCACCATTTAACATCTTTGTCAGTGACATGGGCAGTGGGATTGGGTGCCCTCTCAGTAAATTTGCTGATGACACCAAGCTGTGAGGTGCAGTCAACATGGTGGAAGGAAGGGATACAAAATCCAGAGGAAGCTTGACAGGCTTGAGAGATGGGCCTGTGAAAACCTCACAAAGTTCAACAAGGCCAAGTGTAAGGCTATGGACATGGATCATGACAATCCCAAGCACAAATATGGGCTGGGCAGAAAATGGATGGAGAGCAGCCCCAAGAAGGACTTTGGGATGTTCATGGATGAGAAACTCAACATGACCCAGCCACTTGCACTTCCAGCCCAGAGAGCCAACTGCATCCTGGGCTGCATCCAAAGCAGCATGGCCAGCAGGACAAGGGAGGGGACTGTGCCCCTCTACTCTGTACTTGTGAGACCCCACCTGGAGTTCTGCATCCAGCTCTGGAGTCCCCAACATAGGAGGTACACGGACTTGTTGGACTGAGTCCAAAGGAGGGTGACAAAGATGATAAGCAGGCTGGAGCACCTCTCCTTTGAAGACACGCTGAGAGAGCTGGGGTTACTCAGCCTGGAGGAGAGAAGGTTCTGGGGAGACCTTATAGCACCTTCCAGTAACTGAAGAGAGACTACAAGAAAGCTGGAGAGAAACTTTGTAAAAAGGCATATAGTGATAGGACAAAGCGGAATGGCTTTAAACTGAAAGAGGGTAGATTTACATTAGATAACAGGAAGAAATTCTTCACTGTGAGGATGGTGAAGCACTGGAACAAGTAGCCTAGAGAAGCTGTGGATGCCCCATCCATATAAATGTTCAAGGACAGGTTAGATGGTGCTTTGAGCAACTGGGTCTAGTGGAAGGAGTCCCTACCCATAGCAGGGGTGTTGAAACTAGACAATGTTTAAAGTCCCTTTCAACCCAAACCATATGATAGAGGACTTTCTTCAGGAGGAAACATAAATATATGACCAACATCTGCTCTTCAAGCATAGGAATATCACTGACAATTATGTGAGGTCCTTTAGCAAAAATGAATGACCTATTGAGAAAATGAAAAAGATTCAGAGAAAGTTGAAAATATGTTTAAAAAAGGCAAATTGGGAAATTTTTTCACTTGTTTACAGCACAACAATTCATTAGGAGAGTGCTTATTCTTCTGAAGCAGCTACCAGTTTGCTGGTAATGATTCCTAGATGAGTAGGAAGCAGACTGATTTCTACATTAAGAGAAAAAGTGATGCAATGGCAAAATGGTTTCTACAAAAGAACAATATTCACATGAGATAATAAAGCACTGTGTGATCAAAATAGAGCTGAAAGCATTTAAACCTGTTTAAACCATAATTAGCCTGTATTAAGATATCTTGTATTCTTTTTGAATGTCAGTCTTCCTGTATTATAAATTCAAACTGATGGAAGCAATGAAACCAAGTTTTTTCAGATGATAGATATTAAAACATAATTGAAAATTAAACAAGAAGTTTTAATAGTGTTTCAGAAATATGCCCCTTTCCCATCTCCAACCCTACTCAACATGCTGTAAATTTTAATGAGTTTTTTTAAGTCTTTTAGTTCTTATACAAAAATCTGGAAAAGCCTTTAATATTTTTCTGTCTTCTAACAGGCTAAATGTGATCCTTATTTATATATCATAGAATCATAGAAGCATAGAATGGCCTGCGTTGGGAGGGACCTTAAAAATCATCTACTTCCAAACCCCCTGACAAAGACAGAGAGCCTTCCACTAGACCATGTTACTCAGAGCCCCATCCAGACTGGTCTTGAATGCCTCCAGGGATGAGGAGTCCACAACCTCTCTGGGCCCCCTGTTTCAGTGCATCACCACCATTACAGTAAAAAATAAATTCATAATATCTATTCTAACCTATTCTCCTTCATCTTAAAGTTATTACCCCCTGTTCTATGACTACATGCCCTTGTGAAAAATTCCCTCTCCATTTTTCTTGTAGGCCCCCTTCAGGTACCATAAAGTCACTTTGAAGCCTTTTCTTTTCCTGAACAACCCAGTGCTTTCAGCTGTCTTTATAGGAGAGGTGCTGCAGTCCTAGGATAAACTTAGTGGCCTTTCTCTGGACTCGTTCCAACAGGTCCAAGTCTTTCTTGTGTTGACCCTACTTGATAATTTCATGTAAGCTCAAACTTGTTCTTAATCTTCTAGTATCTGCCTAAATCACTCTGAAGATCAAGGAGATGCAGCAAGTGCCTTTAGATAAACATAACTTTAACAGTACAGACATAGCTGGGATATCAGATGTCTTAATTAGGTTCTGAGACATGAATAAAAGCTGTCATGTGATGCTCAAAACAAATAAGGCATTTAAAAGGTCAAATTGAAAATATAAGCTTGAGAGTTATTTTCAATTCTCAACTCTTTATAGGGTGTTTGTTCATATTTTCTCTAGAATTATAAAATATATGGACCCAGATAAAAGAATTATAATTCATTCACAGGTGGGTCATAAAAAGGCATTCATCTCAACATATTCACTGACTAGTAGTTGAGCACCATCTCCCAGGTGCACTATTCAAGGGCACTATTACGTATTTGGGAATATTTTCAGAGCATTGTTGCTTTCCTTCCAAAGAGAAAACTGTTTTAGAATTCTCACTATGTAGCACTAACACATATTTAGCTTATTTTGAAACAGCATGACCTCTAAAGAATGCAGTTATTCATCCTTATTATTACAATCTATTATGTTCCATCAGGTCATCACATGGGTATTTCATTTTGATGCCATGAATATGAACCAGGATTCATATTACTCTGAAATGTTTTCAGCACCATATATTCTATTTTATCAATTTAGCAATGACTACACTTCTGGAAGTAAAGTGTATTGTTTGTTTCACATAAAGCTTAAGGTCTCAAGCCAGCGATGCTCTAAGAGCTATTACCAATTCAATGGCAACAAATGAGAAACTGTCAACTGCGAATATGTAGGGATAAGCAAAGCTCAATTAAACTATAAAAGGGGACTAATTATATTTGAAGTGAATTTTGAAACAGAAAAAAATCTTTAATTACAATATTAGATTATTATTTGCATTTTTTAGGCAAATATATATTTTGACTTCCAGAGGTTTTAATACAAGAGAGCCAAAAAAAAGGTCATTATTTTTATGAGTGTTTATTTCACAGAGCTGAACTGTAGCTCTAAGGAATGCTCAGCACTTGGCTGTTATGTCTGAGGGGCAGTTTGGGACACCTGGGATTATATTAACATTCTGAACCTCGTTGGTTTGCAATTTTTTCACTTGCTGGAAAGCTGGGAAAGGTACATACTATACTTAAAAGATCTTTAGCTTGGTAGAAATTATGGAAGTACTTTTGCAAATCTATTGAACATAATACCCACAACCAACTCACTTCCACTATTTTTAGTGCCTTCTTGAACTGAAGAATCTCTTAGAAATTTAAAATTCTATCAGCTATGTTATATATTGTGAAAGTAGTTTGCCTTCTTCCATTAATTCTACATGTTAATCTAATTTTCAGTAGTATTAATCTATTAACTGGTTTTGTAAGGCTAACTGCTTTACAGGGTTTCTCATCTGGTTTATATTTAACATGGAAGCACAGAGGTGTTTAGGTTCTACTTCAGGTATTATACAACTTGAATGCAAAGAGGAGAAGGGTTGGAGCCAGGAAAAACAGCCAAGTAGTTCCAATTCAGGCAAATTACTCAAGATGAAACAGTCCTGAGGTGATGTTGCTTTGAATTCATTCTAATTAATTTTTTCTTTTCTTAATTTAAATATTTCCAAGTTTCTTTCCAGTCTTCCAAATAGTGGAAAATATCTAGTTTTTTTTCTCTTAGTGTTTCAAAACACTTTAGTGAGACTTTTCCATTCTGACCATATGGCCTAAGTATGAACACTTCCAAATTCTTTTTACAACTGAATTCACAGTAAGTTAAATAGATGGGTACAAGACTAGCTATCACTTTTTTTTTTTCCAACTAAGGCAATTTTTTCCAACTAAGGGCAATACTAGACTTTAATTTGTCTTTCATTCATTTTACACCTGTAAAATAGCTGTAGCTTCTCAGAAAACAGGAGTATTTGAGGAAGCATTTTATGGTTTGACTTAATTAGGAAGCTGCTGCAAATATATAAAACAGTTACAAAACTGACAAATACAAAAGACAGCATATGGTGAAGACCATGGTGAGATAGGTTATCCCCTGCAGCCCATGGAGGCTAATGGTGGAGCAGATATCCAACTGCAGCGCCTAGAGGACCCCATGTTAGAGCAGGTGGATGAATGAAGGAGGCCATAGGAAGTCCACAATGAAGCAGATTCCTGACAGGACCTGTGGCTTGGTAGAGAGAGAGGATCTCACACTGCAGCAAGTTTGCTGTCAGGACTTGTGACCCCGTGAGGGACTCACACTGGATCAGTTCGTGAACTGCAATCAGTGGGAAGGAGCCCCCATTAGAGAAAGTCAGGTAGAAATGTCTCCCACAAGAGGGACCTCATGCTGGAGCACAGGAAGAGTATGAGGAAGAAGGAATGGATGAGACAGCACATAATGAATTAGCCACAACCTCCATTTCCCACACCCATGTGCCACCTGGGGGATAAGGGTAGAGAAGTCAGGAGTGAAGCTGAGCCCAGGAAGAAGGGAAGGATGGGAGGAAAGTATTTTAAGATTTGATTTTACTCATTATTGCTCTGCTTTGATTTGCTTGATATTAAACTAAATTCATTTCCCTGAGTTTGTTTTGCCCATGACAGTAATTGGTGAGTGATCTCTCCTTGTCCTTATCTCAACCAGTGAGCTTTCCCTTATATTTTCTCTCCCCTGTGGAATTTAGAAGGGGGATAATAGAGTGGCTTTGATGGGCACATGACGTCCAACCAGCGTCAAACCATGACACTCCTTAGAAGATTTCTGTAGGGTAATGGTAGCTTAATTAGATCCCATAACAATTCGTGGTATTTGGGAGATCTCAATTATTACCATAGGTTCGTGAACAGTTAATCTTGTTTCTCCAGCTGAAATAGCTTTTAAAATAAATAAAATAATTTGCTCCAGAGGATTAAACATAATCATTCAAGGTGTTGAAAAGAGTGTATTAAATTAGTGATAAATATTTGTGTAACAGCCTGTTTCTATCCATCCTACAGTTTACAGATAGAGAATATACCAATGTATTGATAAATAACCAGTATGCAGTCCCTTGCAGCTTTTTTTCCAGAGAGCAGTGCAAAGAGGTGACACTAAGCAGGGAACAAGGACAAATTTGTATGGAAGCTGAGAACAAACCTTAATTTCTTGTCAGATATATTTATCTTTCCATTAACTTTTTTTTTTTTTTTTTAATGTAGAGACAGATTATCTTGTAGTTTTTTGTCACTGCTATTTGGCTGTAGGCTTCAATTTAGCACTGCACCACTACTTCGTAGTAGCCCTCCAGCAGATGTAGCTGACCACAGAAACCAATCTCAACAAATCTAGCTGAAATAGTAGAGAAAAAGAGTAACTTCCAGACCAAGTGATCCCTGTCTCAAAGACTATAAATAACAGGCTAGCCTCAAGAGCCAAAGAAGAGTAACAAGGAGAAAATCAAAGCCAAATGAGCACCAAAATACTCTATTGCAACCAGTATGACACCTTTCCAAAATTATTGCCCGTGGACTATGGCAAATTAGGAAATACTGCTTATTCTGCTGTGAGAAGTAGGGGACATAAAACTTGTAGAGTATCTTATTATCTCCCAGCTGCTGTGATAGCTCTCTGGGATCACAGGAAACCTGTCAGTTGTCATAATTTACATTTAAGGGATCAGCCTAGAGATAGCCTATTCAGCTTATTCATTCAGCTCCTCCCTAATACCCTTATCATATGTATTACCTGATACTCCTCTGTAGCAAAGGTGATAGCTTGTCTGTTATATCCTCCGTGATGCTGGAACTGAAATATGTTGGTAACAAGATGCACAGTATTTTAGCAATGACATGCCTTGCTACCTTACATTCAAAATACAGACTTTCTCTAAAAATATTTTACTTTTGAAACAGTTCTTTTCCATGTGCATATCAGGCAGTCAGTAAAAGCCATGGTATTGCTGCATTCAAACATTTCCTCATGTTGAAGGTTTCAATTCATTTGAAGAAATAGGCATCTGATTTTAATATTCCACAACACAAAAGATTTTTAAAAATCTATGAGTCAGTGGTGTGACTAAAAGTCAAACAAAATTTTTCCCCATACCTCTTTCCCCAGTACATTATAAATAATTTCTTAATTTAAAGTGATGCCATGATGATTTTTCAGCTTTTCTTTTATACCCCTGTTATACCTTTTTACAACTTCTGCATTCTTAGTGGTTTTTAGCCTACATTCTTGGACTTGTTTGTCAAACTAGGAGACTAAACATTTCAGAAGCTTTGTAGTTAGGGATCAGTGTGCCCCAGACCCCAAGGTCCTCTCCAGAACATATTCTGTAAACTAAGATAGAACCATCCAGGGGAAGGCTCCTTGGGGAGGGGGCTCACTTGAGCCTCTCACTGGGGAATCTTTGATAGATATGCTAATTAGTAAGACCTATGAGGTTATACTCAATCTATTGTGTGTGTGCATTGCAGTGTGCATTTTGGTGCATTCGACCTGGACGTAGTGCACCTAAAAATCCTGAAAATAAATACCAAGGTAAAATCCCTTTTTCCCTTCTAACAGTGTTTGAGTCTTGATTTTAAGACCAGGAAAAGGCATCAAAAGCACAAAAATAGAAAGAAGAAAGAATAATCCTGCAATTACAAGAAAATTACTGGCTTAACCTAGCAGGTTTGTTTAAACTTTATTGTATTCCTTTCTCACTCTCCCACATTTCATCTCAGAAGGGAGAGAGACCCTGTTCAAGCCTCAGAAACACAGATATGAATTGTAATAATCCTTTGTATATTGAAGATGCACAGCTTCGTATTCCATTTGGGTAAGCCAGTCTGTCACTTTTTTCCCTGATATTAATATCCAGTTAGCATTTCTTCTTGTATACTAAGACTATAAAGTCTCTGTCAGAGGGGAATACATGTAGTGGTATTTTGGGAGGGAAAAAAAAAAAGCAAAAAAAGCTCAGCTGAAGCACTGAACCTGAGAAAACCTTCATATATTGGCCCAGTTTTAATCCCAACAGATGACCTCTGAAAGCATTTTCCAATCCCTTTCATTCTATGAGCTATGATTTCATAATTCTGTTTTAGGATATTTAAAAAGTGACTCACATTCTTTCAGAGTTAACAATCCTGGAAAAGGAAGGAAAATTGAAAAGGTAAAGATAACATTCAGGTTTGGTTATGGGCAAATGATATGAATCAGTCACAAATGCACGTTTTAATCCTTAGCATTAAATGTGTCACAATTTATTTCACTGAAGTTCCTCAGATCTCACAGTGAGTGCACCACAGAAATATTAAATACACAGGAATAAACGCAAAAATATTTCTCTTCTTTTCTTCTACCCTATCACTGGATGTGTACTTGATGAGATGGAGACAAAAGGGCCAAATATAAATCTGTGATGATGGGAAGGATAACAAAGTTCATCATGGACATAACGCCCCGAAATAATGTTCCCAATAATATTTCCTCAGCAAGTGATATGCCTTACACACATATGATAAAAGAAAATATTTCATCTTTAATACTCTTTTCATTCACTTTCTCCTTTGCCAGTAAGCTCTTGCTTTTTGTCTGTTTGCCTCTGGGTTTTGACAGTGAATTAATCACCAGCTGTGACACAGTCATCTGCAGTCTGTGATGCAGACTCAGACGGCTTAATTTCCACCTGGGGATTTTTCCAGCAGTCTTCTACTGATTTAGTGCCTCTAAAAGTCTGGAGCAAGTCAATAGAAGGGCACTGCATCTGGAGTGGAATCTGGACCTCAGTACACTTCTGCTCAGAGATTTGATTTCTATTTGATTTCAGTTGAAGCTGTGTTAACATCATTGCACCCACAGTTCCTATTAAGCAATTTCAAGAAACCTGAGCCCACCAGAAGCACAGCTCCTACTCTAAAGTATGCTTGCAGAGGAGGATTTTTCCAAGGCCAAACTTCCTCCAATATGCAGCAGAGTCTTTCTTCTACTTTCACTAGAAACAATTAAAACAGACACAAAGATGACTTTTTTTTCCCCATTTTCTGCTATTCCCCCTTGCCTGTGATAGGATGGAAAGTATATTTAATTGTATCTAAGAAGAAAGTTTGTCTTAGGTAAAAGTTCCATTATTTTCCAAAGCTTTCAGCATTTGATTTCCACTGGTTGAATTAGAACGCTCACATTCCTCTCAGCTCCAGAGTTCATTATAAAGTTGGTACTTCTTTTTGTGCAACATTTGTAAAGATTAAAAAAAACCCAAACCAAACCAAAACAACAACAACAAAAAACCCCAAACCCCACAAACCAAATCCAAATAATTGCAGAAAAGATTTATTGTACTGTGTATATTTTACTGTCTGTAGAATTCCACAAATAAATCCAGCTTCTGAATTTCCAGGGTCTAAACACCAGAACACAAAATACAGAGAGGCATTTGGGTGAGGCTGTGACTCATTTTCTTTTCTTAGCTGCCAGAGGATATCCAGAAGTTTTCTGAGAGCCCTGGAATACAGGTGCTTGGTCCCCTCTCTGTAACAGACACAACAGAGCTGGTTTTTTTTGCTTCAGGCTTAAAAAGGAAACCTGAATACACAAAACAGATGCAGGCTGTTACTTGCACTAATTTCATTTGGCTTCCAGTTATGATTTCCAAGAATTAACTGGAAATATGATTACAGCCAAACCATAACCTAATGCCTTGAGTGGTTTCTCAGCTGCCTCTTTACATAAGGAGCAAAATGCATTTTTCCCCTTGCTCTTTATTGGTCTTGTCTACGTGGACCCATATCTTGTAAGTGTAAATATATCTGATTACACTGACACCAAGTACAAAATCAGAAGAACAATGGGACCACACAGATGCACGCAGTTAACCTCCTGCATAAGTGTTTCTGGGATGTAGGTCTTAGACTGTAAACAGTTCAAGGAAAGAATGCTCTCTTGATAAGGTGCATATTTGCCTAAGGTAGAGGATTTGATTTGGACTAAGCATTGCTACTACCAGTCACTACTAACAATGAATCTTACATTCATAATTACATGGAACTCAAAACTGTGCAACTGTGTTTGGACAAATCTAATTTATTTGATAATCATCTCTGTTGGTATTATTAAGTAAGAGTTTTTTGCAAAGGTCAGGCAGGACATAAACTCATTTAAAACCCCTATTTACACTCATTTCCTTTATTTCCCCAAAGGCATGAATGAATTGCTTACAATTTTTAGCGTTTCATTTTGCCTGGATAATATAGAGAGAACTCATGACAGAATGTTTTATGACTTTTAGAAGTGAACATGAGTCTAACATTCTTGCTATTTTTTTGAAACATATAAAGCTCTATTAAAGTGAAATACATATTTTCATTCTTTGAGGTATGGACTGTATCAGCTAATTACTCCTTTCTAGTCAAAGTAAATTTTTAAGCATGACATAGGTTGTACTTCATTCATTTGGAACCTTGCAGCTTGTTTTCTACTGAAACAGAGAATAAGTGAGGCCTTTCTCCTCCACAGTCATTGTTCTGATGGTTAATTTGTGTTCATGCAGGAAAGTTATGTTCCTTGTTTCAAGTTTCTTGATCTAACCTGGATATTTCAGATTCTTAGTATGTGTTCTATGTACTACGTTGTTCCACATTTTAAGCTCTTTGTCTTTCTTTCTAAACAGAAGAGAGTTATTTCTCTTTTTGTCAAAACACATATTTTGGAAATTTTTTCATTAACTTTCACTTTTGCCTTTGACTAAATTATAATGGTGTAATTATTTTCTATGTATATATAGTATCTGTTAAAATTAAAGAAAACTGCCTTAAAACTTATGAAGACTAACAGATTTACAGTGAATGTAAAGCAACAGAATTTATGAGTTTGGTCAATATTTTAAAGACAGGAATATACCTTCTGTCTCAGGCTACATCAACTCCTTTGCACTTCTTACTTTTTTTTACATAATTTGATCAAAACAAGGTAGTGTTACCAGTGGTCAGAGAAATTACTCCTATTGTTTTCTTACAGTGTTCTGATTCCACATGCTTTAATCATTAATTGGTATCCACTAACTTTCTTTTCTTACCTTCCAGCAGTCTTAGTAAGTGGGCCTTTTTTTCTATTCTCTGAATCACTTTAATGTTTCTTTTCTGAGTCCTTTTTTTTCACACCTCTTCTGCCATTACCTTTTGTGTTCGTTTTTGTTCTTGCCCTGAGTTTTAACAGTTTGAGAGACACTTTATCATTTTTGCCCCATCTGTGATGAATGGAGTCCCTGATAAACATATCAATTTATTGATATAGAACAATATAGCCTTTCATTTTAAACCAGGGGTGCACCTTATAGTTGACATGTACTCTCTGTGGAAACACTACCCCTGTCAGTTGTCTTCAGTTTCCCTTTCTAGTGCAGATAAAACAGTTTTCAATGTAAAGTGCTTTGAAAAGCAGTGGACTGCTGCTTTGACCTATGGATGCCCCGGAGACCCTAGACATTGGAAGACACAAACACCTACAAAGGATTTGTTTCAGTTTAAAATGGTATCAGAGAGTACTCTGTTCAGGCTTCATATTCCATCATCCCTGCTCATTTTTTGTCATTGCTGTCAGTTTAGGTATCCAACTTCATGGAGAACAGAGCTTAAGTAAAGCTCACGGTTTAGAAAGTTGTATGCTATTAGGAAGCTTTTGCCCTGTGTAGGTTAATGTGCCCTTAACCCCTCCCATGAAGAGCTCTGATTTGTATTTCTGCAGAAAAAGGCAAGGCAGAAAAATAGAGATGCAGCTATGCCCTCTTATGCAAAAATCAAAGCCTGCATCTATGGATTCTCACCCAGTTACAAGGGATGGCTCTTACTTTCTAGGTCAATTAGTCGTCTTCATTACATCTGCCCCTCTGTGATGCCTTCCCAATTCAGTACTGCTTTCCAAGGTAACCTATAGTTTTCTCTATTTCTTTACTGTTGGGAAGAAAGGGTTAAAACCAGAAGATTTGATGAGGAGGAGAGAATAGTTTTACTCATAGTGACCTTGCAGTTGGGAATGCTAAAAATATTGGTGTGGGAAAATTCCACTTATTATGCTCAATACTGTTCATCCTCTACCTATTTTGAGAGGTAGAACACCTGTATAGAGATATCACACTCTCACAGACATGCTTGAGCCTTCTGCTGGGAGAAAGAGATCACAGAATCACAGGCTTGTGCTAAACTGTGCATGCTTTTTGTTATATTGGGGCAGGAAGTGGACTTCCCTGCCCCAACCTCTAGGGTGAACTAAGCCTAATTGAGCCTGTGACCCCATGTGTCTCTGATGCCCAGTGTTGTTAGTGAGGTAATGGAATAAATCTACTCTTTGCATTTCAGCTGTGGCTTAGTGGTTGTCCCAGCTACCTGAATGTGTCAATTCACACACCTACTATACTATCTAGGCTGTGTATGTTTCAGAACTAATCTTCCTAGCTGTCTCTTTGGTTACATAATGGGAAACACTCGACTCCTTCATTGACATAATTGAAATCAAGTTTGACCTGGTCACTCATTTTGTTTGGGTAACAGTTATTTTCCCTGTATGTGTCCATCATACCTGCTTATTTTTTGTTGTTTCAAACAGAAAAAAAATGTTCCCAAAATACTGTTTGAAAAACCTCAGGAAATTACATATATACTCCCTAAATATTCAGGTATTTCAACATCTGTTTTGACCATTATTCAGGATTGAAAGACAAATACTGTCATTTTTATATGGGGGGGGAAAAGTGAATTTACACATTTGTAACAAAAATTATATTAGCTATGTCAACAACTTGAAATTGGGATGCCCACTTGTGGTAGTTTGACGCTGGTTAGGTGCCAGCACCACGAAACCTATTTGCCTCTGCAGATAAGCAGAGAAGGGGAAATTGAAACTTCCTTTTCAAGAGGTGAAATAAGGATTGTTGAGGAAAAAACTTCAAGGCAAAACAGGTTCAAACTCAACAGTATAAAGAAAACTTATAACTAACAGAATTAAAAGTAAAAAGAATACGGAGAAACTAAGGCAAACGTTTAGAACACTTTTCTAGTTCCTCCCTCTTTCCACCAAACCTCATGAGGGAAATAAACATGGGGTTTTGGCCAGTGTTTCACTTCTTAAGAGTCTTTCTTTATGTTTAAGGAAAAGCATTTCTTCTGCCATGCTGTGGGATTCCTCCCACAGAAGACAGTTCTCTTCGAACTTCTCCAGCGTGGCTTCAAACTTCACAAACAATAGTCTGCCCAAATCTGCTGCAGTGAAAAATCTCTCCCTCTAATCTTGCAGTCTTCCCACACTGCCATCATGGGTCATAATAGTCAAGGGGTTTTAGTCTTTTAAGGATGAGCTACTCTAGCTGAAAGCAAAGGCTCTCTTCTTCAATCTCTAAAAGCCTTTCACAGCATCTATGGCTCTGGAGTGAGCAGTTTCCCTTCACGGGCTGCGCATGGATTTCTGTACTCCCCCATGTACCTCATCTCATGAATTAGAGGGAAAAAAAATTGCTGTATTATAGTCCTCACCACGGCTTGCAGGGGAATTTCAGCTCCAGCACTAGGAGCGCCTCCTTTCTCTCCTCTCCTCCACCAACCGTGGTGCTGCCATGTTAACCTCCTCACCTCCCCTTTTCTCTGACTTGGAAGAAAGTTGGTATCTGTAAGTTTCCAGCTGAGAAGTTGATCTTGTTTGGGCTCTGCATGGGGGAAAGACTCGCCCTGTGTTTCGTTTTCGGCTGCGTGGTGTGTTTCCTCGGTGCGGGCCGAGCTGTGCTGGCTGCGCAGAAGGGCCTGCCAACCCCGCATGGGCCGTGGCGGCCTCAGATGAATCTCAGCTGCGCGGTCCCAATCTCTGTTGGGGGATGGTTTCCAGCCGCATGGCCGCTCATGGCTCTGGGGTGGCTTTCTCCCGGCTGCCTGGCCCTGCACTGCCACACTGGGTGAGCCCGGGCCCGCTCCAGGATGGAGCCCAGGGACCCCCGCCCTTCTCCACCCGTCAGCGGGACAGCAGGAAAAGGAATTTTTTGCGGTCTCTTCTTCCTTAAATATGCCCATCCCAGAGGCGTTACCAGCTTGTTTAATTGGCCTAGCAAACTGCCTATCAAACTAAGTTTCCCTAAGCTGCTAAACTACCACACCACTTTAAATTAACATGCTGCTTTCAAATTATATTTAAAGTTGCAAATTTGAAATCAAATATCTAGTTCAAACTAGAAACTTTTATAACAGAAGACTTGTGGTCAACAGAAGCACAACTTCAGAATATCCCACAGAAAAGTGTAGTGTTTTAGTACAGAGGATGAAAACAACTGGAACATAATTGCATAATTTGGGAAGAATAATATTTTGATACACTTTTCTGATTATCAAAGCATTTCTTCAGCAATGTCATGGCTTCAATATGAACAAAACTGGACTGTGTAAAGCATATTGTGTCTTGAATGAATGCTGTTGACCCCATGTATCAGCAGGGAATTCAAAGGAATTCAAGGTACTCAACAGAATCAGACCAGAATTTCATGATAACAAATAGGAAGAATTTACTTAACAGCCAAATGGCACCAATAACTCCAAACTACATTGCAAACCCCAAAGAACATTGCAAACCCTGTATGACATGGCAATGTCTTGTTCTACAGTGCTACTTAGGAAACGTATATATGTGATGCTTGTATAACTAAAGAATGTCAATGTAAAGAAATATTATGTAAATCTATGGAATGATGATTCAGAGAAAAAAAAATAGGCAATTTATTTATTAAACTAGAAATCTTACCTGATTTAAGCATCTAATTTTCAAGAATTTGGGACACTGCAAATGAAAACCTTTTCATTAGCAGACATAACGGAGGGTATTTGGGCATCAGGTTACGATCTAAATGTTTTATGGAAATTCACAGTTTCTACTGTTCTCAGGCCTGCCAAAGTATCAGGATTAAATTACAGACCTAAAAATCTATCTATTAGTTTTAAAAATTTGAGAAATACCAACCATTCTAGAAGCAAAGTGCCAAAAAAAGTCTTATTCAGCCCTAAATAAAACAAACATCAGTTAACAACAGGATTACAGAAGTATGTTTGCCAGAGCATAACTCTGTTTAACAGCTTGCAGTAGTTGTTGTTCTACTTGGACTGATTCAACAAAACCAAAACCAAATGAAAACAAAACAAAAAAGAAACCCTGCAGAGTGTTGAAAGGCAATTGTATTACTTATACTGGTATATCTTTAGGGAAATAAAAATTTATATTCTAGTCAAAATGTCTTCTACATCAAGCCTGCAGCCAAATTCCACCTAAAACAACAATGTTACTAGACACTGTACTTAAAGAATCTACATGACTACCCAAGCCTGCTACCTTCTGAAAAGCTGTTGAAGATCTCTATGTTCCTCAAAATTTGCTAGCAGATGTATTATTATATAATGTGAGTCACTGAAAACTCATTGAGACTTGTATCACAACAGGTATATGGAGACATACCAGATGACATTAGAAAATCCAAGATGTATAGCTGAAAGTGAAAATGGAAAAAAAAACCCCAAAAGAATGGAAGATAATCCACCAAGATTTCTGCATGCTACAGCAAATTTCATTATCAGATTGCCAGTGGAAGGGACCAAGGGTAAAATTTGACACTGTGGAAGGCAGTCGTAGAAGGGTCTGAATCCACATTAAGCAGGAACATTCTCTAAAAACATGCCTCAAAGGTAATGAAGATGAACAAAAGTGTCATTTCAGTGTACCTAGTAGTAGGTAGGTGATATAATTGGTAATAAAATGGTCTTTCAAACCCTCATGGAAATAAGATGCAGTGATTAGGAAAAAAGTAAATGAAATTTGTAAATGTTCAAACAAGAATCTTGGGTAAATAAAACAGATAGAGTTACTGATGCAGTGTATCAGCAAATAATAAGTCACCAATCAGTCATCAGATCAAATAATAAAATCATAATTTAAACATAAATATGGAATAAAATATTGATTTTCAGATGGAAAAAAAACCCCAACAAATCAACAAAGTTAATAGTTTTAAATTAGAATGGGCCGTGAGTTTAAAAGGCAACCACAGCAAAACCATGAGTTGACCATCAATAAGACTGAGAACTG
Organism: Corvus moneduloides; assembly: GCF_009650955.1. Taxonomy (NCBI): domain Eukaryota; kingdom Metazoa; phylum Chordata; class Aves; order Passeriformes; family Corvidae; genus Corvus; species Corvus moneduloides. The sequence continues at coordinate 83,876,323 of NC_045476.1, forward strand.
TGTAATGTTTTAAATCTCTATAATCTGAGATGAAAATAGAAATATAGAAATAGAAAATCTCAGATGAAATAGAAAATAGGGAAGAAATACTTAGAATAACATTATGGTCAAATATTAGACATGATTACCAACATTACCAGACAATAAAACGCAACAACAATATTGATGCTATTTTATTTATGCTAATTTTGGTAAACCATGAAGGTTCAAGAAAATGAAGGTCATGGAATACAATAGGTTTGTGTAAATGGAGCTGATTTGGAATGAACTAAAATTAACAGTAATTATACATAAACTGTTTTTATTAATCTTATATTAAATGGAAGACTGTGAAACTAAGGGAAAACTCATAGGCTCACAAGCTCTAGTACAAAGTATCTCTCTCTCCCTAAAATAAGTTTTTCTACTGCTGTCAAAGGGAAAGAAATTCCAGGGACAAGGCTCCCAATTAACGATATTCCTCACAGCCGCAAAATCAGGTTGCACAATGGTAGCAGGAAAAGTTCAGAGGGCAAATCTGTATTTAAGGGGTTAATCAATGGTCTCAACAGAGTCCAGTGTCATGATGAGTTAATGGCCACAGAGACATGCAACCTTCCTCTCCTGTACTCAGAAAGTATCTTCTTCTCTTGTTTCTTGAAAGCACAAATTTAATTTAGAAACCATTTTAGCTGTACTGCTTCTTACACCCAAATTAGTGTATTTAGAACTAAATTGCACATCTTAGATGGTACTAGCCAGAGATTCTTGAAGTCTCTGTCTATACAATACCATCAAGACATTATTTTTTTCCACAAAAATCCCACAGGAAATAGATGTTTGACCTCTGAAAACTGGACTCATCCTAAGATCTGCAGAGTCCTCCGGTAAACCATACTGGTCAGAATCATTCTGGGAATTCCGAGGGCCCACTCACCTTCCACAAGCAGTCTGGTTCCCTCAAAAGTTGTGTTACTGTGAGACGACACAGAGCACTGGAACATCTTTCTTGGAATCATCCATGCAGGAACAACCACAAAAAACCCATCAAAACAAAAAAATACCAAACAAACAAAAAATCCACAACATTTTGGTTCAACCGATAGTTTTTCATAATGATACTAGAAGTATCTTCACCAAAATCAAAAAGGAACAAACATGAAAGAGATGCTGTGCATACTAACTCTACCATGTAATACATTCAGACTTCAAAACAGAAAATGCATTTTTTACCTGGAGGCAAAAGAAGCACGTGTATTTATGCTTCACAGTCCGCCACCTGCTTCTGTACTGTGCAGATTTCAATTTAACTTTGAAATCACAAAATGTTACATATTGTCTGTTGGAAGATAAATTAACCCCATTCTTTCACTTCTCTGTAAGAAACCATCCCCTTAGTGGACAAAATATATTTAAGTATTTTTCCTCAACTGTGTATGTCATAAATGGCCATTCCTGTTAAGGAAATTCTGGGTCTCGTGGTATCCCTGAAAGGAGAGAAAAATACGTAATTCCCTGCTGTGAAATTTATCTATTACAAGCAGAGAAATTTCTAGGATTCCTAGGGTCTGGCACTTAAAGGAAGGGAGTCAGATGTCTCAAGTTCAGTCAAAGACACTCGTCCAGATATCTGGTAAAAGAGGAAAGTCTCAGAAGATCTGAGAGTTTCCATACAAGCACAGTCTTCTGCAGGCATAGTCTCCTGAGAGCAGCAGATGGCCAGGCTTGGCTAACACTCCTCCCAGGTGCCACAGAAGGTTTAGATGGAATTTAGGAAGCCATTGACCTGACTGAAGAAAAACCCGGTAGTAAAGGATCACCCCACAAAGAATTCTACATTAAATCACATAACTCCCCTATAATCCGTCAAGTATTGATGAGTCATTATCATATGAGAGGAGTAAGAATCAGTCTTAGCAAGAGCAAACATCTTCCTATAGGCACAAGGAACCAATTCCAAAGACCTTAGGTGTAAAATATTACATATAAAACATACTTAAAAGTTTTGTATTTCATATTCATGAAACTTGTCTGTAAGAGAACAAGGTTTTCATTTTTGTGTGGATGCTGACAGAAGCATTGCACATATTTCTAAAATGCTGAAGAAGAAAAGAAAACAACATCTGCTTGATTTGCACCAAAAAGGAATTTGATTTTACAACTTACATCTACAATATACAGTTAGGTAAAAGTTACTTAATTATTTTTAACAAAATTTACTTAAAAATTATTTAGAGAAAAATTTAAATGATGAAATGTTCAGGAGATCTGTGCTCAAGAACTGTTTTTTTACTGTGTGAACTTAGACAAATAATTCAAGCTATATCCTCAACAGTTCAAAGATAGTGAAATGCATCTGATCTAGTATGTTCAACTGAAATTATTGCCTGAAGTATGCCTCCAGATAGGGCTAAAATTGTATATATGCACTTATATATATAATTTGTCAGAATACAGTGTCTTTCCTCATTCTGAGATCTATGAAAAGCTCTCTCTTACATATTTAGACTGAAAATCTGTTTCTGGCCAGACTTTCCTTTGTCCTGATTATATGCATCTGATACAGGGAACATATAATTTGATTTGGGGCCGCTACAAATAGCCACTACAAAAAATAACTAAAATTTATTTCTCTGCTTATACCTGTGTCTGTTGTGAAGGAGTGAAAATTGCCATTAATTTTTTATCCTTTAAAGTATATTTTGTCATCATGCTACTTTTATTGCCAAACATTTATAGCAAAATAAACATGAAGTAAAAGATAATTTTTACTTTCCTAGAAAGACTTTCATTTATATAGATTCAGAAAAGGCAGAATTGAACTTTTGTAATTTTCAGTTAGGCTGGTTAAAGTAAATATTCTTTCTGAAAGCAATTTGTTACAAATGTCTTTGAAATACCAAGCATTTGGAAAGATATTTGACTTCTAGTTTCTTCTACTGAGGGAAGCTCATGGTCTTAGTAGTAAATTACTTCCCTGTTGAGAAGAAGCCAGATGTTCAGAAATATTCTCTGTTGCTGGAGTTTTTAAGAAATATTTTAGCTATGTACCAGAATTAGCAAATTAGTATTCAGTAAGCCACTCTTCAAACACCAGTGGTATAAACCTATTTGCTTTAAAAATTATTCATATACAAGAGAGAGGTGGAAAGACATCAACTGATCCCTAGTGTTGTGGAAAAAAACCTTAGTTAGTTAGACTTTAATTAGCACTTAGCAGTCATTTATTGAACGTGGCCTCAAAGCCTAATCCATCAAACTGTAACTAGCATTATCACTGGTTTAAAAACTATGTATTAACAAAAAGTTTTACAAAAACTGTACAGAACAGCACCAGGGAACTGCAGAACTATGAGTTCCAAGTCTGTGAGCCAGGTCTGGTTCCCTTGGGGAATTGAGTTCTGTGAAGATGGCTGGAGTCTGACTTATTGTAAGTAAGCTGGGGGTTGGACTAATTCTTTTGATTCTTAGAAGTGTAAGATAATATCTTGAATTATCAGAAATTGTTTATGACAGTACAATTAACTACCTGCTAAAGTTCATAAAATAATTATGAAGATTACCTCTGAATTGTTTAAAATATTTCCATAATTCATAATTGGCATTCAGAGCCAATAACATCGAAATACTACTACTTTTGAAAGTAACTGCAATTACAGCATAAAATCATGCAATAGATACACAAAAAAGCTGGATTTTGCAGAGGAAAAACATGCTGTTCTGGACTACTAGGATCACTAGAAGTCATTAAAGAGAAGCACTACAGAAAAATATGCACTTATCAGAATTTTAGGAAAACAATTAGTATATTTGGAACAGAGGACAGAGATGAGTGTAAATTGTAGACAATGCATAGATCTGTTGCACCCTTAGTAACTAGAAACTCACTAAGCATAATGTAATTAATATCACCTTGCCTTGGACATGAGCAATCAATGTGTGGTTGCATCCCAGAAAGTCAATTGTGTCTTCAACTGCATCAAAAGAAGTTGACCATGCATGACCAAAAGATGTGGGAGGTGATTCTGCCCCTCTACTGCATCCAGTGCTGCATCCAGGACTGGATCCCCCAACACAAGTGCAGGAACCTGCTGGAGTGAGTTCAGAGGAAGGCCATGAAGATGATCAGAGTGTTGGAGCACCTTTCCTCTGAGGAAAAGCTGAGAGAATTGGGATACTTTAGCCTGGAGAAGAGAATGCTCTGGGGAGACATTATAGCAGCTCCTGAATGAGGCCTACAAGAAAGATAGGAACTTTTTTAAAGGACATGTAGTGATAAAACAAGGGGTAATGTCTTTAAACTGAAAGGTGGTTGGTTTAGATAGGATATTAGGAAGAAATTCTATACTGTGAAGGTGGTGAGGCATGGGAACAGGTTACCCCAGAGAAGCTGTGGATGCCCCATCCCTAAGTGTCTGAGGCCAGGCTGGATGGAGCTCTGAGCAATCTGGTGTAGTGAAAGATGTCACTGTCCATGGCAAGGCAGTTGCAACTGGATGATGTTTAAGGTCCCTTCCAAACCAAACCATTCCATAATTCCATGATTAAATAGTTAACCCCCAAAGCAGTTAACATAATCAAAACAGTGACATAATTACCTGGAATATAGTAATCTAAGAGGAAATCTGTTATCTCTTTTTTATGACTAAATTAGTAGTAGTCTACAAGGATTATTTGGGTTTAGTGGAATTTTTTTTTTTTTTTTTTTTTTTTTTTTTAATATAATGCAGGCAAGGCCCTGGAAAGATTCTGAAAGGCTAATACTAGAATACTTTATGGGCTGAGGAATGTGCTTGCCAGGCTGCATTAAGTCTTCCCTTCATACCCTTCTCCTGTGGTATTTTAACTTCATTGTACAGCAGAACATTGTGAATTCAGAAGGCTTTGTATTATTCTATGGGTTTAGCTGTTATGTTACTGGCAAGATGTGGCATGTATTATAACAAGATTTGAGGCCATGTAAGTAGCTATTTTCAAGGAAGTGATTCATTGTATATCAAGTTCAAGAAATAAGCCTCCAGCTTAGATCTTATTGATAAATGTTGATACAGTGCTTGCTCCTGATAGTTATCTTTTGTTGCTTTCCTCTGCCTATGAGTGTGATCTCTTTTTTCCTACACTTTTTTTTGTATTACCTACCAAATCCAAAATAATAATAATAATAAATATCCACAAACATACTCTATTCATATTTGTATAAATCAGCTATTAAATGGTGCATGCTGGTAAAGCTGTGCTACAGCTAATAGAATACATAGGTTTAAGACATTTAAGTTATTAACTGTATCATTCTGTCCATACTTCTCTTTTTATGCAACAGTGGATTTTGTTTTGTGAAGACCTATGACACATAAATCCATGAAGACCAACAGATAAGTGAGGTGTTTGAACTGGAAGTGCTGAGAACTGACATGTAGAATAGTTGTCATGTGAAAGATTGTACATACCTCACTGTACATTAGTTGTTATGTCAATCATCCTCAAAAATAACCACAAGATCTAAAAACATAACGCAAGAATACAAAAGACGCCTGCACAGCTCTTTGACAGATCACTGGGAGTGCATACTGTATTTTTTTTTAAATTTTTAGAAAAAAAATTATGTGATAAATGTTTTCATGTCTCCAGTTTGTGCTGAGATATGCTTGAGATATACTATGTTGCCTCTGAAAACTCATTGCCTGTAAATCTTTGTCCACATAGTTCAGCAAATCTATTGAGAACATCTTTTCTGTTCTTTGCAAAATCTCCAGGAAGAGCTGCATACTATTGCTTTATAAGAAATGTGATCAGTTGATTTTTTTTTTTTTTTAACAAGAAACTGCATAGAGGTATTCCTAGCTGTCCAGTAAAAACTACCACTCTTTTAATCATGCATACATGACTCCCATTTTTCTTAAATAGAATTCAAGCATATGAACCAGATTAGGCATACTTTTAAAATATGGTATCTTTTTAATGTAGATTGCTCATGTTCAGTCACAACAGACTGAATTGCAGATATTAAGTATTGTACTTCCCTAACAGTACCACTGCCACCTCAAGCTTCAGGTTACAACCCTTACACATAACACCACAATGTATTGACATACCATGAAATGGGATTCAAGAATGGAATTCAAGATGATGGGGGGGGAGGGGGAACAAAACGAAACAAAAGAAGCACAACACTTCAAATGTCAACTTAGATTGGAGTTGGCCATAAATAAGTATCAAATATGATATAACATTTGTTAGCAGACTGTTAAGGAGAACATGATGAAGCCAAAATACTATTCCCTTGGAAATTCTTCTTTAACTTACAACTCTGAATTCAGGCACAGATTTCTGTAAAACTGAATACAAACAAATGCTGATTGCAACTCTGGTAGAATTAAAATGAATCCATTGTACATTAAATAACTGTGATGATAATGACACACTTAGTAGATAGTGACTTCTTCTGTGCCTGTCATTTACTCCAAATTGTTATTCAGCAGATGGAAACATTATACTTGTGAACTAAGGAAAGTATATCTCAGAGATTTTGATCAAAGCTAATTGAAAATGTGAAAATCTGTTGCACATGTGTGGCAGCTTTCTCCCTTTATAGCTGCTGACAGGCAAGATTGTTATTTGAAAGAATTTTTTTCTTCATGAGTTACAAGCAAAAAAGTGATATTATCTAGGGCAGAAATTCTGGTTGCAAAACCAGTTAAATTTGCTGTGGATTAATTCCTTCTCTGTGCCTAGGGCAAATCTAAAGTTCATAGAAACACAGAATGGCTTGAATTGGAAGGGACTTTGAAGATTATGTACTTCCAACAACTCTGCCATGGGCAGGGACACCTTTCAATAGTCCAGGTTGTTCAGAGGTCCATCCAACCTGGCCTTGAGCACTACCATGGTGGGGTATCCACAGCTTCTCTGGGCAACTTCTTGCAGTGCCTAATCACCCTCACAGTGAAGAATTGCTTCCTAATATCTCATCTAAACTGACCCTCTTTCAGTTTATAGTCATTTCCCCTTGACATATGACCACATACCTTTGGAAATAGTCTGTCTCCAGCTTTCTTGTAGGCCCCCTTCAGGTAATGGAGGACTGCTGCAAGGTCTCCTTGGAGCCTTCTCTTCTCCAGGCTGAACAACCCCAATTGTCTCAGCCTGTCCTCATAAGAGAGGCGCTTCAGCCTTTTGATTATCTTTGTGGCCCTCCTCTGCATGCACTCTAACTGGTCCACATCCTTCCTTTGTTGGGACCACCAGAACTCAACGCAGTATTCCATGTGGGATCTCATGAGAGTGTAGTAGAGTAGGAAAATCACCTCCCTTACCCTCTTGGTCACGCTTCTTACGATGCAGCCCAGGATACAGTTGGTTATTTTACATGTCTGAGAATGATTTACAGGAGGATCTGCTCCATTAACTTTTCAGGAACAGAGATGAGACTTACAGGCCTGTAGTTCCATGGGTCTTTCTCCTTCCCTTTTTTAAAAACTGGGGCTATGCTTTCCTGTTTCACAAGGTGGGAACTTCACCTGACTGCCACAGCTTCTCAAATATTATGGATAGTAGCTTAGCCATTTTCTCCACTAGTTCCCTCAGGACCTGTAGGTGCATGTCATGAGGTTCCATGGACTTGTGCACCTTCAGTTTCCTTAGATGGTCCTGAAACTGATCTTCTCCAACAGCAGGTGGTTCTTCATTCTCTCTGTCCCTGCCTTTGTCTTCTGGGACTTGGGTGGCATGGCTGGAGCATTTGTCAAGGAACACAGAGACAAAAAAGCTCTTGATTACCTCAGGTTTCTTCATGTCTCAGGTAATCAGGTCTTCTGCTTCCTTCAGGAGAGGGGCCATGTTTTCCTGGTCTTCTTTTTATCACCAATGTATCTATAGAAGTTTTTCATGTTGTTCTTGATGCCCCTGAACCGATTTAATTCTATCAGGGCTTCAGATTTCCTAACCAGATCCCTAGTTGTTTATACTCCTGCCAGGCTACCTGTCCTTGCTTTCATCCCCTGTTGGCTTTCTTTTTGTGAGTTTGTCTAGGAGCTCCTTACATATCCATGCAGGCCTCTTGGTGTTTCTGCTTGACTTCATCATGAGCTTGGAGGAGGTGGTCCTTAAATATTAAGCATCTTTCTTGTGCTCTTCTTCCCTCTGGAGTTCTCTAGCAAGCAGAGCCCTAAAGATGGCACAGTCTATGCTCCTAAGTCCAGCATAATGAGGTTGCTGTGAATCCTCCTTGCTGCCCTAAGGATCTTAGACAGCACCATTCCATGGTCACTGCAGCCCTGGCTGCCTTTGAGCTTCGCATTCCTGTCTTGGGGTGACTTTATGATGCGTATCCCATATTGCTGCCCTATGCCCAGAAATTAATTTTGTGCCTTTCTATGCCTTTAAACTGAGCCTGAGAGGGGGGAGGAAAAACTGAGCAAAACTTCTTCAAAGCAGTTTGCAGCTTGTTCAAGGTCATACAGAGATAGAGATGGTTCTCTGCGTCCAGTTGCAGCAGCAGAGCGAGAGTGAGGAAGCACCCTGCTTGCTTTCCAGCCAGCTTTTGGCCAGTTTTTCAACTCCTTTTCCTCTAGAGAGTTGAACTTTTGTTTTCCTGGGACTTTGGTTTTTTTTCCCTTTTTCTCTGCTGGACTGTTTCAACATCAGAATACATTGGGAGGACTTTCCACCGAGGCTTGGTGCTGGAGGGGGCCCCACCACGACCCAGCTCCAAGGAGGGGGAGAGAGAGATTACGGAAGGACTCTGAAATTTTCCCAGGTTTTCTCTCTACAGCGAGAGGTTTCATTATTTAGCATTAGTATTTTTTTTTCCCGTGTATTTGTTAAATAAATAGTTTTTATCTCTGTTGCACTGACCACTGCTGTCCACTGCCCAGGCTAGCTCCAGCGGTGTGCGGCAGGAGTGGGGAGCAGCCGGAGGCACGGAGCTTTAAAGCTGCTCCTCTGAAGCCTCTGCTCTACCCAGGGGAGCACCGGCTCCAGGCACTGCAGCAGCCAGCAGCCCTCGAGGAAGGGAAAGATAAAAAGTAGGGAGGAGGCTTGCCACAGGAAGTAATCCAAGTTTACTAAAGGGGATCTGCAGTGTACAAGCAACAGTTGCAGTGCTGATACACCTTATAAAGGGGAGTCGAAGAGGAGGAGTAACCCAAGTAGGGACCAACAAGCGGATTAGGAGGGAGGGACGCTGGAGGGAAGGACTCACATCTGGTCCAATGGTCTTGGTGGGTGCAGGGAGAGGGGTCACATGCCCCAATGGGGCTTCCAGGTTTAGGGGATTTCCAAGAGGGGAGGTATCTGAGGGGGCAGGGTCTCAGGGGATTGACAGGGACCATATAAGGGTAATTAGAGAGGGCTCGGGTGACAAATACAGAACAGTCCAGAACTCCAGGAGGGGTTTGGGTGCCAGAACAAGGGGAGGGGATAACCATTTTTGGGAGCACCGGGGGAGAGGCTTGGATCTGGAGCAGACCAACCGGGAGTAGAAGTGGGGAAGGTAGGGACGAACCATTAGGGTACAAAGAACATACAAAAATACAGTAAAAACATCACATCACCACATATCTCTTTCACCTTCCTTCGAGGAGAAAGTTTTTTTCCTGAACCTGGTGGGGGCCAGGTGGTACCTGCCTTCTCTCAGAGGATATATTTCTAAATTTGGCCAAACCATTCTCTCCTTGTATTCCATCACCTCTTCTCATTGGTTTCTTTATCATGTGAAGAAGATAATTTATCCTCAACGCATTCCAGGAACCTCCAGGATTGCTTATGCCCTGCAGTGTTGCCCCTTCAACAGATCATTTGGTTGGCATAAGTCCCCCATGTGGGCCAGGGGGACCACATGTAGACATTAGGCTGCTCTTATCTCTCTATAGACGGCCTCATCCACTTAGCCATCCTGACACAGAGCCTGTAGTGCCTCCCCACCATGATGTCACCTGTCCCTACTCTTGCTTTAATCCTGACCCATAAAATCTAGGCTGGCTCCTCATGTACCTCCATGTGGAGCTCCATGCATTCTGGCTGGTTATTCACAGAGAGGGCAACATTACCTCCTCATCTTCTCAGCCTGTCCTTCCTAAAAAGCCAGTATTCTTCTAATTCCAACATTCCAGTAACAGGAGCCGCCCAACCATGTCTCTGTGATACCAATAAGATCATAGCCCTGTAGGCATGTGCAGGTCTCTAACTTATTTTGCTTGTACCTCATGCTGCATGTGTTTGCATAGAGGTCTTGAGCTGAGACCCCAGTGAAGTGACTCACTGGGTGAAACAGCAAGAATTCCATTGTGTTGCAGACAAATATTAAGTGTTGGCCACTTGCTGTGAGAAATCAATGCCTGCAGGTAAATTTAAGAGAGGCTCCATATCAACCTTGACATGTTTGTGCTGTGTGTAGCTTTTAAGTTCTAGGAACAGGGCTGGTCAGGACATCTAACAAATAAGGTACAGCATAGTCATCACAGAAACTCCACAATACACTATTGCATACAATAATGCTACCTAACACATCACTAATTCAACTTATAAATCACAAAGACTGGTCTTTGCAGGCATGAAATGTTTGCAGCATGATTAAATCAGAACTTCACTGAAGAGAAAAAAAAGATAAAAGGGAAATGAATAGACCAATACATAATTACTCATTCTGTAACGTACAACAGCAAAATTTACTTAACAGCTGTTTAAAAAATATTTAAATACTGCTGTGCTCTGTCCTGGATCTTGCCCAGCAGCAAAACCTTGCCATGCTGCTGGAAGAACGGCCACTTCTGCTCCACTACCTGCTCTGCCTAATCACCTAATCACCACTAATCACTAGCTGCTAATAGTGGTAACATTTGGGTTTTAGTAACAGTAAACAGCATAGAAAGCATAGTTCCCCACCATGTTTTGTTGGGGTTTTTTTAATGGCTCACCTCTTCTGCCCTCACAATCATAGAATCTATGGCTTTAGCCTGCTTTTTATACTAATACCTATGATCTGGGTACCTTTCAGCTCAGGCATGCTTAGATATATTTTCCCCAGTTTTGCATACTGTCTGAGCTAGATATTGTCCAGTACTTTATGGCAGATGTACTTTTTAAACAGAAATTTATGATGCACAATTACAAATGTTCAGTGTTAGCTGAGCAGGTTTAAGGCCTATACTCATGTTCACTTCCATGCTTATTTCTCAGCCAGGTTTGAAAAAATGTTCCTTTCCTTCTTAGCAGTCAAGGGATTAATTTTTAAAGACACCAACACCAGGCTTATGAATACCAAGCAAACATGCACTGTGAGTTTGCAGTGAGGATTCAAGTCAGTGGTGTTAATTATCATGTGGTTACAGAGGACATGAAGGTGCTAATAAGATCTGAAGTATATTTAGGTCCCTAGCCAGCTTCAATTGTTTGAGGGGAAAAAAAGGAAAGGGAAAAGGAAAAGGAAAAGGAAGAGAAAAAGAAAAAGAAAAAAAGAAGAAAAAGATAAAAGAAAAAGAAAAAAAAAAAAAAAAGCAAAACCAGTAAAGATCTGGCTGTTTATTTAGGCCTGAAAGACTTTTGAAATTCTTGATTTCTTTGCATCTTGGTTCCTCTTTTGCTCCTTATCACTGTAACTTATTTCTTAACACTGTGGATATTTTGAGAATTATTTCATTGTAGATACAAACATGCTGCTAGCAAGGATTTTCTTGCTATTTTCTAAGTCCATGAGAGACTTTTCTCTCTCATAGAAGAGGTAGCAGAGTATGTAAACAACCAAGCCACCTGCAACCTTGGAAAGTCTTGTTTATGGTATAGTAGAAAAATATTTTGACAATGGATGTTTTAGGATTTTAGCCAATCACCCCCAAGGGGTGGCTGGTCCTTTGTCCAATTAGACTATGAAGAAAAAAGTCTATAAAAGAGTTTGTAAAATAATTAAATAAATCAATCTTGCTGCACAATTCCTGCCTGCTGGATCTTCTCTCCTCCTCCTCCTCCCTATAGCTGCGGGACACGGTGATATACTGTAGGAACCAGGCCTGCGGTAATATTTGGTGCTGCCCGACGTGATCTGCACTCTCTGACGTGTCCTGCTGTTGTGAGCCAAGCCGAATTCCTCTAGAGGTACGCTGTTCCCCTTCCCCCTGGGACCGGGAAGTCCGACAGGACTGAGAAATGGCAAACAGCAGCTCACAAACCAATGCTGTGGTACTGGTCTGGAAAGGTGTGTTTAGTATAACGCACACCTCCGTTCCTGAAAACTCGGTTCAGGAATTATTAGACTGGGCTACCTTAAAAGGGATTTCCATGGACAGAGATACTGCCCTGGACTTTGCCTTATGGCAGGAACTTGCCTGTGCTGTCTGACATGAGCTCCCGACTGGGGAGCCGGCAGCGTTAGAATTATACAAAACCTGGCGTTCGTTATTTATTCTGCTGACAGACCTTGACTGTGACAGCAGGGCTGGATCGCCTATCTCGGTGATGAGTGACGGAGGAATGTCCGAGGGGGGGACCCCGCTGACCGGGCTTCTGGGGCAAATGATGGTGGATTCGGAAAAACCTCCCCATCTCCACAGGCAGAGCCTGTGCCACCTCACCCTGCACAATCGCAGGACTCCGCAGCCCCCAGGGACCCCGTGCCGGCAGAGGCGGGGGGGTTGGGGCAGTGGGAGGGCGCACAGCCTGTCTTACTGCTCAGCTCGGCAGCAGCCACGGCTTATCCAGGGCCGCAAATTAGCGGCTTAGCAACTTGGACCCCGAGAGCAGCTCCTAGCCCAGTTGCGTATGCACCTGGATCTAACTTCTTAGCCGGCGTAGCGCCGGGCGAGACTGCACCGAGACTGCCTGGGTGTGGTCCGCTGCCCTCCTTGGCGCTGGACTGTTCTGCGCAGTCGCAGAACCGAGCCATCGACCTTTTAATACAGCATCTGCCCTGCTGACAGAGTTACCGAACATATCCCGAAGGGTGGAAGACCTGTTCAGCTTGCTACTGCAGCAGATGCCAGAGCCACCCTGCCGTGCGGGGCACGCCGAGCCCACGCCGCCAGCGCCGCCTGCAGGAGCCGCGGCTCCAAACCTGGAAGCAGCGGCGGCTGTGGAGCGGTGGCCGGGGAGCACGGCGCCGAACGCGGCCGGGGAGCGCGAAACAGGAGGAGTGACGAGCACAGCGCCGAGTGCAGCTGCGGAGCAAGGGCCAAGCGCGGTGCCAGGTGCGGCTGTAGCCCCAGAGACAGCAGCAGCAGCTTCAGTGCCGGCTCGGTCGGGACCGGCCGAGACGGCCTCCCGTAAAGAAGCTGCTGTTCAAACTGCAGCGCAGCCAGCTGCAGTCTATGCTGTCTGTTCTTCCTCTAGCGAACTTAGCCAAAGTGCCCCTCTCCGTCCATTTCTGTTCGCTCCCAGCACCTCAGAGTTGCCTTTGCCTGATGATTCCTTGTCAGGAAGTGAGGCAGATGAGGTTCTGGCCCCAGGTCGTCAGGCGGCTGTAGCCGTGCGGCAAAGAAAAAGGCTGCACCAGTCTCGCCCCTGGACCTTTCAGGATTGCACAGTAACAGTGCGTCTGACCCACTACAGTCACTTCTTAGAGTCAGTTAAGATGTGAGCATTGGAGGAGGGTGACTGGAGGTTTTTGGAAACCCTTGGAATGCCAAATAGAATTGAGGATTCTGGGTGTAACCGGGGAGCTGTTACACTCCATCCACAGGCTGTGCCAGAAGTTCAGGATGGTAGTGACTCCCCAAAAGGGGAGATCCAAGCTTTCCCAGTGTATAAGGCTCTCCCAAATTCAGCCAAGCATGATAAGCATGAGGTGATTGCTTGGAAAGTTGCCCAAGACCTGCAATCCAAGGTGGCACAATATGGACTAGGTTCTGCTGAGGTTATGCAGATAATAAGGGTGATAAATACAGATTTGCTTTCTCCATTTGATATCAGACACTTAGGTCAAATTCTATTTCAACCTGTACAATTTACAGTTTTTGAAACAACCTGGAGAAAGCTGGCCAACAAGACTGCATTAGCAAATTTGCAGCTCCCTGCTGCCGATCCTAGACGGACAGCAGGAATGGATGCTTTGATGGGGACTGGTCCCTTCTCTGATCCCAGTCTACAGGGTAACTTGCCCTCTAGCATCCTGCAGCAAGCTCAACAGGTCAGCATGGCTGCCCTGTTGAAAACCATAGAGTTGTCAGCACCCAGAAAGCGATATACTGAAATAGTTCAAGGCAAATCAGAGTCATTCCTCTCCTTTGTAGAGAAAGTCGCTGCTTCTCTCGAGAAGCAGGTTGAGGATGACGGGTTAAGACAGATGTTGTTAAGGCAGTTAGTGAGAGATAACGCAAATGAAGAGTGCAGAAAAATTATAGATGCCTTACCAGGGGATCCTGAGGTAACAGACATGGTCGAAGCCTGCGCTAAGGTGGGATCTGGGAACCAGAGAAGGTCTGCTTTGGCTGTGTTCCTGCAGCCTGTTCACGCATCTTCTGGTCGTGAACCAAAGCAACCAAAACAGGTGAAAAAACGGAAGCGGCCTAAGCTGAGCCAAAAAGAGAACACACTGATCCCCTAGTGCAAGAGGTGTGGCAGGCCAGGGCATTGCACGGGCTACTGTAGATCCCGGACTCATGCCAATGGTCAGCCTTTGTCGGGAAACTTCCGCCGGGGTGCAAGGAGGGGGAATTGCTCTCCAATGCAGTCGCTCCCTCAGAGAGTGGAACAGGTACAGGCACAGGCCTACCCAGCCACCCTAGAGACGGCACCCAGGGATCAGACGGCACCCACGGATCAGACGGGTTTGACGTCCACACCGCAGCCACAGTTGTCTTAGACTCTAGCGGTATTTATAAGGTTCCCTTGGATGCATATGGACCCTTAGCCCAGGGATCCAGTGCGATGCTGGTGGGAAAACCTGACATTGCCCATCAAGGAATCTTAGTGCACTCAGGAGTTACTGACGCTGACATTAAAGGTCAGATTTGCGCTACGGTCTCCACGCAAAAACCCCCTGTAACTATTCCTGAAAAGACCTGCCTTGCTAAATTAGTGCCTTTTAAGTCTTGTGTCCCCAGGATAGAACAACAAACTCACGAAGATAGTGGCAATGGATCTACGGGACTTCCGCAGGCCTTCTGGACTGCAGACATTTCTGACCAAAGGCCACAGATGACATGTACCCTGATCCTGCCGAACACCCGTCCACCCTGGATTCAGCTTTGAGGTTTGATTGATACGGGTGCTGATGTAACTATCATCTCCTTCTCTGCATGGCCTCTCTCATGGCCTTTAGCCCCAGTGGGATCGGCCATCACAGGATTAGGAGGAACCACACAGAGCTATTTAAGCGAACAGCCTGTGGTGGTGAAGGATTCAGAGGGGCACACAGCTACAATTAGGCCTTATGTTGCTACCACTCCCCTTAACCTTTGGGGACGGGACGTGTTGGCAGCTTGGGGCGTAAGGATTGGGACAAATTTTTAGCAGGGGTCACTGTATGTAAGGGCGCACAGCATCTTACACTGCCTTTGCAGTGTTGATTAACACACCAATCTGAGTCAGACTCTGCTCAGTTAGTTGAATTAAGGGCTGTTATCATGGCTTTTCAATGATTCTCACAGGAACCTTTGAATTTGGTTACTGAAGCCGACTAGCAAAAGCTTTGTATACAATTAATCACCTTACAGTACCACAAAATTCAAATAATCCTGTTATTCTGAATCATTTTCTCTCATTGCAGTCTGCAGGAGAGACACAACTGCCCCGGGCAAAAGTCTGGGTACGGAATTTACTCACTAACCAGTGGGAAGGCCCTCATGAGCTTATCGTTTGGGGTCGTGGGTATGCTTGCGTTTCCACAGATACTGGGATACGGTGGCTACCTTCAAAATGCGTTCGCCCTGACCTACGGCAGCAGAGGCAGAACAGGCAACCTCCAAATGATGACCAGAACGCCAACCATCCAAATGGCGACCAGAATGTAGATCATCAGCCTAATGACTCTTCGGATGATGACCAGGATGTCAACCATCAGGCAGATGGTCCTTCCACAAGCAGAGACTGAACTTTAAAATTCTTGTTATGGAGTCAGGTAGTTAAAGCCTTAAGGACATATTTAGAATTAATAACTGATGTAGATTTCTATTTAGGATTAATAGTAGAGTTGTTATCTTATAAAACAAAAAGGGGGAATTGTAGATACAAACATGCTGCTAGCAAGGATTTTCTTGCTATTTTCTAAGTCCATGAGAGACTTTTCTCTCTCACAGAAGAAGTAGCAGGGAATGTAAACAACCAAGCCACCTGCAACCTTGAAAAGTCTTGTTTATGGTATAGCAGAAAAATATTTTGACAATGGATGTTTTAGGATTTTAGCCAATCACCCCCAAGGGGTGGCTGGTCCTTTGTCCAATTAGACTATGAAGAAAAAGTCTATAAAAGAGTTTGTAAAATAATTAAATAAATCAATCTTGCTGCACAGTTCCTGCCTGCTGGATCTTCTCTCCTCCTCCTCCTCCCTGTGGCTGTGGGACACGGTGATACACCGTAGGACCCAGGCCTGCGGTAATATTTCATTAATGCTGCAAATAAATTGAAGTGTAATGAAAGGGGAGTAGTATAAATATCTAAAAGGATCAGAGACTAGTACAACCTCATTAACAAATCTTGTGCTTTAACTGGTAAAGCCTTGGCTGGTAGCCATTACTGCCACTGCTTTAAGTAATAAAATAATAGTATATGTCTTAAAAATCAGTTCTAGGTTACCAGGAGAAAGTAGTAGTGCCTTGAAATACTGCAGGGCAATCCTATTATGCGCATGATTGGTTTTGACAGTTTTTTCGGTTCAGAGAAAAGCCTGAAACTGTCTTCCTCTGCTAAACGTCTTTAGCATTAGGCACTATATGCAGTGAATGTGCAAAGCTGAATTATGTGTCATGCTATTTTTTTTTTCTGTAAAAAATTCAAGCAGAGGAAGTGGACTTAGATATCTGGTAAGCAGTTGTCTTTAAAAAAAATCTTTATTAAACTAGAGAAATTACATCTATTCACTGAAATACCTACTTTTTAAAAATTTTCTGTTGTTGAAATAATGTGAATGCTAAAAATCCCAAGATAATCTGTCTAAAGCAAAATGCATGATGAAACCAGAAATTCGTACGTACTAGTGCAGAACTAGCCTTCAATACTATTTGATATAGTTCCAATCTGGATGCGAGCAGTGCAGTTCAGACCTATGTCTGATTTCACATATGAAGAACAATCTTTTGTGTATACACTTTCTACCAGTTTTGTTGCTCTTTCTATTTTTTTCTCTCAGAGAAGACCATTAACAGAACCCCAGTGTTTATTTTCACCCATTGCTGTTCTTTCAAAACTTTATCAAGAATTTGACTTGAATTTACTGAATATACATGTTGATCAAAAAAAGAGAAAAAAAGTCTGATTGAGTCAAGAAAACTTGTGGGGATGGTTTGAAGAGAGGTTAAATTTCTCATGGTAAAGTTGAAATGTATTTTGGAAATGTGAGAAAGGAATAATATATAAGTATTTCAATGTTCTTGGTATTAATTTAAAACATGCTGGATCCATTAGAAATATATATATATATTACTCTCTTTAAAATCTATGACTGCTTTACTTTTATTATATGCAGACTGAGGAGGAGGAAGACATGACGACCACAAGGAATCAAGGACATATTACCTTGCTACAGAGAAACAAAGAAAACAAAGAATGTCTAATAAAAAAAAAAAATTGTTGAATTACATTTTTATCAGGAAAAACAGCCATAATCTACAAATTGATACACTTTTCAGCTATTCCAGTTAGCCTATGTTTGCCCCGTGAAATATTGCAAGACACTCCAGACATAAGCCACAATGCAAAAAGTAAAAAACATAGACTCTGAGAAAGTAGAATTAAGAGGTTTTGAAAATGACAGCTGCTTGTCCTAATAAGAACACAATGTGAATGTTCATTTACCATTTATAGAAACTGAAACACCTGGCAAATGAAAAACAACTTGAGATATATACAAATAGTTACAGGCACTGAAATTATTTCTCAAAGTAAGGCAGTATGATGATCATCTTAAAGACTACAAAATTAACAGTTTGCCAAAAAGGATGAGGGTAAATCTGAGGAACAATAGGTATTGGCAGCTGAAGACAAATATATGATTTATGTATATGCAAACTTTATTTGGGAAGGGTATGTTATATGCCAGAATGTCATAAATGACAAAGCACAGAGGTCTAAATTTGCTGAGAGCATGCCATTTAATTGTAGGGAGTAAGACTACAAGGTACGTTGTTTCAACACTGTGAGTCTATAGGGATTAATCTCAAAATCTGGTTTTGCATGTTTTTCCTTCTATAAAGCCATTATCAGAATGCTGGGGAAAAAAAAAAAAAGCAGATTCAGTCCTCTTTATAGTAAAACATAAAGCTTTAAGGAAAAAACATTTCCTTTTGCAGCTTCTCTGCAGTGTGATGAGCATTTTAAACAAGCACCAAAAAGCAAAAAGGGAAAAACATCCAGACACACATGAAATTAAGCCTTGGATGAGTAGTTTCAGATGTCATTATTAATGATGAGAAAAACAAAAAGAAGAAAAAAATAAGACTCAAGCCTGGAATCTGAAACATCCACTGAATGTAATTTATGTTTATCAAAATCCAAATTTACCATAAAGAGAATTTTGCTGACTAATTGTTGGGAAAAAAACGTCCATGGACTCCGGCAGCGGGAGAAATTGCAGTCCAAGCCAATGTGGTTGATAAAAGCAAGCTCCGTTTATTAGCAATCCCGAGGCACTTATATAATATACCAGCTTGTTAACTCTTAAGTGGCTTAAAACTTATCAAAGCGCATTTCTACTTCTACATAATTGGACTACATTGGCAAGCTTCTACAGTTATGATTAAAAGAATTCAGAGTTCAGCCTCCCTTCTCTCTCGGTTAGCACATCTTATCTGCACAGCTGCATTGCTTCAAAACTCCCTTTTTGTTTCCGAGGCCTGTTTCTCACACAGGGATTTTTCTCATGCAGACAGTTTTTCTCACACAGGCCTTTTGCTTGCAGGCTCTTGCTTGTACAGTTCTTTTATTGATCCCATAATTCTATCAATGATCCATGCCCCTGATCCTCTAACTATATCCCAACAACTAATAGCACTAAGAAAGATATTTTCATATGCTTTTGGGATCCTACATTGAACTAAGAATATCTTTTAGCAATTTAATGAAAAACATTGTTTTATCCAAAAAAAATTAATGCAGGCACATTTTCTGTCTTCATTACAGAGGGAATTTGAATTATGACTTTTGGGTTACTAAAAAGAAATAAATATTATGTAAGCAATCTTTTTACAAATAAAAGAATTCCAATAAAAAAAAAAAATTCTAGTTTAGATTCTCTAGAACAACTTTGAAAATCTAAAAGGGAAAATATGTGTCAGTAGTTACAGATCAAATTTTCTCTTGTTTTTGGATAGCAATGACCCTACCATACTGCCAATATGTTGAAGCAAAAGTCTTACATGAAAAATGCAATAGAAAATATATAGATGAAGAAATTAACTGTCTTAACATTTCAGGAAAATCAGAATTGATTCTAGAGGGAACACAATTGTTAAAAGAATTATATTTATTTAGAAAGGTACTGACTTCAGCAGAAGTTGATTTGAAACAGAAATTAACATTCTGAGTACAAGGAAGATAAACAGGAGGTAGGTGAAAATGAAAGAAATTATCCAAATCAGGAAATTAATTAGAAAATGAGACATTAATGATTTCCCCTCTAGTAGATAATCAGCTGTTACAGTGACACCTGCAAGAATAAAGTATGATGGGAACTAAATCTAACAAACATGTCTTCCACATAGTCCTATTTCATATTTTGTTTGTGAGACATGCTCGTTATTTGATGCTTATGTGCATCTTTACTTAGTCCTACAGAAAATAAATATTTGCAGGAAGAGAAATCTGTGAATGTAATTAAAAATATGAAGCTTCTTAAATATCAAAAGGTACAGAGCAGGAAATTGATGTCAACCGCTCTCAGTTTTTCTTATTTGCTCTTGACTCCACTGGAAGGGCAAATGAAAAAAAAAAAAAGAGTACAAATCCCAACTTGCACTGTATGTATCTTTGGGAAAATTAGTATCACTTGATATTGTTTAGAATGCATTTTACTTTTCTTTTAATTTTTTTCAGTGCTTCTTTTGCTTTTAATTTTACTTTGGTATTGAAGTAAGTTTTCTGTGTTTCAACACATCATCAGAGAATATAAAACAGTTACTCTAAAAAGCTGAATGTAAACCTTTTATTTACTTAGGCATCGTACCGAACTAAAATACACAGCTATTTCATTTTAATAGTTGACATTTAACATGTACTTTATCAGGCTGCAGTCACCAGTGAGTGCCCAAGAGTAACCGCAAAATCAATTTCTTTTGATTGTTTAACTTTTAAAATAATTTTTGTACAACATTTCCAAGTAATGAAAGATATTGAAACTTTCATAGAGTTTTGAGGCTGAAGGCGCCTCCCTTTAGTGACTCGAGGACAACTGTACAGCCACTGTTTTGCAGGATTCCAAACCTGAAGGTTCTCCCACATCTCCTTACCTCAATAATGAGAGGTATCATTTGAGTCTTCCCCCTATACTTTCTTGCTGCTGGAAACATTAATACCAGCTGAGTACTTGAGGATACAAATAATCTGATAAGGTCCAGTAAAACCATGAATATGTCTAAAGTATTGTGTAAACCATTATTGTCTTCCATGCTTTATTTTGACTGGAAATAAGGTTATTAAATACCATAAACATGTACTTAAAATCCAATACCACACTGCATCTCTTACTGAAGGAATTTTCCTTGGGAATAGAATTTAAGAGTTTGCTCTGTCCAGGTCTGACTGCAAAAAGTCATTCATAGGAAAAGTAAAATGCATCAGGAAAACAGGAACAGAAAATGTCAGCAGTCACATCACAACACTGGTCAAGTTGGATAAATACCCTCCCATTATCAGCTTATTCAGGTCTTCAAACTACAGCTTAAACTGTTCATAGCACTGAATCACAGTCATTCTTCAACCTATTGCACTGCTGGGTCATCCTTAAAGTAATTAAAAAAAAAAAAAATTAAGTGGAATTCCTTTTATTTTAATTTATGCCTAGCTATGCCTGCAGGATATCGGTGAGAAGAGCTGGACTTCCTGTTCCTTCCTCCCTTCATGTATTTATGTATTATACACACTGATATCCTGCTCCTTCCATACCCTATTTTTCTGCAGGCTGATCAGTTCCAGCTCTCTCAGCCTCTCCGAGTTTGACAGATGCTCCTGGCCCTTAATTTTTTATGCCCTATTATGGCGTTGCTCCAATATGTCCATATCTTGTGCTGGGGAGATGAGAACTGAACCCCGTATTCCAGACGTGTTTCAGAAGTGCTGAGTACTCCCTTCAGCCTCCTGGCAAAACCCTTCTAAAGGCTGCTCAGCACACTGCTGGCTGCCTTCAACATGGGGACAAAAATTCTTAGTTTATGTACAAGTAGAGACCCTCAGTTTTGTCATAGTCGTGTGTTCAAGACTTTTTCACGATGATGGTTGATAACAACAAAAAGAATTCTAATTCAACTACAATGAAATACTCTGGGAACTTGAACCCAAAGCATGATGCTACACTAGATGACCAGGTTTTTAATCTATTGTTGATGAAATTGAAGTCTTATAAACATTGATGTTTATAAGATGATGTCTTATAAACATCCATAAATGTTAGCCTTGCCCATCTCTCTCTTCTTTTAAATGTAAACTGTAATTTAATCCATTACAATTTTTGTAGAAGAGGCTATTGACCAAAAACCACTGTATGCAATTTCAAAATATAGTCCTCAAATACAAAAGAATATTTTTTACTTTTTAGGATGTCTTCGTCTGTCCAAAAAATTACTATAGAGTCTCAGATTGTAACTAGAAAATGAATGATGATTTGTACTTTTTTCTCTCAGTTGAAAAAATGACTCATTTCCAGTCCTATCTATGATGCTCATTTTGTCTGATACAGAGTGAGTTAAAAAAAAAGGTTTATATTTGTTAATTTTTTTTTCCTTCCAGATAGAATCTCCTACATTTTATAGTCATAAATTTGGCAGTACTATTAAGCTGAGTGATTTCTTTAAAACCTACTTAAAAGTTGTTTTTAATAATCACTCTTGTTATTGTGTTGATATCCTGATATTCATTAAAATTCACAAAAAGTTCATTCAATTACCAGAAACAGAGAAACAGAGAGAAAAATTCGCATCAAATTCATGCTATCCTCAAACACATGCTCACTGTTAAGCAGAAAAAGTTCACATTGAGAAAGAACTTAAGAGTAGTGGAAATCAAGACAATTAGAGAGGTAAGTAGTAAAAATTAAAATAGCGAAACACTACTGATATATACAAATTTTAATTTTCTATTTTCGTATTCTGATCTTGTAAATAAACCTGATAATAAACCTGATACTCTGAACTGGAAGTCTAAGAAAAGTAAATAATCTGCTTAGATTTGCATCACTACAGAAAATATTAAACTCAGATTTTTCGAGTTATAAACTAAAAAGACTATATAAATTAGACATGTTCCTGCTTTGATCTGTATTTTGTAACAAACCCCTCATAAGTTCCTTACAAGAAATGTAAATGACTACTTTTTTTGTTCCTTTTCCTCTTAAAGCCATGTCTTTTTCAGCCATACCATATTTGATGAGTAGACTATCAACAATATTTAAATTCTGTTCCTCAAGAAGATGGAAAGAATAATCAGGATTTCTATCCATGTAACTAAATACCTTTGCTCTTATTCCTAAAAAATTTCAAAGACTAAGTGATCTGGCTATATCTGGTCATGCAGATGCCAAATTCCTGCATCTTTTTCTGATTAAAATGAAGATTTATGACTAATTTTAAAATTGTTTCACAGTTCAATAAAGCCCTCAAAAAAATGACATAAAACCCCCTTTAAAATCTATTAGTATACGTAAATTAGTCTTTTAGAGTGCATCTGATGTACACATTAATTGTTGTTTCAAAGACACTTTCTTTAAAGTGCATAGTACTGTGATTTTTGGGGGGTACTAATTTGAAATCAAGACAGCTAGGGAGGTAAGTAGTAAAAAATTTAAATAGTGAAATACTACTGATATATACAAATTTTAATTTTCTACTTTCCTATTCTGGTCTTGTAAATAAACCTGATAAATAGAAAACTAAATCTGCATGAATACTACAAGGTAACATAAAAAAGGAATTAATAATGATTTGAGAAAAAAAACAAGTGTGTCTTTTCACTTTATATCTTCTTGAAAGCCTATGTCTTTCCACTGTTCTGTCCGAAATTTGTATCACACAACAGATCAAGAGACTACACACAACCACTCAGCAGTTTTATCAGGAAAAAGGGGTTCCAGGGCCATTCTTTAATTCCAGTGCTTGGGAATCCAGACAAAAGCAAATAGGGAAAAAAAATGCTAAATAGTACTAATGACTTAGTATACTATGAAAATAATGCTTATAATCAAAGTCAATGTTTTTCATTTGACAGGAAAAGAGCTTTTAGTTGTCTCAATGGGTTCTGATCACATTTTGTCTCAGGAGGATGTACTAATTATGTATTTTACCACCATTCATTTGAGTGAGGAAAGAATTTATCTAAATTGCTATTTGTATTTCCGTCTCTGGCCTTCCAAATAACTTGCAATGGCATGTGATGTTGCTAGACATTCCTCTTTTGAACAGCTTCAAGGCAAAGGTTATATCTGCTGCATAAAACTTGCTGTCATCTCTAGAGCACTCAGCAGTTTAGGCTTCACATGTGTTTATTTTTACAGGCTCTGTTGTTGCTGCACTCCTCTCTCTGCAGTGCAGCAGCTGTACCCTGGGGTTCAGCCAGCTTTATACTACAGAACCTCTGCCCAGCTCCTTTTGAGGACAAATATGTTATAAATACTTAAAACTTGTGTTGCTCCCATTTTCTACTTCACATACCTTTTCTGCAACACTTGAATCAAAGAACGTGAGAAACTGTTTCAGTGCCTTTTTATGAAAATAGGTTACTGCTTCTCTCTTCAGCTGCACCATTCTGTCAATCAACATCAATATATTTATCAATAAATTCTTGTGTCAGTACTGTCCCATCAAGAACAGGCATACTGTGAGAAATCTAATCCAACTGAAGTGAACCAAGAAAAGGATACGCTATATCTTGAAACTACGCAATATATTCAAAAGGCTTTGAAAATCTCTCAGTTTTGCTAAACTCCTGAAGCAAGTTCTGTGAGAGAGTATGAAGTGAAAGATGTTTCCTGTGTTCACAGTTACTAAAAGAATTAATTCAAAAGTAAAAATGTGCAAGTGCAACTGTAATTCAGAGAGAGATGATAAGTTCCACTGCCATATTAAAGCAAATTAAACTGCATAGTTCACACAAGCCTACATTTAATATTACCCCCAGAAGAGGTTGCATGGTGTTAATCAAATATGTAAGTCAGATTTTTATTAAATGGGTTTTGCTGTAAAATCTGTAAGAGACCTATAACTGACTTACTTTTTGCTTACTGAAAAGAACATGATGAAGTACTGACTCCTGAATTTGTGGAGTCTATGATTTCTACAATTCAGTAATCTGGAGGGGTCCTATGTATAAGAGGATGCCTAGGAGATAGGTCATTGTCAGAGACTGAAATATTATACTTTATGACTTAAACATTTTCTTAAAGGACTTTTAAACTGTATTACAAAAGCTGCAGAGAACACTACCACACCCTGAATGGGGCCCTGACTGAGGCCTGACACTGCTCACTGATGAAATAAGATAAAGTAACAACTCCGGGCTGGGGACATTCACTGAGCACAGGCTTAACACCTCCAAAGGTGGAGACCACAGCCCCAGGGCTATCAGCTGCCAGGCTGGAACAGACCCTTGCAAGGCGTGGAGGGAGGAGAGGCTCTGGGTATCTGGGAAAAGCCTGTGGTCAGAGGTGCCGTGACTGCCCATCCTCCACTGTGCAGAGGAACCCAGCTGAGGGGTCCTCACCAGGGGGGAGGAAGCTTATCCACAGCAGAAGGGGGTGACATGGCCCATCACAGGCGCCCCCCGCCAAGGGGTCCCCAGACCCTGCACCAGAGCACCAGAGATGATGCAACACACACTCAGTGTTGCAAGGGACAGTGTCAAGCTGGCCCCTGCAAGGGAGACACATGGGCATTCCCACCTGGCCCAAAGTGTCTATTAATCCATGGGATTCTGTACTCTCCAGTGTGTGGTGTGGTAGCGTGGCCACAGCGGCGACGGGGGACCTTCACCACCAGCAGACTGGATGGAGGGGAGCAACGAGACGTCGTTGGGACCCTTGTATGGGTGATCTGCTTCCACTTAACCCCTGTCACCTCTCCCTGTTCCCCCACCCCCCACGTACACTTCTTTTTCCATTTCTTTCTTTCTTTCTCTTTCCTTCTCTTTGCCTCTCTACTAATAAATAAAATACATCAATTTTTTTGGCATCAACATCTAACCTCATTTGGTTTTAATCTCATTTCTGGGAATATTTTGAACCTTCTAAATTCCTTCTGGTTAATGTTCAGAGACTTAGCTTGCTTTGTTTTTCTGAGTTTAAACCGGATCGCAACAGTCATGAAAGTGTGTTTTGCTTCTAAGAGTTAGTATTTAATAAGATGACCAGGAAAAGCTGGGCAACAAAAACTCATTTTAATGAAGATGTGATAGTTCAGGAAATGAAAACCTAATATGCTCCAGAACAGATAAATTAAATAAACCCACCCTGTTAGCTGACTTAGAATTCTGGATCTATGTATCTCACATCTTCTGGGCAGTTATGACAATTGATTCTTTATATGTTCCTGAGGGAGAAGTTGAATTTAGCACAGGATCATTAGAAACATAGAGCAGCCGTATAGCAACAAAATTGTAAATGTGTTTATATGGTAATTCTTACAAGCATTTACTTTGAACTGAGAATGTGGACTTTTTTCTTTTTTTTTTTTTCCTCTTGGAAAAGTGAAGGGGTATTTCTTTATTCTCGTTTATACAGAAGGATGCTCTTTTCAAATATCAAGTACCTCTTCCTTTTCAGGCTGAAGTACATCAGCATTGCTCTAGTGTTCATCATTCTCTCAGAGAAGCCATTAGGAAAACTTCAACATGCTGAAGTTTTTCTTCAACAACAACAACAACCACAACAAAACCCATTCACATTCTTTTTCTTAAAAAACCTATGAACATTTCTAACTCTCCAGTTGTGGATCCTGACACTACTGTTACTTTTGAGGATGTGTACAAATTCTACAGTGCCTGGTCCTTTGATAATTTAACTCCAGTGAGGAATGTCAGCAGCACTCTGCCTTCTATGTCTATTATTTTAAGAGACAATCCTTTATATCCTCAAGGTCTTTTCATTACGGACTCTCTGCTATTCCCTCTTCCTGTACAAAAAATTGCCTGATAAAAATATGTGAACTATGCTCATCCAATAACTTCTCAAGAAACTTAAAAAACCTTAGTAAGTCTTACTATCCTAACCACACCTTAGAGACAGTCTTCAAAATTATTTTCAGTTTTCAGAGTATCTTTCCCTACTGTGCTTTTCCACCTTTCTTTCTTTCCTCATACTGCTCGCACAGACATATATATTTTTTCAAGAATTCTTGTCAACATTGCCATGTCACACATTCTTCAGAAAAAAAGGATAGATTTCTATCACTACTTTTGCAACATTTGCCATTGAAACACATTAAAATGCATAAACTTTTTTCTACAAGAATAGAATGCTGAAGTGTGAGTTTATGCATTGCTACTGTCTCATCTCTGTCTCCTCTGAAAACTGGCACAATATTATTGCCTTATGTGTAAAGCACTGGGCAAACATTTAACAGGGCTCAATTCTAAGGCTGTTATTCTGATTCAATTTTAAGATGAATTCTCTACAGAATTATTATTTTTTTTCCTGAAAATACAGGAAATATTAATTAATTTCAAAGATATGCTGATGCCATGAAGATTTTTGCTTTTTCTTTTATACCCTTGTTATATCTTTTTACAGCTTCTGTATTCCTAGTGCTTTTTGCCTACATTCTTAGACTTGTTTGTTAAGCTAAGAGACTAAACATCTTAGAAGCTTCATAGCTAGGGATCAGTGTGCCCCAGACCCCAAGGTCCTCTCCAGAACATATTCTGTAAACCAAGATAGAACCATCCAGGGGAAGGTTCCTTGGGGAGGGGGGGCTCACTTGAACCTCTCAGTGGGGAATCTTTGATAGATATGCTAATTAGAAAAGCCTATAATGTTATACCCAATGTTGGGGGGACACACACACACACACACACGACGCACGGAAGAAGAGAGACACAGAGACACAGGGATAGACTCGGTGGGGTACATCTTGATGCATATGACCTGGACGTGTACACCTAAGGAGCCTTAAGAATAAATACCAAGGTAAAATCCCTTTTCCCCTTCTAACCGTGTATGCCTCTTGATTTTAAGACCAGGAAAAGGCATCAATACAACCACAGAAATAGTTCAATATTCTTACAAGTATGTCATTATTTCTATCCTTCCCAACTTTAACAACATGTGGTTCTTTCACATGACACTTGAAGCACCATCTGCCTAACTATAATCAAATGATTGTAAACTGTCATTAGTGTAATACTATACACAATTCTCATCATCTCAACAGCACAAACTTTCACTTTCTTTCTGATTATTTTTCCCTTTCATTGTATAAATTGAAGGCAGAGAATTCTTTCATTGTTCTGGAATTAACTGCTCTCTCCCTCCCTCTTCCTCACTCAGTCTCTTGTTCCAGTAAAGAACTCATATCTTTCTAATGTGTGAAGGTTATTTTAGATTAAAAAAAAAAAAAAATCTAACTTTAATTTCTAACAAGTTTTGATATTTTCAATAATCCTTGAAAAACAGTGTTCAAAGATAAAGTATTCTGGATTTTTTTAAGCAAAAATGAAAACACTTGGTTTTTTTTTCATCTCTGCTTATATGTTCAGACACTTTATACTTTTTTTACTTCCTTTGATTTCAGAAATAGGACTTTTTTTGTATTGTAGAGTGGGGAATATAAATCTTCTCATATGAAGTGCTTGCATATGTTTGAAAAATACAGACTTCAGTGGCATTGCATGGAGAGAACCTGGGAAAAAGCCTCCTGCTTGTTCTCTAAAATATACTGTACAGTAATTACAACACGATGGTAGGGCAGAGTAATGTTAATGTAATGTAATAAATAAATAAATAAACAACACTTGGGATGTTGTTGTATGCCTGCTTTATGTCATCAGCCATATGACATGTGTCTACAGTAAATGACCCAAAGCAGAAAGTAATTATTGCAGTAAAGGACAATAAGGAAGAGGAGTTTTGACTAGCCTAAACTGAGCTGCAAAAAAGCTGTTCTAGTGACACCAGCATAAAAATAGCTGTATGAACACTGGAGCATTAAAGCCAGTGAAAGGTTTTTAATGGTACAGAGATGCTATTTTTGTCAAAGGTATAGGGAGATAATACCATAAATTGGGAATAATACCATAAATTTGGAATAATACCGCAAATACTTGTGCTACCTCTTCATTTATGGTAAACAGCAACAGAATCCTTTCTCTAACAAGCTGTTTTCTGTAAGTTTAAATAGCAGAAATACTTCCAAAAATTATCTTGAACGATGCAGCTCTATTTCAAGAGATATATCCAAGAGAAACAATGGTGTATATTTTATAATATTAAAGTTTTCAATCCTGGTCTTCACAGGTTCTCAAGTAAATAGGAATTTTCCTAAAGAGATCAAAATGTTCCCATTTTTCCAATAATTCCCAGGATTCTGGAGGGAATTTTGCATCCAATACCTAGAAAATAAGAAGCTGTCTCGTCTTGAAATCTAAGTAGAGAGCTGGGAGAAAGGCAAGAAATGCATGGTTTTTTTCTTTACAGTGAGACAAGAAAAAGGGAAATCATTAAGTTACCATTGGCAATAAAGAAAAGGGACTATTCTGTGCGACTGAGCATATATCAGACAAAGACATGCCCTTTCCCTCCCTAACAGATCAGGTTATCAGTCAGAGTGACTTAACAGCAATTTTTTATGGAGTCCTGCAGAATCACAATTTAGCAAAAGGAGATGCTCTTACAAGTGAACCTCATGCACTCTTTCTCCCATCCCCCCTGAAGCTTGCTAAGCCTTTTTTAGTGTTAAGACACTAACTGACTTTTTATCTCTAAATTTCAGGCAAAGTAGTAAATTCATGTTTTGCACTATATTCTGCTCAATGAATTCCAAATGACTGCATTGCCTCTTGCCCAGGGATCAGCTGCTTCACCCTAGAATAAAATGCACTTCAGCACTTTCAAATGCCCCTTTCCTACCAGTACCATCTCCATCAGAAGAGCCCTGAAAAATAAACACAAGACACAATTGGCAGGCCAAGATTTTACCTTAACATCAATTATGTAAACTAAATGCCTACATGGATAAATAAGGGGTCTCAACAAATCACAAATGTAAAAATAAACCATACAAGAGATGGAAGCAGAGATGTGAGTTAGGATGACCATAAAGACATTGTCAAAGCTTGCAGGGATGAGGTTAGGAGAGACAATGTGGCTCAAGGACTAATAAAGGGGACAATATCATTTAAGATTCTTATTCATGACCTGGAAGATGATCAAGTCTTTGGATGATCCAAAACTTCAGGGAGCTGTTCATACATCATGGTTGTGCTGCCATTCAGATGGGCAATTCAGCCCCTGCAGCCATACATACTGGAGAATAATAGGCTGGAAATCAGCCTTGAAGAAAATGACATTGGGATCCTGGAAGACTACAAATTTAACATGTTCCAGTGATGTCTCCACTAGCAAGAAGGTCAATAACATTCAGAGCTGTATTACAGGAATATTTGAAACATAAAGATTTTAGTTATAGGCTAGCTGTGTTGAAATTAGTTAGAATAAGAAGGAATTTGGGCCTGGCTAGAGATAATTAAAATAGTTAGGAGAGCTGGACCTGAAACAGTTTTCAAAATGTTAGTAATTGATTACTGAATAACTGATGATCTGTCATTTGTATGTTTGCTTAGCTGTG
This sequence comes from Corvus moneduloides, assembly GCF_009650955.1. Lineage (NCBI taxonomy): Eukaryota > Metazoa > Chordata > Aves > Passeriformes > Corvidae > Corvus > Corvus moneduloides. The sequence continues at coordinate 83,906,421 of NC_045476.1, forward strand.
CTTAGAATGAGGAACAGAAACATTGATAAAGATGGTGTAGGGAACAAGGACAATTACCAATTTCCTCCCTCTGTGAGAACCTATCCAAAAGTCACACAAGAGATTTGGAGGTCACTAAAGTAACTAGGAGTTTTAAAGTTCAGAAATGCGAAAAAGGTCAAAACAAGGGAGATGAGCACACTTCATCTACCTGGGACCACTGACCTTCAAGACCACTGACTCAATTCAGAACACACACTATGCATGCTTAATGACATGTAAGCTCATTTCCATACAAAGCGGAGAATGGGAGGTGTTAATGTTATGAATATGCATTTGTATTTTGGATATTCATAATTTTTGTAAATAAAAAGCTTTGCATTTGCTTGTATTGGGGCCCTGCATCTTAGGGAGCTATCCCACGCAGTGCCTGGCACCAAATAAAACATGCACTTTCTAACTCTAAACTGTTAGAGAGTTTTTGTCCTTCTCAGTTGGATATTGATACTAGATCAATATTCATATTTTAATAGATCATATTGTCAGCAAGTCAAGTGGAGGTGACCATTCTGCTTTACTGGTGAGGTCACACTGAGAGTTCTGGGTCCATTCCTGGACTTCTCATTATGAAAAAAGACATGGACACACTGGAGCGTGTCTGGTAAGGGACCATAAAAATTATTAAAGGGCTGAAGAATCTGTCGTATGAGAGGCTGAAAGAGATGGGACTGCTCCTCCTGCGGAAGATGATCCTTGGAAGGCTGGGGAGTGAGAAGAAGGAAATAAGGAGATGATAATGTTATTGCTGTAATTTTCTTACTTTTTTTTCTGTTTTTCTCTTTTTGGGAATAAAACATAAAACCCAAACCAAACAAACCAAAGTAACAAAAAAAAAACCAAACCTGCACCATGGACGGCACCTTAATACCTTTAAGGTGATGCTCATTAGGAAAGCAGAAGAAACATTTTACCAATCTTCATGAAGGAAAATAAATAAAAAATAAAACTGAAACAACATGCCCTTTGAAACTGTAAGGAAAGCTGAAAATAAAATAAAAAAAATTTTTAAAAACCCAGAAAATTAAAAATAATCTCAGCAAACAAAGTATTTGTTTGCTAATGTCTCCAGTAAAATGATGAGGTAACACATACTGACAGTTCCAGAAGTGCACTTTCCCCTTCCACAAGATTAGCTTGCTGGACTCAGGGTCAGCTTGCTGATTAAAGTTGTTGCAAAAAGCCAGAACAAACCTCAACGGGGGCTCACCTCTGGTTTTTTTTGAGGTGTTTTTAAGCTGATGTCTCTTTTCCTGGCTCCCACCTGAAGTATCTGTCACAGAGCAATTAGAAGGGTCTGATCTGCAGAGCAAGGTGAGTCAGGCACAGAGAACCCCCTCACAGCCAGCAGGGCAGTGACCTCACCGACATGGACACAGTCCACAGTGCCCAAGCAAGGAGAACGGTTCTGACATAATATGCAGCATCAGCAATCACTCAGTAAGATCACAGTAAGAAAAAGTCAAGATTGAAAACTAAGTCAAGCCTACAGGATAGGATCAGGGAGGTATAAAAGCATTGGAAGTGCCAGAGCAGGCACAGTACAGCTTAAGGAGGTCCTGCAGGCAGGTCCCAAGCTAAGGTGGTGGAAGGGAACATCTGCTGAGGCTTTTTCCAGCTCTTCACAGCAGCTCTTTCTACTTGACAACCTGGAGGTCAGCTAAATTCCTAGAAGGAGGGAAGTGAACTCCAGGTCCTGACACATAACATAAGAATTCCCATTAATAGAATGATAATTCAGTCAAGGAAAGAACTCTCCTAGAAAATATATCATAACCTTCTGAGGGCGAAACATAGACGTTGAGCAGAATTTGGTGAGACAGACTCAAAATCAGATAAAAGCAAGTTCATTTGTTTTCTTTGTTTCTGAGGAAGAAATAGAAAAGTTCACATATTTTGCATTGGTCTTATTTTTTTATTTATTCCTTATTACTCATGTGGGTTAATTATTAGTCTGCCCTTCACTGCACAAGAGGAAGCATTTTTGTTTCTGATTACATCAAAATCTAAATCCATCATAACTGATTAGGGTTTAGGTCCTGAAGAGACTTCTAGGCAGCCTAGAAACTCTACTAAATTTCAATCAATTTTGTTGATGGGCAGTTTTTAATCTTGTGCTGCATATTCCTGATTATGTAAAAATAGATATTTTTGACAATAAATTTACATCATGACTAATTAAGATTGAAAATTAGTCTATTAATCAAAATCCTGTTAACCTTCTTCTCACTGCTATTAATTGTAATCCAGGTTCAATGACAGCAGTCACTGGATGTGGTTTAGAAATATTTGCAATATTACATTTGTAAGTTTCTCAGTATTAAGTACATTTTAAAAAAGTATTTGCAAATATATTGAAATAGATTGTCATCTCACCTGTTAGGTCATTTCTACTCTATTTGACAGGCAGTTCTATTTAAAAGACGACTGGGACGTTACATTTGTTTGGGGTTTTTTTCTGGTTTTTGATTTGGTTTGGGTTTTTTGTGGATTTTCATTTGTTTTAATTTTTGGGTTTTTTTGCCAGTAAACTTCCAAGTAAAACTTAAACTGCCTTAAATCAGAAAGATTATAAATATGACTCCAAGAAGTAATAAAGTGATTACTTGCATGAAGCATGACTGACGATGAGTTTCTCCTGTATTTGGTTACAGCCTTCTCTGCTACATAGGACACATCATTTCCTGCAGTAGGAAATGCACTGGAACACTGGGTACATTATCTTTTGCCTCACTACAAATGTGGCATTCACATGTTAAACCCTGTCTTCAACATTAGAGTAACTCTGCCATCCATTAGCAATTCACAGTAATGTTTCCCTGGGCTTTCTCTGTGCAAGCTAGAGAAATAGGCTCAAAATCTATTTGAAAGAATTACATTGGTTTATAGTTTCTATTTAGGTCCCTGAATTTTTTCTGGGCATACATCAGAAAAATCATATATCCTATTAAAATTGATGATATAATATGGAGCTCAATTCTGAGTATTAGCTGTGTTTTATCAGCTTTTCTAGCTTTTGTGCCTGGAGCATTTTCTATTGTCTCCATTGTTCAGTAGAAAAATATTTGGATGTCGTAAATTTAAATATTGGATGTAAGGAATCTCACAGGCTAAAGCTAAATCTTTTTGATAGGCCTGTTTGCCAGCATTTGAAACCCTATCAAAAAACTTGTAGGGTATCTGTTTTTTCAATGCACATGGGGAAAATTCTGCAGGCCTAATTCAATGACAAATTGCAAGAAATATTTCACAGAAGCATCAGGAGAGATATTATTTGTGCTATAACACTAATTACATTTTGCTCCTCATTGTGCAGTAGGCACATTTTCAACCTAAAATCATCATTTAGACTACTGTGTGTTGTAAGTATTGTTGTACTGTGCACAGCATCTCAAATACCATTACTGCTGTGCCACTAATAATAATAAAAGGTAAAGAAATTTAAAGCAACGTTTTCCTCCATATAGATTTTTTTCTGAAATTTAATCTTTATACATTACCCAGAAAAAAGAATGATATCCATTTTAAAAGCAGAAAAAGTTGAACACTGACAGCCACATAGTCTATAAATACATTGTTATTAAGAATTTGTTGTGAAAAGGTATGAAAATGTACATAATACACTACTCAAAACAAATTAATACTTCTTATCAAGCTCCAAATAACATGAATTCAATCACAATACATAAACCCTCTTGTACAACAAAACCTATAATAACGGAGAATTGAGTGTGTGCAGACAAACATCATCAATGGCTCAAGATGATGCAGGACACAATCCAGTAGGGAATACTAATGCAGGAAAAGCAACTTTCAAAATTCCCAGCAAATTCAACATTTCTATTATTGCATTTCTCCTTTAAAGTTGTTCCCAGTTTGGTCCTTTTAAGACTTGCAAGACAATGTTACTTATCATAATGTCACTGAAGGTCCCTCCATCTTTTCATCCTTAATGAAATACACTTTACTTCCCACCAGAAGTTTATAATTTTCTGAGGCTGCTTGCACTATACTTTGTGTTAGAAACAGATCTTTCACTATGTGTCTCTTGCACTGGGGAGCTGGTGTGGAAGACAATAAAAGCACATTTAATTTACCTATATTTTGAAGACTTCAGTATCAAGAACAATAAAACTACAGAATATGGGCTGTGAGAAAAATTCTGCAACTGGCAGTCTCATCATATACTCTGGCTATTGCTAGAGGCAGGTCTCAGATTTTGTATCAAACTGCTGCTCCTCAGAACTGAGGTTTGTTGGACTTTTAAACCTCAGCTTTGTTTTAACTTGGTTAGCTACTGCACAATTTTTTTCCCCAGCTAATTTCTTTGACTTACCTTTTTACAGGACAACCTTAGTTTTATAGGCATAGTAGCCTCAAACAGTTATTTTGTTTAGACTTAGGTATTTATGACCATGTCATAATGCCATAAGATAGCTCAAGAGAGCCTAGAGGAGTGGACACCTAGCAGGCTCCAAAATACAGGCATGGGATGACAAGAGATGGGGCAAAGACTGACATGGAGAGAGAGCATTTAATTTTTTGCCCTTTAACAACATTCTGAACTTGAAAAAAAGTAACAAAAAACAGCTGTCATGTTGGGAACTGCAGTCAGTGGCTGAAGGTCATACTGGTGGATTAAAGGTATCTTAGTCATGTATATAGTTACATATATAAATATATGTCACTTTCAGACTTCTCTATTATCAGTGTTTTAGGGATCAGAAACTACTTCCAATGAGAATTTGATCTCCATGCAAATATTTAATTTCTGAAGCTACAGGCCCTACAGCAACTGTGAATTTTCATGAAGATCCTTTTATTTTTAAGTACAGTAATTAGTTTTTCTGTGTTTTACTGAAAAGCTCCGAGAAATTTTACTGTACTGGGATTCAGGAATTTTACACAGGTGAATTCAGTAATTGCCTGTATTTTAAAATGTCTGAGAAAGTCTTGATCTAAGCTAACTCTACCAAACAATGCTTAAGCAACATTCAGAAATTATAACAAACATTCCAAGAAGTAGCTTAGATGTGGCCATGATGTTCTGAGGAAGAAAAATATTTAGATGTTTGGATGTGAGCTTTTCCATTTCAGCTGGCTTTGAGAATAGCACAGCCCATTTCATTCACTAGCATCTGTGTGGCCCTTTGAAGGTTCTGAATTCTGTGAAAAAGACCAGTTCCTGTTGGCTTATATAGATCATAGACAGACATGAATTTAAAGCAGATCTGATAAATTCCAAGAAAAATGTTTATAAATTTGGAGTGGATGATCTTTGCAAAAAGAAGACAAATATAGTCCTAGAAATGCCATATATTTAGTTTTGCAACACCTAGTGAATTATTTTTCTGACCTAAAAAACAATAGTATTATAAATATTAACAGTGATGACAATAAATAATTTCATTTATGTTGGTTTGCACTTCTATAACAATGTTCACCCTGAAGTTCACTAAAGCATTCAGATAGAAAATAAGGTATATTGTGATTTATGGACATGTATTCCATTATATCATGTTCATATACATAATTTTCATGGCTAAAGTCAAAGTCTTTAACAAATGGATATTTACCTTCTCTTATTCTCTGGCGTGTTTACCAAAACCGAACTGAGTATCTATAAAACTCAAATACTACCTTCTATATCTTGAAATAGAAAAAAAAAATCTAATTAAAATGTAACATATTTTCCTATTCTCTGAAGAAAGTTGGAAAGGACCACAGTGGGTCATCTGATCCAACCTCCCTGCTCAGTCAGGGTCATTCTTAGAGCACATTGCACAGGATTGAATCCAGACAGTACTTGAATATCTCCAGTGATGGAGATTCTCCAGCCTCTCTGGGCAATCTGTTCCAGTGTTCAGTCATCCTCACAATAAAGTTTTTCCTCATGTTCAGGTGCAACTTCCTGTTCATGAGTTTCTGCCCCTTGTCTCTTGTCCTATTGCTTAGCACCACTGAGAAGTAATGACAAATACTATAAAGAACACAAGAAATGATGAATCATTATCTTATTTATCTCTCAGAGCTTGTACCCTGGCTTCTTTTCTAAGCATGCCCTTCCAGATCTGAAAGGGAAGTTTTCTAAGGAAATATAAAATTGACAAAATCTATCCTCGTATTCTTGTATTTACATTTGAGAATTTAAAAAAAGTTTTATACACAGTTTTTTCCTCCATCTGTGGAAAAAGAATTTTCTTAAGGAAAACTAAATAGTATTTTAGGTTTCTACATTGATTAGATGAACATGCACTGCTTAATTTCTAGCCAGTGAGTAGCCTGAGCATTTTAAGAATGTGGTAAGACTCGGCAGAACTTGAAACCTGAATGCCACACTCAGCAATAATACAATTATTAGAATCAGTGTTTAGGTGCAATGTAGAAAGCCCATTTAATTAATTCTTTCCTGGGAAAGGTGTAAAATATTGAATCCTGACTTTTCATTGAGGGAGTCTATCAAAGGCACCTCTATGAATAGGCACATCTGCTATTCATTATTAGATGTTCACAAGATATACTCTCTCAGAACTGTATATTCCATATTCTGACTTTCCTTTGATCATTGGATACAGAAGAACTACCTTGATTATTTTTGGAAATATGGGATAGGACCACATGTATTTCCTCTTTGTTAATTAAATCTGAAATAGTGAAAAAAAAATTTCTCATAGAGAATTACACTTAATAACATATAAAAACACAGTGCTTGCAAAGAGAAATGCTCTATGACAAAACTGCTTCTTAATTTTCCCCAAACCAAGCAAAATAATATGAAAAATAAATAGATGCCCAGAGCTTCTTAACAGAGTTTATACAGTATGCCTTTTAACAGACTATTTAACATTGTTTAAGCACAATGTTTCAAGTCTGAACGCTGGCCTCTACATTAATCCCTTCAGTATTAAACATCTGTATTAGATAACAACCTTTTTTTTCATCTACTGAAAATAAATAAGTGCAGTTCTAAATCATCATGCTGTGATATGCTGTATCAATGCATTCTTGAAACAATTTATCATACTTCATTACAGACATGAAGGCCAAAGGGATATTTCCACATACATTCAATACAAACACAAGTTCCACAAAGGGTATGTAGAATATAAAGCTACCTTTAGACAACTGTGATAACATTTGTATTCTTAAAATACAATTAGTATTTCAGTAAATAGTTTTTTAATCATTAGTGTTTACATAAAAGTCCAGTTGCTGAGATTCACAGTCATCCTTTTTTTAAAAATGTGACCCTGACAATACTGCCTTTGCCTGAAAAGTGAAAACCAGACACTAAAATATCAAACTACACAACGCACAATGTTGTGATAGTGCCTCACATATAACTACTGTTTGGTTTGCATGGGGTAGATTAGATTAGATGCAGAAAGCAGTCAGGAAGAAAAATATTGGAAAGGTACTTGGGAAGTGAGCTCCTACTCCAATCTATGCAACAGTGCTCCTCCCATCTGTATTGGGAGCCCTGTGGAAAACACTAAATTCTACACTGTGGCTCTGGATAATCCATGCCTGCTCTGCTGGGCCCCAGGATTAGGGCTTGAGCAGCCCAAATGTTAGTGTGAGCAGCTGCTTTAAGGGAAGCATGTTGGCACATCCCACATCAGTCTGTACTATGCTGGTGGGTGTTATGATATTACAAAATGTCAGGAGATGGTATGTGGTTCTCTTTGCTATGCAAAATAAAGGGTACAACAGCATGGGAGGGAGAAATGGACCTCTCCATGAATGGGATCCACACAGGGTGCTGTAGGAAAGTCTACCCTTGGTCTGTGCTTCTTGAAAGAAGGGTTGTTAAAATACAAGGGTTGCAAAGTGTACTCTCTATCTGTAGTCCTCTTTATAATCTCCTATTTAAACAGCTACTTTATTACATATTGTGTTATTGCGCCTTTTCCACTGAGATCCGCAGAAACCTTTGCACTGCCCTACACCTCCCTGCTCCCATCCTCCCCTCAAGGGCAGAACACTCTAATTACCCTTTTCCCATCGTACAGGCCTCTAGAGACTTTCACGCTTTCACCACCAAATCTGCATTCATACAATTGTGTGACCATAATTCTACTGATCTTCACTTCTATTTTCTCATCTTAATCTTTTTCTTTATCCATGAAAATCACTTAGCTGATCCAGAGCACTCAAAACACTTGAGACATCTGTTAAATGTGTTTTGTAGGCTGCAATTAATGAGGTATTCCATACACATCTGGGAAATCAGAGATTGTTAGTTTATACTGTGATATTTCACATGAAGAATGGATGAGTTGAACTTGCTGTGAATACTGCGACTTCATTGTTTTTTTCTCCTAATTTTTTTTGTACGTGCATTGAAAGAGAATGAAGTGCATAAATCTGTTGTTATTTTCTGCCATCACATGACCTTACACATACTCTTGTGTAAACACTCAAAGTAAACAGAATTTTTTCCTGATAGCTCTGTTTCTCTGAATAGACTTAGAGGTACCTCTTATTGTTTATGAACGCCATACATTTCCTTCTTGTATTGCAAACTCCCGTTTAATAGCTGGTCTCTTTCTTCTTGCTGTCTTTTTCCTTCAGTCTTTGACTAGAATTTCCAGGATAGCAATTCAAGACACTTACACAAAATTGATGACTTAGTAGCACTAGCTTGTGTTTATCCAATAAGTCTGTATTGCTAGGTAGGCTGTATAAGGCAGAAACTATCTGACACGAGTCTGTAAATGTGTTTAGTGGGAGATTTTTTAGTGGCAGATAAAGGGATTGGAAAGGAGCACCCTTTTTGATCACTCTTAAGAGATCATACAAGAAATCACAAGTCAAGTAGAAATCCCTGTCAACCAGGTTGTCACAAAAAAATTTATTTAATTATCAGTATATTTACTTGCTTATGCTTATGCCAGACTCTGATGCTCATGAGACTACAGTGCTCATACTTCAGTAAAAGGTTTGACCTATGCTAGCTCTCTAAGGAGGCAATTTCAGCCACGGAATAAACAGCCGGACTGCAAGTTTCAGTTCTCAGGACAGGATCTCAGTCACAAGGTCTTAATAAATAAAATTAAGAGACCCTTAGACCGATGGATAGTCCAAACATTGAAGAGGTAGAAAATCAAAGCCCTCATTTTGTTTCTGGATTCAGATGAATTTCTGCAAGAATCATATATAAGGGAACCAGCAAGAATGGGACATTATGTTCTCAAGAAAACCATCAAATGCATTGCACTCATGAAGTTTTTTAGTTACAGTTGCTGTTTTGAATCAAGAACAGAAATACAAGAGTGTCAATATCCTGCCATGTAGAAACACCTGTGATTGATGCAACCTATCTTCTGGACTTTAGGAGGAGGCTTTAGGAGGAGGTACTTTCCCCAGTTTGCGTGAGTATGAGATTTGGTTCATAATTTTCATTTATAACCAGAATGAACAGGTCTCAAATCAATGTCCTTATGATTTAGTGTCCCTAAATTATAAAATAAAATTCTATTTTAAACGATGGAAAAAGAATGCCAGTCTGTTGCAGTAAAAATACTTACTTTGCACTATATCCATCCTGAAATTTTTGTTTCTGTCTAGTAAAGGATAATCTATTTCTTGCATATGTGGGGAGCGCAGTGCAGGGTAAGATAAGGTGTGCTTGTAGCATACTGCAGATATTTGTTGCTATCAGTTAATTCTGGCCACTATTCTAGCTGTCCCATGTGAATCTGCTGAACAGACATTGTATCTTCACCTCCTGTATCTGAATCTACGATGTTTCGATACAAATTCTTAAAAAAAAACCCAAACAACAAAAAAACCCCCAAGCAAACACAGAAATAAACAAAAACCCCAACAAATAAAGAAACAAAACCCACATAACCTCCCACGAGACACACAAGGTGAAACACAGACAGTGTAGGAAAGAAGTAAGTTCAAGCTGACAGGGGTTAGGAGCACAGCCTGTGAAGCACAATTCTCCTGATTCTTGGTTTATGCTTAATTTCCACAATTGCCATAAACAATTCCAAAACACACTACTGGATTTTTCAGAACACGAACCTGAGGCTTGGCATGAAGGTTCATTTCGAGACTGGGATGTGGGGGGAGTGTGTGTGTGTGTGTTTATTTTATTTTCTCTCTTTTTTAATATGCATTCTAAAACATGTAGAATTTAAAGTGTTCAGAATGTTACTGCAGTGCAATGTGCGTGTTTATATAACTATCATGAAAAACACAGAGAAATATCGCTTTGAACCTGGGCTCTCTTAAACAATTTTTCTTCAACAGAGATAAAATAATGAAAAATACTTAGTTAAACTGCTAGCCAAACTCTTATTGTTTGTACCACTCCTGGAAAAGACCCTGGGGAGCAGCAGCGGAATCTGTGCTATTGATTGGCTGGTTAAAGAGAGGCCTATTAGACTGAGACAGGCTAGATTGATTATACAGCAGCAGAAGGAGCTCAGATTCAGAGCTGAGTGAACGTCAGGGTGAGAGAGAGGGAGAGCAAGTGAGAGAAAGCGCGCAATAGAGGGAGACTGTACCCACTATAGCATCAGTATGTGACAGCTGGTGCCTGATAACACTGATATTGAGCTCCTTCACTGGAGAACTTGCTGAGCTACCCTTTTTTTCATTTGCAAGACGATTCCAGCTTTAAGCCAGTGCAACTGACGGCAGACTGAATCTTGGAATAGTTCATTTTACTTACAATTATATCTCTCATGTTCTGCATCTCTGAAAAAAGGCTTATTACAGAAGACAAAAATTCGTCCTCTCCCCTTGCCTCACATAATATTGGTGATGTACAGAGTTTGATCTTCCAGGTAAGGAAATTATTATTTGCTTTTCTGAGCAGCTAAAAAAGGAATTATTCTTTTTGTATCTTTCATGTTAAATACAACCTTTGGCATTTGTTCTCAGAATGCGTTTTTTGCACTTGTATTTCTTTCACCCACAGATTATATGCATCAATTATTATGTACACCTGAAGGAAATTAACAGGACATGGTTTGTGCATTGCATTTATCATGCTTAACCCTTTAGATGAATGGAATGAAAAAACCAGAAAAGATTATTTCTAACTACTTGGATGATGTTTTAATGTGACTTGTCCCACACATGCTAAACAGTCTGAAGTAATAATGGCACACAAGCTCTCCCATATTATTAATTTATTAGTGTACCTATTGTGAAGCCAGGTAGAGAGAATGTTTACCTGAAGGATTTCTCAGTGCTTGTCAGTAGTTTGAAATAGTATCAGTCTTTTGACTGCAAGCTTACCACTGCTGAGCAAATATGGTCAGCTGTAAATAATATATCATTAGACTGCCATTTTTTATAGATATAGTAGTAATTGCTAGCATTCTGCCTGCAAAGTGAAGATCAAGACTTATGACCTGAAATGTGAAACCTAGGATGTTCTGTTACACTGTGCTGCATGTTTGAAGCAGCCACCCCATGGACCGACTGCCTGTTTTGGTATGACATTGACACTACTGTCTCCTAACTGCAGAGCTTTACATAAAGTTTCTACATATTTCCTTCAGCTGTGTTGTAAGTGGTTTTGCTGTGATAGGTGATAGGTTGTGATAGATTGCTGTGGTCCTGAAGGAGATAAACTATATCTGAAATAACCTAGCTTTTGGATTTGAACTAAGGAATCAGGAAGTTGATTGACTGGGGATTTACAGGCCATGGGAGCATAGTGCTAAGACAGCTCCTTCATTAGCAGCACATTCCTTCCAGCTGTGACAACATTCACCAACTTCCTCATCAGTTTGTGCACTCTGCTCCTTGCTCCAAACTGCAGAGTTTTTCCTATGCCAGCTACTGTGATTATTCCCTCTGGATGAAGTAGAGGCATCAATCTATTAATGCTAGCATTTAAGTAGATTTTGACCCAGCCAAGTACAGTGTTCCAATATTTTGGCCAGTTAAGAAACTGCCTATAGCAAGGTCTTGCTGCTAGAATGTGCACCTACATGTAATCCAATTTATCCAATGACAAAAGAATCACAACTGCAGAAAAGCACATTCTTCTCTTCCTTTACCAAGAAATTTTTAATAAATTTCCATAAAACACCATACTTAAATACTTAATGACTTCTCAGAAACCCAAATGAGAAGTGGAGTTGTCAAAATGATTATTTATAATTTGTAAAAGACATAAAAATTGAGGAGCTTAGGTATATATACAGATTTTTTTAAAAACTAACAGTAATTTTAAGGGGGTATCTAAGTGACCCCATGAATAAAATATGCAATGCTTAAGAGAAAGCTTCATCTTCTATAAAGTATCATATGAATAAGCATGGGCAAAACAGGAACTACACTAATGAGCCTAAGGCTCATTAAGGCTTACTTAAACTATAGCATCTGTGCTGTTTTAATACCTTATCTCTTCTCTATGAATAGTGCTTATGTTGTTTCTTATACACACAAATGTCAGCAATTTCAATGTTCCCTTCTGAAACTCTTTCCAGGTAGCCAGAAATTCTCTTGGGGGCACATTTTGCCACCATTGCTTTATTGAGTGGTATTTTACTACCTAAAATGGTGCCAAAGGTGAGCACTCCATACATTGACTATGGAGTTAGAGCGCAGAATCGGACCATAAATAATGGAAAGAAACCCTTTACATTTTAATTACCTGACTGAAAATTTTAACAGTAAGACAAAGACATGGGTTTTGAGGGCTAGATCTACCAAGCATAGACTGTATTTTATAAGGAGCTAAGATAATTGAATGTCTAATTCACTTTGTATTCTTACAAAGCTTAAGGCCTGCCTCAGTATATCTCATGTTCAGTTTGACTAGCAAAAAATATTCCTTTATGCATGCTCAAAAGATTTCCTGCAGCTCTTATTAATATCTCTCTTTTCTCTCTGAAAAGTCTTGTTCACTATACCCATGCTCTTTAAATATACCTTATAATTTTCTGATTAGGAAAAAAATCATGGTAGTTCTATGATTTCAAAGACAGCAGTATTGTTTCCTCCAATTAGTGTCTGTTACTAGTCAGGTTACATCCAAGCCATGAAACTCCAAATAACACTAAAAAGTGTTTATTTTTGCAATGGGAATATTTCATTTGAACCTTAATTTTATTTAAGTGCAAAAGAGAATCAGAAACCCAAACAATTAGTTAAGCTCACATTCATAAGATGTTTTTCTACTCATATATTATTAATTTCCACATTAAATATTGTAAGCATTTTCTTTTGTAAGATTCAGAAAAAAAAATAGATGAAAAAAACTCAAATCAGAAAGTGTTAAGAGTTTACACAGCACAAACTGTGCATTTTCTTTCAAGTCTTTGATGTTGTTTATGTTAATCTGGACTTTTTGCAACACTTTAAACTGATTCAGTTATGTCACCTTTTTCTCAAAAGATTAATTTGACCTTTTTGAAATTAATGTTGCATTTCTTTCCAGCTTGAACTTACAGAATGTGAAATTTATTTTTATTTTCCTAGCTAACTTAAAGCCATTAGGGGGCTCTTTACTCCTATGATATCACACAGCAAGCTGCAATAAAAAGATATAGCTAGTTACTAGACTTGTTACCAAAAAAAAATTTTACTTGAACAATTTATTTTGGGTGTAGACCATTTTAATAATACAGAACAACTAAAAATCTCTCTATTTTTTGTTTGTTTGTTGAAGACGGTCCTGTTTACTTTGGGTTTTGGTTTTTTTTTATTGCACATAATTAAAAACTTTTACTGTGAATTAATGGTTATGTCTAGAAGTTACTTTATGTGCCATAAAGGAGAAACAGGGAACACGTTCAGCAAAAACTTTGAAGTAATCCCTGGAATTACTAAATCTAATTAAGAGCCTGATTATGAAGCACCACTTCTGTCCAAGAAGCTAGAGCTTATTTATTCCAGTAACTATGAACAATGGTGCAACTACCACTAAAAAAAAAAATTCTGTTGAGTACTGTTACACTGTACTGAAAATAACTTAGAGTATCTAGAGGTGACATACTCTTCCCTTACACAGCTTGCTTTCAGAAGGGCTAAGTATGTGACCAGGATTTTTCAATCACTCCTTATTTCATGAAACAAGAAAGTTTCAATTCTGAAAACATTTACTCATATGAGGAGCTACACCATGGTTACTCTGGAGCAAATTCCAACACCTTTTTTCTGCCTATTACCCTTTAGTTTCTGTAAACTCATTGCAACACTGTATCTGAAAGCAGTTGTGAAGTTTGTACTATTTCTTGTGGGGTTGTGAACTTTGTATGGTTACTTACGGGATTCCTTGGAAAGAACTATAGAATAGTCTAATGCAGGCTAAGGAAAGGAATTTAATTTGTTTTAAAGCAAAGCAAGGAAGTTGTAAACACTGCAGTATCATGCTGAGGTGATGCCAGGAGAAACATGAGTATCAAAAGACAAGCAAAATAATTGTCCACCTGTTCCAGTTTTGAAGAATTTTTTTATTCCTGCCATACATGAAAGAAAAAAATCCCAAGTTGGTAAATTATTTTACCCACCCTGAACCAACTTACTACTTTATATTGTTTAGCTTGGAGAGATTCCAATAGTACCGACTCCATTCAAGAAAAAAAAAGAAAATAAAAAGGACTGACACACTTTGTGATACTTGACATTCACAACAAAGGAGTATAATCTAACCAAGTTGGAATAAAAAAAAATCATCAAGATAAAAAATTATTTTATTTCCTGGTTTTACTACACATTTGAATAATCTCTCTATTTTTGCATCCTATTATATTATCATATGACATATCAATGAAGAACTTTGTTCTGCTAAACAGCATCTATAAATTCCAAACAGGATCTCAAGACACTCTGTTTACTGCTCTGCACAGACAGGGGTCATGCAATATAATGAAATTGTCAAAAATATGGAATAAATCAAGTATTATTTCTGAGACAGATAATTGATGCTTCAAACTCAGAGAAGATGATCTTCATTAGCTATATTATTAGCACATTGCAAATTCAGCATCATACAAATTATCTTCCTGTTAGTAGAAGAGGGCTTTTTCATTGCTAAAAGGTGGCTAAAGTTAACTATGGCTTGCTTGCATTTCAAGTAATTAATTATGTACATGAACAGTCACAAAAGCTGAGATGGCATTAGTATTAGTAATTTATCAGGCACAGCACCACCCGCCAGTCAAAGAAGGGGATTTTCCTGCTCTGCTCTGCACTGGGGTGGTCTTACCTGGAGTCTTGTGTGCAGTTTTGGGTGCCACAATGTAAGAAAGGTATAAAGCCATTAGGGAGCATCCAAAGGAGGGCCACAAAGATGATGAAAGGTGGAAGGGAGGGCAGGGCATACGAGGAACGGCTGAGGTCACCTGGTCTGTTTAGCCTGGAAAAGAGGAGACTGAGGGGAAAGCTCATTGCAGTTACAACTTCCTTATGAAGGGAAGAGGAGGGGCAGACACTGATCTCTTCTCTGTGGTGACCAGTGACAGACCCTGAGGGAATGACATGAAGTTGTGTCAGGGGAGGTTTAGGTTGGATATTAGGAAAATATTCTTCATCCAGAGGATGGTCAGGCACTGGAACACATTCCCCATGAGAAGTGGTCACAGCACCAAGCCAGACAGAGTTCAAGAGTTTGGACAATGTTCTCAGGCACATGGTGTGATTCTTAGGCTGTCCTGTGCAGGGCCAGGAGTTGGAATTTGATGATCCTTTTGGTTTCCTTCCAACTCAGGATATTCTATGATACTATGACTTTATTTAAGGCCCAAGCAAATTGCAGGAAGAATGACAGGAAGTGTGTAGCAGAAGCAAAGAACAGAGACCACTTCTTGGTTGGAGTCAAGCGCCCTAGCAATAAGACTCTTTTCTTCTCTATAAAACAGTTTAATTCAATTGTATGCTCTGCTTCCTTGAAATCAATGAAATTTTATGTAAAAGATAAAAATTAAACCCATATAAGATTCTGGCACAAAGTTTCTGCAGAGCGTCACTCCAGAGGTAACTATAATTTACTGGCTGGTTAATTTATCCCTTATATAAACACACTATGCAAAGCACTTTGAAATACTTTTGAATAAAAACTGTTGTGTAAATGTAAAGTATTATTATGGCAAACAGAAGTCACTCAAAGTTGACAGAAGTCACTTCAGCTAATGAAAACTGCAACAGTCTGGGGTGCTGTATTAAGCATGAATAAATAATTCATCTCTGATGAATGTTTAAAGGCTGAAAAAGCAGTTCTTCAGACATGTACTCAAATAAGAAATACTTAATTTCTTTTTCCTATTTCATGTTTTCTATAATATATGAGGGAATAATTCAAATGACTAGATATTAGAAGCAGAGAGGTTTGCAAAAGCAATTAATATATGTACTGTTGAAATATTTTAAAGAGAATTAATAACAATGTAATCTAAAATACACATCATGATACAATGAAAAGCAAAATCTGCTGGTTTTAAAATATTTTTTTTTTTATTTTTACTGGAAAAAATTACATAGCAAATGAAATTGCACTAAAACAGCAGCCCGCAGCTTCCTCAAATTTGCATAAAAACCTAAAAAAAAAAAAAAAATATATATATATATATATATACACACACACACACACATATGGTGTCATCCCTGCCGATGGCAGGAGTGTTGGAACTAGATGATCTTTAGGGTCACTTCCAACCCAAGCCATTCTATGATTTGACGCTATTATATATGTGCATATATGTGTGCATATACCTATATTTGAGCTTATATTTTACTGTTTGTAAAGAAAAGAATATTTTACTGTCTGTAAAGAAGTATATACCCCTGTTCTGGAAAATTTGCAATTTTTAGTAACACAGCCATGTAGAACCCAAACATGTTCCCTGAGTTCCATAAAAAGAAAGGGTTTTTTGGTTGTGAAGCCACTTGAGGGTCCAAGTTAAAAGACAGGTGTCACCAAGAAATGCAGATCAGCAGAGCATTACATGCCACGATTCTAACAAAATACTATTTTCCCTGATATTGAAAACAGTTTGTTCACATAATCTGCTTTAATGCTGTGATGTGGTAGCAGCATGCAACTAGCTACCATTAAAACACACAGTACAGTTTTGAGAAAAGCTCTTTAAATTTTTAGCTTTGCTTGAATTTCAAAACTTAGAAGTGAGTCAAAAGTGTTGTTGCTTTGCAAAACACTGATTATGTTTGGCTCTGGAACAAGACATGGATAAATCCTGCTCTGATCAGTGACTATTAACACTGGTCTGTGGAGTATAAAGTGAGTGAACAAAGTTCTGCAGAGCAGTTGATAGTGAGAAGTAATTCATTGTCTTCTGGCAGATCTGTAACACTGAGAATTAATGTGCTTTCAGCAGAGACAAAGCTATGGTAACACCTTGACTATTTATACACCTTCTTTTTTCCCTCAGAACTTTTTGTGACTGATTTGGGATATATGACTGAAATATTTTTTTCTTCCCTCCAGTTATCAGATATTGAACAGAAAAACAATACAAACCAACCAACCAATGAACTAAACAAACAAACAAACAAAAAAAACCCACCAAAAAATATCCCACACCAAACCCCTGTCAAATTCACTTTTGGGCAAGTTGTTAAAGGTGAACAAAATTAAATGTCAAAAATTAGTAAATGATGATAAAATTTTTCCTTGAATATAGTGAAACATTGGTTTTGTTTCTAATACTATGTAATAATCAGAAGGTAGAAGCTCTTTGTGGCCCAGAATACTTATCAATGACAGTAGGAATGTTTTGCAGCATATGGAAATTATGTATACCAGAAAGGAAAAATACATGATATTCCTTTAAATACTATAAAGTTTAGTTCTAGTAGTCTGTTTTTCTTAGGGGTACATAGAATTCATCAACTTCTAAACACTACTGAATATAAATTATAGTGTTTTGCTCTTCCTGGCTTCTTACGACTCATTAATAGTTCTTAATTCTATGCAACACAGCTGTACTGATATGTGTAAGGACAGTTCTGAGATTAATGTTGCAACTTTCAAGTGTAAATAAGAACAAAATCATCTGACAATTCCTGCTACTGGTGCATTTTATTGAATTGGATTAAATAATATAAACATATCCTTCATATTTATTTTTAGTTTAACTTATAACAGACTATATCTTCTTAATACTGTGTGTGGAACCAGAATTTGAACCTATCTTCTTAAATGAAATCATAATTAACTTCTGATGGAGAAATGTAGTTTCAAGTTTCCTGCCTTATTTTAAGACAGGAAATTCGAAGCACCTTCAGGTAAGCTTGGATAATATTCAAGGGACTCATTCTTGGATGTTTGTCCATTAATTCTAGGCACTGTCATACACCAGTATATATGTATAGAATCTAACTAGCAAAATTATGGCAATGTCATCAGTACGTGCTATTTATTAATTTATGCCAATAAAACAAATGTCAGTGCCTAGGATTACAGCTGTTATGAGGTAGTTTATCACCAGCAAAGTTGGAGCAAAGTGTGAAAGTGTCTATCAAAAGTGGAAAATCATCCCTGAATTGCATGACCAGGACCATGATCAAGCAGATGTGTCATGCAGACATTATTCTGAAGATCAGAGAGAACACTGGGAAAAGATGTTTCTTTTGCAGTCTGTATCCATATATCATTTGATGCCACAACATCTCTAGGACCTTGGAGAAAGGCTTACAGCTCTTTTACCTGACTAACTCTCAGATACATGGGATCAGGAAGACAACATGAGTGAAATGATGCAGATATACAATTAGTAGTTCTTGTCACAATTTTTGTACTGTTTAAGAAAATCGTTCAAACTGGAGTTGTACCTTACTCTAAAGTGACACAGTTTAGTGACTTTGCTTTCAAGGGGAACAACTAAATAATTATACATGCCTGCTTCCAATGTGAGGTACAATCTCCTCCCCGCTCTAGGTCATATTTTCAATGTCTTGCCCTAGTGCAGCAAATGCAACATGCCCGGGACATATAAAACTTCTTAATAACTTTAAAGAATTAAATGAAATTATGTTACACAGAGAGAAAAATATGCATAAAATCTGTCCAACTATGATTACATATCAATCTAAATGAAAATCCTTTGTCTGATGATTCTATAATTCTCTTAGGCATCTAGATTTCTACCAATTATTTTTTGTTCATACATATATACAAGTATCTGAAACTCATTAACTTCTTCACCTGTTTTTATAACTAAGTGTTCCTGCCTAAAAGTTTTGGAGAAGCCCTACTGCAAGAACTGTTGTCACTTTGTGTGGTTGATACACACTAGTGTGTTGGAGGAGTAAATGTCAAGATTTACAGGATGTCACAATTAACTCAACCACAAGGTTTTGTCATGCAAAACAGTTCAAACTACTTTCCTCGAGGAGAGGTATCTTTCTTTACTTCGTATAAACATTGGCATAAGAGTACACATACAGACATTTACCAAGAAATAAATTATATACTGTGAATCTCCATTCTGGTTTACCATCATGTATTTTCTTTGACTCTGTCATAGGTTAACATTCTTAAGAGGAATCAAAGAATACTTTAGCCATGAACATTTTCCAGACAGTGATTTGTAGACCAATCTTTCTATCTATGCATATCTGAGGAATATCATTACAGTCTTTCCTACTTCTATAACTATTCATCATCTTCACTTCCATAAGATACCTGCAGATGTTTTAGATTTGTGCTAAAATCCAGAGAGAGATGCTGTACAGTATGTGAAAATATTGCATGTAGCAAATGTGCATGTATGTGAAAGTAAAAAAAAAACCTACGTGACACTGACAGCATCAACTATTTCAGCCTGCATGGTATTTGGAGAGGTTATTGGTCCCTGATAATTTTGCCATTGATTTTACACAATTTTGCAAGTCTAGAACTTGTGCTGAAAAGTATTGTCATTTTCTTAGATGGCACAGTTTCAAGTGTTTTGTGCTGAAGATACCTATTTCAAAACTAAAACTTCTTTGCAAGTCTCCTGTGTCCAGGACCAGATATAATCTTTATTACTTCCTTTTCCTTTTCCTTTTCCTCTTCCTCTTCCTTTTCCTTTTTCTCTTCCTTTTCCTTTTCTTTTTCTTTTTCTTTTTCTTTTTCTTTTTCTTTTTCTCTTTTTCTTTTTCTTTTTCTTTTTCTTTTTCTTTTTCTTTTTCTTTTTCCCTTTCCTTTCCTTTCCTTTCCTTTCCTTTCCTTTCCTTTCCTTTCCTTTCCTTTCCTTTCCTTTCCTTTCCTTTCCTTTCCTTTCCTTTCCTTTCCTTTCCTTTCCTTTCCTTTCCTTTCCTTTCCTTTCCTTTCCTTTCCTTTCCTTTCCTTTCCTTTCCTTTCCTTTCCTTTCCTTTCCTTTCCTTTCCTTTCCTTTCCTTTCCTTTTTCCTTTCCTTTCCTTTCCTTTCCTTTCCTTTCCTTTCCTTTCCTTTCCTTTCCTTTCCTTTCCTTTCCTTTCCTTTCCTTTCCTTTCCTTTCCTTTCCTTTCCTTTCCTTTCCTTTCCTTTCCTTTCCTTTCCTTTCCTTTCCTTTCCTTTCCTTTCCTTTCCTTTCCTTTCCTTTCCTTTCCTTTCCTTTCCTTTCCTTTCCTTTCCTTTCCTTTCCTTTCCTTTCCTTTCCTTTCCTTTCCTTTCCTTTCCTTTCCTTTCCTTTCCTTTCCTTTCCTTTCCTTTTTAAATTTTATTTATCAAAGTCTGCATCAAAGTCTGTACCACTTTTCTTGGGTTTTTCCTCCTTTTCAATGGCATTTTTTTTCTTTTTTTCTTTCTTGTTTTGGGAGAAGGTGGCGGGATAGAATGGGCAGAGCAGGTAACAGGTAGTATCTTTTATTAAGAAAAGAACATAAGGTCAGCCATTGAAGTCTGTAGTAATTTGGAATTTCATCTTTTTGGGCGATAAGAATGTTGAAGAATTTGAGGGGTCTGGTTTTACTTGTTTGGGGAGTTTTTTTGGTCGGTGTTTTAGTTGTTGAATCTCTAGTCACTAAAGTTTTAAGTGTCTACACTTTAATTAGATAAATATCTCATGTGGACAGAATATACTGTTCTGCCTTTTGAAAGACCTTTACTTTATTAATGAATTTGTTTAATTTCCACACCCTTCAATAAATCATCTACTTGGATATGAAATTAAATATAATTAGGTCATCCTGTATGCATGCTTTCATTGTAGATGATGTGTGAACCACTCTGGATTTAGCTGCACTTTTGCACTTTCTCAATATGTGTCAACTAGGAAAATTCAACATAATATCAGGTGCCCTACTCTCAGAAATGATAATATGTATCTGGAAATACAGTATGTGAAGTCTTATGGACATTAAAGTATAATCTTTCAGGAATTAAAAAAACCCAACTAAATTCAAACTATAGCTAGCGATTGAACTGGGAGATTATGACAGTCTACTTACAAAATTTAAACTACCTTTTTAAAAAAACAGCAGTAAGCAAAACTATGACATATTTAACAAATAACGTTGTCTTGGTAGTATTATCTTGAACCTAAATAAGATATATGGCTGTTGTTTTACATGACACTTTCTAAAATCTCTCTTTCGTTATAGATACATATGTATGCACAACTCAGTCACTACATAATTTTCTTTTGAGATCTCAAACAATTGTTAGATCCACCACTCTTAGTTTGATTTCAGATAAAATGCAGAGTATGCTGGAAATTTCATCCCTATCTGACACTGTTGGGGCTGCCCGAGGCAGCACAGCGTCCAGCTGCAGATGTCCTTGCTGTCAGATGCAGCGTGCAGGGAAAGCTGGCTCCTTCGCAAGGAGCGAGCCCCAAACAAAGATGATGTAAAAGCATCAGCGGAGGCAAAGGACGAGAGAGAGGTCTTTGTATAGGTTCCAGCTGGTTTACTGCAGGTGGAGAGTCCAGGGACAAAGACCAGGGATAAAGGAGAACGCAGTATTTTATACGGGGGTGGAACAAAGGGAAACAACCAATGGGGATCGACTGAGGAGGAGGAGATAAGAGAGGAATATCCAATAGGGATAACTTAAGGGAGGGAATTACATGAGTAGATCAATGGGGCCATCAAAGAAGGAAGAACTTTCCAGAACTAATACATAAGCAACTAGGAAAAATACATAAACATGAACTTATACATAAAACTGGGTGGCGAACTCCTAAACCCATAAACTTAAAATATGTAAACAAAGAACCATTAGGAACATGGGAACTCGCCGTAACCAAGGGATAAGGATTAGACCTTGGTGTTCTGGAGGCTTGTCCACCAGTCCTCTGAATGTTCTGCGGCTGTGGCCACCACCACATGCACCACAACACCTATCCTCCAAAAAATAGCATGGATAATCAAAGTCATTGATTAAATAACTTAAGTATAAGTCATTAATTCTCACAGGCAGTCTACTCTTGAAATCAGATCCTGAACATCATTTGCCTCCAATGTTCCAAGAATCAGGATGGTTATTTCCTCTGAGCTAGAAAACTCTTCTGGCATAAAGAAGAATATAAATTTTGGCTAATGTACCATATGTCAGATGATAAGTTGTCATAGTAATTTCCACAACCTTTAATTATTCTTATTTCATTATATTTTAAAGCATTGAAGCCAGCTGTAATTTAATTTTGTGATTTTGTACCACACTGTGGTGTTTGCAGAGACTTTTTATCCTCATGAACACAAGTGCTATTCCTTGTACCTAACACTGAGCAGTATTCACAATATTAGATGCAAAAAAATATATATTCTTAACAACGTTGAACAAGTTTTTAATAAATAATGAAAAAAATTCTCTCTATAAAGTTCCTTGTCTAGGGAAATGAAAAGCAAGATGTAAAGAAGGCCCTGATTTTTATTGTTGTTTGATCTTACAATTCTTTCTCAAACAATAAATCAATTCTTTAACACAAACTGTACACATAGGATTGTTAGTCTTGACAAGGACCAAAGAAATATGCCACTTTTCAATCCGTGTTATATTTTCTGACAAATCTACATGTTATTCTTTTGCCTTAATGGACATTTCTGCCATCTTTCTCCCATTCTCTTCTCTGGAACAAAATAGTCCTAGAGGTGTTATGCTTTTAGAGAAAAGGAGTAAATATAATTCTTCTAGATATAATTCATAAAACTCAGGAAGACCCAAAATACTGTTGAAAGTGTTCTACATAGCATAAAACTTTCAGGATGTGAAATAATCTTTAATGTATCTATATCATCAGAGATTAATGATTTATGTCATACTACCAAGTATGGATTAAATCATACTTTAAAAGTATGATTTAATTAATTTAATTAAATGTGATTTAATTAAATATTATTAAAACCAACAAAACATTCAAGGTCTAAGTTTGAACTTTGGAATAATGTAGGGATAACTATGCTCGTCTTTTATCATGCAGCATTGGTTTCTCAATGTAGTCTTACATTAAAAATTACTAAAACTCGAAGACTTGTTTTAAATTTCCTTTGAATATTGGTGATTTTGCCAATTACAGAATGAATGATTCAAGGGTAGTTTTAGAATTACCTAGATAATAGTCTCCTTAATGTATTGCGAGAATAAAAATATTAATCAAATTCAAATAAGTTTTCTAGTGCCTTAATTTGAAATTTGCCTATTTTCCTATGCATTATCTAGCCTGAGAATTGCATTTGACATGCAAAGATGTAACCTCCATGGGAATTACAGCTACAATTGGTTTACAAGTAATCACACACAAACAAGTGCATATAGATATCTACAGTTATAGATATCAGCATATATAACTATATAACCACAAGTCAGAAGCTTCTGTTTGGAAATTGAAAAGTCCCAATGCTCCACGATTCTAAAAATTAAAATTTATCCACCAAGAAAACTGAAATGGAAACAAACTAGGCATCGGGATAAAACAGTTTTCTTGTCCAGCAGCAAAATTTTGCTGTGAATGACCCCTTACCTGCGTTTAGCATGTTGATTACTCAGTCCACTGAAGCTCAGGGTGCGGAGCAGAACCATCAGTCAATAAAGTAATTTATAATGATCACCGTTCTGGGCAAACTAGAGGATGAACTAGTCATTAATGTTTTCTTCTAGCTGAGGAAATCTGTTCCCCTGTTGATAAATATTCACCAAACAAACAAAATCCACCAGCCTCTCTAACATTTTCTTCTTACAGAGATGTGAGAGGCTGTAGTTGAAACTGATTGTGCTTGAATACAACTTAATAAGAAGAAGTATCTCTTTTTAACCTATGAGACTCTGATAGATGTGTTCATCAATAACATAATTGGTTTAATGATACAAGAAGCTGATGTTAGGGTGGCTTCAAGTTAGAGAAAACGACTTCCCTTAAATGTGTTGGATGCAATGCCACCATTCCACTGAAGCAGAGAGCAAAATATGGACATGTCTCACATTTCTACTGACTGTAGCTGAATGTCCCTTGCAGGAGTGCAAAGGAAAGGTTGCTTTGTTTCAGCCCCCAGCCAAGGCTCCCTCTGTTGGGTGAGTAACACTCTGACACGGCTGAGGGCCAGGGCCAGGTCTGGGACTGGAGGCTGCAGCTGGAGGTCGAGGTGTTGCCTATAGAACCTTCTGGAAAATTGCTGCTAGTGTGGGAAGGAGCTACCTGTGCCACCCACAGGACAGCTGGGGGCCCAGGGAGTACAGCTGGGCAGAAGCCAGGGTGATGGAGGGCAGTCTTGTGCCCTCCTTGTGGTGTGGCTGTGGGAGCCATCTTCTGGCCCGTGGGGGAAGGGAGTGGCAAGGAGTGGGCTGTGGGGAGGCGGGGCGAGCCCTTCGAGTCACCTGTTTTGCTTTCTACTCTTTTGTGGGACCCTCGCTTTAGCGGCCTGTGCTGTGGCCATGTACCTTCTTGTTTGTTTATCACCTGCCTGGGTGCCGGAGTGGGGGGTTTGGTTTGCTGCTGGATTTGCTGTAGGGGGAGTATTTTGGTGGTCCTGGCTGCATTTGCTGAGGAGGCAGCCAGGCTTGGAGGGGCCAAGAGTGAGGTTTTTGCAGAATCAGGGAGTTAAACCTCAGGGAAACTCGCCTGAGAAACTGCAGCCAAGGCCTGCTTGTGGTGGATGAGGTGCTAATAACTAAGGCTAAATTATTTTAGACAAGAAGCAGTTTAGGAGAAAAGAGGAAGGGGTAGGGGCAGACCCTGGAGGTGGTGAATGCAGGAGTGCTAGAGGACCAGACTTGTAGTATAAGAGTTGTAGATGGCAGTACTATTTGCAAAATAGGGCCATGTTGTGGATCCTTGGCTTGAGGGCTGTATTATATCTTGGACACTTCTAGACGATGGTAAGATAAGGAAGTAAGAAGTATTCAGCTCTGAAGACTGGGGTTGTGTGGGTTGTGTTTAGTTTCACTTTCCTCTTTTTACCAAAATACCAAATCATGTTGAATGACACTCTCCTATGTTGCCGGTAAAGCAGTCTAATCTGAGTGTTTCAGACTTGGAGTGCTATTTGTTCAGTGTGCAAATCCAAATGAAACAACATCAAGAGAGCCTCAGAGAGATGTGCAGCTGACGCGTGTTTCATGGGCTCGTGTGCTGAGTTAATTCAGTCAGGCTGCTGGCAGATGGAGAGAGTCTCTGGCCTTTGCCTTACTTCATCTTGCCATCCCATTGACAGTGGCCAGAGTAGCCCTTGAACAAGCTGTCATTCCTCATTGCTGCCAGACCTGTTACTGGCAAGTCCCATAGTACTTTGGTAACTATCCATGACCTTCTTATTTCAGAAGTCTTTGGTTTCCCAAAATTGTTTTTTTATTCAAGCTGTCAGTCTCTTACAAATATGTAGAAAAATCATGGGCAGTTCATGAAATGACAATGACTTTGTGGCATAGGCTCACATTCAGAGATTAATTTTTCCCCATCTCTCAAGTATAATATGTCATACTGATCACAAAAAATGTTATACTGTACCGGAGAAAGAGCTTTCCTGCAATTCCCAGGTTCAGGGGGAAGGATCCAGGAAGGTGGCTAATGAATTAATGAATTAATGAATTAACTGGTGCCATTTGAACTACTGTGAAAATACTGTCGACTAAATTGTATGATGGGAATGAAAACAACATTCTTTATATTCTCACTCCCTAAGTCTAGTGCCTATGACTCACATTTAAGTGATTAGTTAACTTCTGTATTTTATTCAAATGATTGCTTAATAATACCAAGTGACGTCAGCTAAACTGTGAAAACTGGAAAAACAAAGAAACCTATACTAGACATAAGCTTTCACTCATGGTACAAATTCTGCCCTTTTCTTTATCAAATGTTAAACTGAAAAAAAAAAATAGCTAGGGATGGTTTTCAGTAGAATTTAAGATTATTTCAGTGGGAAAATACAGTTTTGTCATGTTTCCTTCTGACTGGAGGTTTATGGACTGGTGATGAAACCACTTAAAACATACACAAAATGTATTCCAGTTCTTGCTCTCTGTCTTTATTGAGTCATAAATATATGTAAGATTTAAAATCTCTACATTTTTTTCTGGCTCACTGAAGTTCTCCATCTTTTTTTCACAAAGGCTTCATAAAGCAATCTGTTAAAAAAAAAAAGAATGTATCTGGTATTTTGCGATGGGAGTGTGAAAGAAGATGTAGGTGGTTTCTGGAAAAAGTGCAATCTCTTTGCTCTGCTGCCTTTGAGATGTATGTTTTGCAGATTTCTACAAGTATACATGCAAATGGATAGCTTTCTATTATTGTTTTATTTTAGATTAGTAGAAAGCAGCATGACTTAGGTAAATCAAAGAAGATAAATTCCTTGCTTTGTTCTAAAGACAAAAAAATCCAAACCTAATCAAATAATACCCAAAACCAACAACCAGCTGAAATTTAAGAACTTGTGTCATCTCGGACCAAATGAAAAGTCCACTATCTGAAGATACTTCTTCAGTTCAACTTCTCATATCAAAGGGTCCATAACTTAAATATAAATTGTGACTCTCAGGTTTTTATTTCACAAGCAAGAGCAGAGCTTTTACTGCAGTGTGGTGTTTACAGGCTGTCAAAATATTTGCATGGATTTGGTATTTTTTCACTAACAAGTGCTATTATATACAGCCATTCACTGAATTAAAAAATCAAATCCTCTAGGTGGTTTCTGTGAGCCAAATGATAAAGAAATTTATTCTTAAGAGCATTTAATTTTCCTACTGGATTTTAATATAATAACCAAGCCCTCAAATGATGATTTTTAAAATTACTTTCTGAATTATTTCTAAATGGTGGTGAAATACGTAGAGCTCTGCCATCAAAATTGCAAGTGGGGCATGGTCAGCGTTGGAGCTGTTACTTATGCATATTATGTCTTATTTTATACAGCTGTCTGTTGTTATAATTTTCTTCTGGCCTGAACTCTTGTCCATACATTTGGGTTGTCGTAGAATACTTTCTTTTTTTTTTCCAGCTAAATTGCAGCATATTTTGGTAAGACTACACCCCAGGTCTTGTTTTCTTGGATACATGTGGCAGTCAACAAGAGAGAATTCTGAATTGCATGCCTAGAAATCTTTGTGGAAGATGAACAAAGGATTTCTTTGCAAGTTTGTAGGAAATATGAACATGTAGGAACAATAAGGAAGAGCAGTTGTTATATAGAAGAATTCCCTCTGTGAATCTGATTCTTTTATTTTTTTTTTAAATGCTCTTAAAACGTTCTGTCTGTGCTTGTGGAATAGTCTATTGTACATCCATCAGATAATAGCCTACAATTTCCTACAACTAATGGAGTTATTCTGATATAGTCCAAACTACAAGATGGTGCAGACCTAGTATTTAAATTCTAATCTATATTGGAGTATAATATAATTAATGAGTTATGCTACGTGAATTAGGGGATCCTGAGTAGATGCTGTCTTTTGAATTAGTATTTATATGGTAAGGTTTTAACATTTGCCATTTTGCATTGCAAAATTTCCCTTTATCAGAAAGGATTGAAAATTTGACAAATTAACATTGATTCTGAGGCAAAACTGCACTACCGTGTCACTGGTATCAGCATTAGTGTCATGTACAGTCACATTACTCCTTAGGCACAAACCTTGTCTGAATTGTAGGCAGAATACAAATATGGAAACATGTATTGATACTGAAACTATAACACTTATTACTATTAATTAAAATTAAGCCGCTTTTCTAAGGTGAAGGATTATTCATCACATGACTATTTTATGTAAAGACTGAGTACCTTTCAAATTTAATATTACAGTTTAAGTAAATATTGGGTGATGTGTACAGAAAGAATAGATGAAGTCCTCTGTTTGTTTGTTTGTTTGGGGTTTTTGTTTCTTTGCTATGCAAGAGGATCAGTCAAGTTAATCATGATGATCTCCTCTTTCCTGCTCTTGACTCACTAATTTTTCTGAGGAAATAATACTTACTCTCATGTCTCTATAGATCAGATCCTGTGATGGTTTTTTAATGCATTTTTTATGCTATTTCTCAGCCCCGTGTCAGTCAGGATTTTTCTTAAAGCAACATTGGATCAGATAAAATTTTCAAAGATATTTTAACACTGTTTAGCTGCTTGTATCAGTGCTTTATTGCCTGAAGAAAGGAACAAGATATATTATCAAGAAATGAAGTACACCTTTCAAAATCAGGAAGCTTGAGTGGGGATTCCAAATTGATAGGTAGCTTAGAGTATTTGTCAAATGTTGATTTCTTTTTTTTATCATGTCTGTTTTTCTGGGTAAGGAAAATAAACATAAGTGTCTACCCTGTGCATTTAACACCCCAAAATCTTGGGGTAGAAGGTGTGAAGATAAATGTTCTAGCTTAGTAAAGCCTTAAAACACTTTTCTAGAATGTACAAGCGTTTGAATATTGCTGTAGGCAGCAAAAACACAACTGTTGCTCCTCAGCTCCCCTTGAGTTCTGTTTTCATAGAAGGTAGGTAATGCAATGTACTTGCAATATTATTATGTCATACCATTATCTTGAAGGTGGAGAGCAATTGAAGACATGTGCAAAGCCACCTTCACAGAATCGCAGAATATTCTGAGTTGGAAGGATCTCACAAGGATCACTTAGTCCTTTCTGAAAGTAGACTTGTACTTGTTTGTGCTTTAAAGGAATTATTGGATGTAATGTGCAAAATTTTTATTCAGATTTTCTTCTAAATAATGAGAATATTTGAGAAATACTGTCTCTTTGTGTTTGAAGGGCTTCTTTTGGAAACTGTAATTTAAAAAGATACTTCTGTTCAGTTTAACATTAGCAGACATCAAGTATTTGACAGGAAAAAATTTTTTGCCATGGGAAAAAAGTATTTTGCCCAGAAAAAATATATTGAGCTGATTAGTCTTTCAGGAGTGTTTCAAATCTAGACAACTTCTGAGGATGGACCATAAAATAATTATCTCTGTCTTTGTACAACATGTATCATTGAAGTAGCTGGTTTAGATAGGATTTCAATAAGAAAAGTAGGGATTTCTGCTATTAAGCTAGACATTAATTTTGCCTGAATGTAGTGGTAAATTTAAGGTGATC
This sequence comes from Corvus moneduloides, assembly GCF_009650955.1. Lineage (NCBI taxonomy): Eukaryota > Metazoa > Chordata > Aves > Passeriformes > Corvidae > Corvus > Corvus moneduloides. The sequence goes on from NC_045476.1 coordinate 83,935,869, forward strand.
ATTAAGGGGCAGGCAGAAAAGTATATTTATAATTATGTAGAAGGAACACAGGAGCATGCCCTGTATTAATCTTTAGGGTGAAGAACATCAGTTGTGCCAGATGCCCTCGGTAGGCTCAGTAGGCTTTCTTTGAAGCACTTCTCCCTCTCAGGTGTGTTTATGCCACCGGAAATGACAACACATGGAGGAAAACTTGCAAGATGCATTCGAGTGCAGCAGCCGATTCATAAGTGTGATGCTGTGTGTTTCATGCCTGATATTTTTTATGGTTGTGGACACTTGCACCATCAGAAGTAATTAAGAGCAAACAAAAGAGCTGTGCACAAAAAAAAAAGCTTTAAATTATCTGTACAGCTTTGTGCTGTAACTACTGTAAGTATATTTTAGGAATGTAACAGGTATGCTACAGCAACTGTTGCAAGGGAAAAGGTTTATTTTCAGGCTATGTTGTCAGCTCTCAACAAAATGAATCACACACGGTGGGTGAGTAAAGCCATCCTGTGTTTATGATCCCTGACTCATTCCACAGGTTTTATTTGCTTCCATTTCAAAGACATTTTACTACTTTTGTACAGCAAATTGTATCTATACCATAAAGTAACAGTTGCAGCTTTTACAAGTCTGGGATTACATATTCCCTGGACAGTTTTCTTTTCATAGGGACAAGCCTTGAGATATCAAAATTCTGGAAAAGCAGAAAATTGTTAGAGGAAAGTTGGCCCCAGGTGACAAAAGGAAATTGGAAGAAAAAAGAAGACATGAAAAATAAATAGAGTCCTATTACTGCAGAGGACCAGCTGCAATACTCTCATGTGTTTGTGAATCTTGACCTCCCTTGTTAAAGGTGGAATATTTTCTAGGAAGAGCTTGATAAATGCTTCATGCACATGTACATGTGTGGAAAGGTGACTTGTGGTGTCAGGGCAATAGTGTGGAAAGGAACTAGCATGGCTAGGAGATGAGAATAAAAGGAAGGAGGTATGAAAAGTGCTGTAGACTTGTATCTTATAACCTACTTCTTCAGCTTTCACTTGCAGACCCTGTGCAGTTACTTCCTCTCATTCTGCATATTAAGAAAGCAGAAGATAGACACTAATAAGAAATGTAACTCCCTGAAACCAAATAAAATTTCTTATTTGTGCTTAATTAACAAATTCGCTGAAACTAATTTCTTTGTTGCAAAATCAGTATTGTGGTGCTGGGGGTTCATTTTTCAGAGCAAGTCACTGTGAACACTGTGGTGCCTGGATGGTTAAAAGTGGCTAATGTGAATATCAATTAATAGTGTTCTAGTGGCAAGGAGTTAAAAAAAAAAATTATTGTTTACACTTCTGCCTTAATTAGCATATAAACATGAAAAAATACAAGATACTGTTTCAGTTTCTCTCAAAAATGTATCACTTAGAGCTTGACATAGATCTGATACAGGAGGATACGAAGAACAGAAAACTGGGAAATCCTCAGATGGCTTGTTTCCTTTGTTATGAGCTAGTCCTCCGGAGTTTCTGATCACATCTTAGCTGTCATATGGGCCTTGCTATCTCACCCTGTCCTGTGGTACCACAAGCAAGAATGCAAGAGATGCTCAGTCTAACAGAGTTAATGAACCATCACCGAATATTTTGGAATGCTCTGTAGCAAAGCAGAAGTCAAAAGAAAGATGCTGTAAAGGGCAGCTCTAGTAGCATGTAGCAGAGCTCAAACATAGCACGTCCCTGTCTTGGATAAAAATCTTAGACAATTGCAGCAAATTTGTGGTACAAATGAAAATTAAAAATGCTTAAAACAAGCTGTTAGATTTTGGGAGAGTATTTCTTCCTAATGATAAATCTGATGACAAGTCTAATCATAAACATTTGTGAGATTATTTAAAGTATACATATAAACAGGCAACAGTTTAATATTTCTTTTGTGATAGCATGCTCTTACATTGTCCTCATCTGGTCTCTAGCTAATGTAATCTAGAAAATGTTGGGAAAATGGTTTGGAAAAGCATTTAGAGCTCAACTTATTGATGTATTCTGTGTTGGAAAACCCACATCCCTGCCCTACCTTTGCAAATTTCCAATGGTACCATGTATGTTTAAGATGATTTCAAAGAAGCAGTAAGCCTATTAAATTTTGAATCCTTTGAGAAAGAACATCCTTAATAATCAAAATATTTTGATACCTGTCACTTGAGCCTTGTCATGCAAACCTAAACCTTTGTTTTCTGGAATGTGTTTTGTGACACATGCAGTTACTGGAAAGTCTTTAGAAACCCGCTGCAGAATTCTTTTTTTTGCAGGTTATATGATGTTTTGATGTCAGAGATGTCACTTCTAAATTTGAAATAAAGTGCAAAACAATTCCTTTAAGCTCATATTCACCTGTTGCTCAATAGACTGTTCAACTGACATAAACATTTCCATGTGGAAAATTTAAATGTACATTCTTAAATAATATCAAATTTCCTCTTTCTTTGAAAGTCCTTCAGAATTGGAAACAGACATCATTGGCATCTGAAACGGCCTGCATTTAATCTGCCTTGAATTATATAGGTCCTTTCTTACCCTCTGTGTATGCTTTGCATATTAATTAGACTAAGATTTCAGGGATGTAGCAGAAATTCTGAATTTTTTGTTTGTTTTTCTTTACCTCATGCAGCTTCCCTTCCCCACTCCCCAGCTGAGATTGAAACAATATCAAAATGGATCAGTGTAACTCAGTGTTGAGGAAAAGATGATAAATCTTTTTTTTAAAGTTTAGAAAGAAAAAATTAATTATGGGAATTGAAATAACAATTAAGGAACTTGAAACAGCTAGAAATCTTCTCCTTTTAATTCTAAGTATTTAGTGACAAATTACCCATGGATGTAATGTGTTTGCACAATTGTAATCTCTCTTTGGACCTCATATAAACATTGCAAAAAGCTAATTATATTGAAGATGTCATAATTAATGCATGACTTTTGATACTAAGTGGTGTAAATCTTTATTGATTTATATGATAGCTTGAACTCCATAGAAACTATAGATCCAAGAAGTATTTTGTCCTTTCTCTGTTTATAGTTGACCTTTTAGAAAGATCTAACAAAGAGGGCTGCAGTCATCTTAGTCTCACAGTGCCTTGAGCCAATTCAGGAACGACCTCCAAGTACTGGGAGAAAAAAGTGCTGTCCAGTGCTAAAAGGCTGCTAAACCATATTAAAGAAGTAGTGATGAGTGTCTGCTGCCATAATTCACTGTAATTTACTTTCATAAAAGGCAAAAATTTTGGTCCTTTTTTTAACATCTAAACACTGGAGTTTTTACTTCATAGCTAGTTGTCAACAGAAGCACTAGTGCTAAAATTCACTTTGGAAAATTATTTTGAATCCTTCTTCAGCTACTTTCTTAAGGTTGCTTAGTAAGAAAACAATAGTCAGACCAAGTTCATCTGCTAAGAAAGTATGCTGTAACTTAAGGAACATAAAGACAGACGGCTCTATCAAGATAAGTGGAATTTGGGAGTGAAATATTTATGACATTTTGAAAAGAAGAAAATTGTTCTAACTGGTATTGCAGTATCTCATTCTTCACTTAAAAACAGCAGTGCTGCTGATTCGTAGGCCTGACCTGAAATTCATTTGTTTATCTGAAACACAGGCACAATAGTGGACTGAGGACATGCTTCTAGGCAATGCCATTATCCAAACATATTTTCCTAGCTTATAAAATATATCTAGATTGTTATTTGGTTATTTAGCTCTGTACACTGGCTGGAAAAAAACAAACCAGAAACTAAACAATAAACACACCCCATAATTCCTGCACACACTCCCCCACACCCCTTTTCTGAAGGTGTTCACAGTACCATTCATGGAATGCAATTAACAATCATCTTTATGCGTAAAAGAAAATAAATCTCCCTTTCTCCTGTTTTGTAAGTTCCACTCCATGCTGCATAAACTTTTAAAGTTGAAATTAAAAGGGAACATATTTTTAAAACTGCATGATAATTACAATATTACATTATCTCTTTTTAAAATTATTTATACAAAGACCTTCTTACTACTTAGAATTATGCATAATTTCTTTTTTTTTAAATAAATTTTGTTTCTAGGAGATGATTGGCAGAGATGAGGAATTGTAAGTTTGGGGTGGTCTGGTTTTTTTTTGCCATGCAAAGATAGCATGCATTTTATTCTTATTGTTATTCAGAAAACAGGATAGCAAGAGTAATGACAATTTAGTGTCTCTGTACAGTCAGTTCACCCCTGTCAAGGAGAATGTTGAGACTTCCATTTTTATTCTTCCTTGTCCTCTGCTGTTGATTGTAAGAATACTAAGGAAGTTAAAGAATGTGTTTGTCAACTAGAACATCTTTCTGTTATGACCTGGATATTCATCAGCAGTCTTACTTTAGAAGTATGGTATAATGATAAATTTGGGTGCTAGCTGGTCTAATCTGGCTGTCAACCAGCAACCTTGAGTTGAGATGCTCTTTTATCTTGTGAAACACACAGATTCATGAGACATTCACTCTTTAAGTAAAATCATCTATTTAGCTTTTCTTCCCCCATCACCAACAAGGTGTGATGGTGTTTTGAATTTAATTTATGCAGTAAACAAACAATGAAATTTGTTTCTGTCAGCACTTCCATCTTGGAAATAACAAAGCAAAAAAAAAGAATGCAGTGCAGTGATTAATGATTGCGATTAACTCTCTACAGGTTATGACTTCATGCCCCAATGATTCTTCTGTCATTACTCTGGATAAGATGCTACATTAAACACATATGCCCTCATCCATATGGCTTGCTAAAAACCTAGAGGTTGACCTTTGTCTTTGTATTTTTTACAAATGCACTTTCAATGCTGAATGTGTAACTTGTGCATCCTAGGCTGCAGTAAGAGGGGTGTTGTCCCTGGGTTAAAGGGGGTGGTCTTTCCCCTCCCAGTCAGGACTGGTGAGGCTGCACCTGGAGTTCTTTGTTCACTTCAGTGCTCCTGAGAATAGCAAGGACATGAACAAATTGGGAAGAGTTGTGGGGAAGGGTCACAAGGTTGAGAAAAGGACTGGAGCATCTGGCCTACAAAGAAAGGTTGAGAGAGCAAGGACCGTTGAGGCTGAAGAAGAGAAGACTCCATGAGATCTCATCAATGTGCATAAAATACCTGAAGTGAGGCTACAAAGGCAGCAGAGATTGGCTCTCTCTTTAGTGGTGACCAGAGGCAATGTGCACAATATACAACACATAAGGTTTTTTCTGAACATCAGGAAAAGCTTTTTACTGTGAGGATGACTGAGCACAGGTTTCCCACAGAGGTTGTGTAGAGTCAATCACTGGACATATTCAAAGCTGCCTAGACATGATCCTGTGCAACCAGCTATTGGTGTCCCTGTCTGAGCAGAGTAGGGCTGTACCAGATGATCTCAGGAGGTCCCTTCAAACCTCAATCATCCAGAGGTTTCCCCATCCCCTTGTGCTACTTGGTGGGAGGGAAGGAGAGAAGTGGGAGAAAATGTGGTTTTGTTTTTCTTTTGTTTATCAGCATCCTACTTTATTTTTAGTTGCCAGTAAATTAAATTATTTTGCCTCAAGTTGCTTTGGTTTTGGTTGTGATGGTAATCAGTAAGTGATCTTTCTGTTTTTATTGTGAACCAATGAAATAAACCAAGCTTTTTGGTATTATTTTCTCCCTTCCTTTGTTGAGGTGGAAGAATAAGAGAGTAGCTGGGTTGGGCCTGGTGGTCTGCCAAAGTCAATCCACCACAGACATAAATAGAAATAAAACTTTTTAGCTTGATTATAGCTTATTACATTTCTAATTTTTAAAAATCAATTAGAGTGTATATTGACAGGAAAAACAGAACAGTGATTCACATACCAATTACCACTGAATGTGTCTAGAGAATGATTATGATTTTTTTTTTTAATTAATCATGTTTTGGGACTGAAGAAGAAAAAATATCTTCCAAGTTCTGAAGTCTTTTGTGCACCCCTATATATGTTACAAATTTCCTTGGTGCTTCCTTAACAGGGAATTCATTAAAAGGATATCTGTTTAAGTTACTCTTACGTTCTGTTTAAGAAAGCTTGTTTTTCATATTCTTTTAGTCTTTAGCTATGAAAATTGAATAAATCACTTCTTTACTACAAGAAGTCATAGAATAGTTGAATGATTTGAGTGAGAATGGACCTGTAAAGAGCACTCAGTTCCAACTCCCTGACATGAGCAGGGACACCCTCTGCTACACCAGTTTGCTCAAATCCCCATCCACCCTGGTCTTGAACACAATTTCTCTGGGCAACCCTCCCCGGGTTATCACCACCCTTCTCTTAAAAGATGTTCTTCCTCATGTCCAATATAAATTTATTAGGACTGCCCCTTTTGTACTGTCACTACAGTACACCTTGACAAAAGGGGTCTGTGTCTTTACCATAAGCCCCACTTATGTACTGAAAGGTCACGATAAGGTCTCCCTGAGGCCTTCTCTTCTCCAAACTGAACTTTTCCACCTCTCTCAGCCTTTCTTCATAGGAGAATTGCTCCAGCCAACAACCAAATACCTTTGTTTCTTTCGTCTAGAATTGTTCTGCCTGCAAGTAAATTTTATGTGCTAATTTAATTTACTTACACAATCAAATTATGGGGAAAATTTGTCCTTGTCCTTCTTCTCAATGTTATTACAATTTTTTTTTTTTTTTTTTAATTAATACCCTGTTTTTTTCTGCAGTTTTTTTTACAAAACAAAGAGAGCTTTTAATTATACAAATAATAATGATTTAGACACCTGGATAAAATTTGGGAAATAAAAAATTCACAATTCCTTAAAAAGGTATTGTCTATTACAGCTACTGCTTCACAAAATTTGGATTTATGCTGAAGTAGACCCTTTCCTTGAAAAGTAAGCACTGATTTCTGCACTTCAAAAAGATGATTTCATGTACTTTTAATCAGATTATCAAACTCTTCAGGATACCCTGAACTACCCTTATTCCTAACATATTGCAGCTGCCATTTCTCAGAAGAAAACGGGATTTGGGAGTGGTAATTTTTGGTACAGCCTTGTCTCTTGAGCTAAAGATGATGTTTTTGAAACTATATTTCTCTTCATGTAGTATTGATCAAGACTTTTAATATTTAAATGAATGGAATAAAGGCATTATCTAACTGTATAATTTTTATTGTAACTCCTACTTTTTTAATACACTCACTTATAGAAGACACTTTATAAAAACTGTTGTACAAGTGAATGCAGATTTAATCCTCCAGTAGAAATTTGTTTTTGAAATATGTCCTTAGAGCTTCATAGCTTTCATTAATCAGCATTATTGTATGTAACATGCTTCAGAGGAACTGAAATTGATTTTTATAAGGAAGTGAAAACTTTTTGTGTTGTATTGACTTTTGTTATTTTTTCCTTTTCCTCTATAGTATGAGTTACTTCTCTTTCTCCTCCTACCGCCCCCCAGATATTTCATGTTAGTAAGTTCTACTGCATCTTGCTAAGATTTTTCAAATACTTTTTGAGCAATTTTGGCTCCCCTTTCTTTTTTCTTCTTGGATGTTAGGAGCACCGTTCACTGTTTGCAGAGCCTTACATGGCAGAAAATGACTCAGGCTTTGTTACCCAGAAGAAAAAGAGGTTGTTGCCCATGCTGGCATTCTCAGAAAAAGATCAGGGAGCACTGATAAACTTTTGAAAAGGTAAAGTCTATATCTAAAATTCCATTTCTTCTCACTATCTGATGACCTGTCAATTTGACTAAGTCCAACAAGGTGTTGCATGCAAACCAGGGTGTTTCAAAGTGACATTCCAAAAGTTAACATCCAAGTTCAAGTTTAATTGCCCAAAGAAGCTGTCTGATTGCACAAGTCATCATCTTCTAGGGACTCTCAATAAAAATTAGACCACTTAGTTTCCTAATACAGGAGCCTGTAAATATATATCCATCCAAATGACTTTGGTTAAGTAGTGCCACTTACAGGGAATATCACCTAATTTGCTATGCAAGATTGACCTTTTTGACAATAATTTGTTAACATGAATTTGGCACAGGTTTACAGTGTTAAGTGATTAGACAATCAATACAACTTGATGTGTGATATAATTAATGTGTGTGTCACATTGCTGTGAGGTTTATAATATAATCTGGACTGTGTTGGACCCTGGCTGGTTCTGTTTAATGCACTTGGTAGGTCACAATATAACATGCAGTGTCCCTGGAGTTCATCTGGACTACCTGAGTTAATAAAGACTGGGACAACTTACAGTAAATGCTATTGCTCTGGAAATAGTAAAACCAAATTAATTACTTTCTATGGGGATAGTCTAGATATATTACAACTTGATCAATAGCTAATTTGGAGAAATCTTACTTGTCTGCAGTATATATGCAAGTTGATCAGACGATAGGTGCTATGAAAATGTTGCCATATTCCTTGTGAATGATGCTTACAAAGGATGTATCAAGTGACAACACATGCAAAAGTTCATGCACACAAACTCTGACATGAAGATTTACATATGAAACATTCACTTGCAAGTTCAACAAATTTTATCCGTAGCACAATAAATTAGGTTTTGAGAATATGGGGACATTGTTTATGCTGCACTGTAGGCAACTCCATGTACATAAACTAGAAATAACTTTATTCTAGTTACAGATAATTTTAAAGACTTGCAGGGATTTTTTTTCATATTTTTGAAGAAAGTATGGTTAAATATATATATATTTTTTAATTGATATTATGCCAGTGAATGTTGTGGAAAAGTTGACATTGGAGCCTGAAAATCTGTAATTACAATTTAGATCATATTCAGTCAGTAGATATAGGACATGAGAAAGTTTGGACAAAATTAGATGAAAGTTGAAAGTGATCGTCCTAGGTTTTCTTGTCCCTGTAACTGAAGGTAGTTATAGAAAGTAATATATTCTGGAAATATGTTCTGGAAACTTCCCACATTTGTCAATTATGGTAGTCTTTCAGTGTTTCTAGAAGTTAGTAAGTTAGTCATGATAATGACTTCATTTGTGAAATCATCCCTTTGGTTTTTGGCTCTATTTTATAAGTACATAAAAAAGCCCATCGTATTTCTATTAGTATTTCAATCCACTCATCAAATATTCATTTATGTCTCTTATATTTAAATGATGTAATAATCTAGAAAGTGGATTGTAGGCAACATTATAATCCTGATATCTGGATGATGTGACTTTAACAAAGGAATTTTAGTTCTATCAAATTGTTGTGTTATCATTTAGTAGACATTTTTGACCTGTGTGCAGAGTGTTATTTGTCCCATGCTTGAAACTTAGTTTATTTTAGCAATTTCATGTTACTATTTTATTCAACTTTGATTAAAAAGAATAGAAATCAGTAGAATGCAGTCCTTATAGTTCACCAAAGGAACTTTCCTAAAAGGAACTGTAGTCATAAGAAGGTTTGGAAAACAACTCTGTTTGTTTGTTTTTATTGCTGGGGATTTTTTAGTAGTCTTGAATCACTAAGCTTAAGTTAGGTAATTCTTTTACTCAACAGCACTTCTCATGTAATAATAATCTGGAGATGAGGTTAGAAAGGACTTGAAAAGGTCAATGAAAACTGTTTTATTTAAGATTTATGTGCATCAGGCTTATGAGGAAAGAAGGCTCCAAGTGAAAGTTATAAGGTTTGCTTGCTCTGTGTGGACAATTGCCCTATGAATTATCCTTAGTGATCCTGTAAAAGGGATAGTAACATAAGCTCTTACCCCTGACAGAAATGTGAGAAATATCACTGGGAAGTTTGTGTTTGATGCTAAAAATATTGGGAGGAAAACCTTTTTCACCTCTGACTTAATAAGATTTGTGTGGTGAAGTAGATATACTCTAGATTTTTAATGTTTTGGGAGCTCAATATTTATTTTCTTTTCCTTGAAAGGAGGGGTATATGCATCACATTATTTGATAACTCAGCGCTAGCTGGCAGTGCCATCCTTGCAAGACATCCTGAGGTGAACTCCTGACATTTCTTAATGCTTCTTGAAAAAAAAGGCTGCTCTCTTTAAAGGCGAAGATTTTTGTCTGAAGTACCTTAAGCAAACAGCTAAAAAGTAGGGATAGCCACCCACTGTTTCTCAGCTTATTTTGATAGGACTGAGGAATGAGCTTTGCAGAAATCATGCAAAATATTGCCAAGCTGATCAAGATAGGTGTTATTTGTGGTGGTACTGTCATGCAATTAATAACTCATGGTGTTTAAGTTTGAATTGGTCTTACTTAACCTTTGAAGTCCAGCCTAACCTGAATCTTAAAAAGGAGAACAAGTCCTCAAAATTAATGTAGTGTGTGTTTCTGTGTTTTAGCAGTTGTAGAATTTTGAATTTTTTTCCTTTGCTTTTTAAATAGGACTTAAGATTTTTAATTTAATTGAATATTGTTACTAACACAGGTATATGACTTTGGAGTTATTTTTCCCATGGGATCCCTCACAATGCTGTGTGTTAATAGCTAGAAATGTTTTGATGAATGCCACTGTTTTGACTTATGCTGAGCAGTGCTGGCACAGCACCAGCACTGTCTCTTCACCAGTAGTCTGAGGGATGGACGAGATCTTGGGCAAGGACACGACCAGGTCACCTGATCCAGTTCGACCAGATATTCCATAGCATATGATGTCAGCTCAAATACAAAAGTTAAGAAAAAGGAGGAGGAAGTGGGGCATTCCCTATTTACAATATTTGCCTTCCAGATCAGCTGCTACACATTCTGAAGCCATGCTTCCTGGGAAGTGGACGAGCATTGCTTGCTGGTGGGAAATAGTGAAAAACTTTCCTTTTTGTCTTTTTTTCATACATGTTGCCCTTGTTTAGTAAACTGCCTTTATCTTGATCCGCAAGAGGTTTTATCCATCTTATTTTCTCCCACCTCCCACCCAATGTCCTGCTGAGGATGTGAGAGATAGGGTGGCCTGCTGGGCATTTGGCGTCCAGTCAAGGTTAACATACCGCAGTTGCTATTTCACTTACCTGTTCTCTTGAAAGAGGAAAATTTGGGGAATTCTTCTAAAATTCTCAGGTTTTTCCTGTCCAAGATCTTTGGCGTTACTTTGATGAAGGCAAAAAACAAACTTGAAAGATTGGCTGCAGAGTCTAACAGACAATATGGTAGCACCAGTAAGCACACACGAATAAGCATATTATATACGTATAAAAATTTGAAATGCTTTGGAGGAAAATATTTGTTGTTTTGGGTTTTTTTAGTGTGAAGCATGAATGTAATTATTAAAAAAAAATTTGAATTGTTTTTTGCATGGTTATAGAAGCTTATCTGTAGTAGGAAGGAACTTGTCATCCTGTAAATGTCGTGATTTGTCCTCTGTATGAGATATCTGCATTTAGAAGAAAAGTTACCAGGTGACAGAGCAATACAGTGGGTGAATTTCAAGAATTTTGTCCTTTAACAATTCCCAGAGAAGACAGTTTGGTATGTGTTTGTTTGTGGTTTTTTTTCTTTTTTTTTTTTTAATTGCTAAAAAAGCCCCATGAAACTGTCACAAAGTAGGGCCTGTTTTGAAACATACCTTGTGGTAATTTTTGGATCAAGAATATGGATTGGAATCAAATGTAGCTGATTCCAAAAACTGAATTTCAAGAGTAAGTCAGTGGTTTTTTTGCACGTTCCAAGCATATGGAGGGATGGAGCTAGTCGTGTGTCTGGGTCAATGCTGAAACAGTAGGAGTACCTTTATGCTTAAAATTAACCACAGACTTGAAATTATTCACTGAACATGGGATTCTCTGTGGAATTTCACTAATAATTATTTCTAAAAAGCACAGGTACTTCAACTTTCTGAACCACCTGTCAGCTAGATTAATAGCATCTTGGCAGCTGATTAGAACCACCGGTATGTAGTGGCTACCAGATGAGCATTAATTTAGTTTTATATTAAGCATGCAAAACAAGTAGAGAAAATATAATCATTTATTATTATAATAGTTCTAAGTTATAACTAGCTGTATGATTTATGCTTCAATTAAACTATGCAGCTTGTACAAAGTCTTCTTCCTGTATTAATCATGCAAACTGGTTCATTATTTATGACTAAAAAAAGCAGATGAGCCAGGGTTTTCAGTGATGATTGGGAAAGGTTTCATATTTGCAACACCCCCCATATTAAGCGTGGCAGGAAAGATAAAGTATTTAATATGAAGAAAAAGTTTGATAGTGTAGAATTTCCCAGTTTTGAATTGTAATACTATCAATCTGCTGTTACTCCGTAAAATGAATTTTAATGATACTATCACTTACACCCCTCAAAGCCTGTAGACTCCTCAAAGTCAGTGAAGGTAGTTTGATTTTCTTTTTTTTTTGTTTTCAATTTTGGTTGTGTTTGATAAACAATTCACTGAGAAAGACACAGTGAATGTCAGTGGACATGACAGCAAAGAGAACTAGGGATAAAGCTATGGCTTTACTTTCCAAGTCCATTTGCATCTCTTAGGTGTGCTTGATTGAGCTGGTCTTGAGGAATGTGAACTGTGTGAATACCCTGGATACTTGGTGAGTGGCTGTTCGATAAAGTATTTCTCCTGCCTTGTGCCTCTTGAATTTATGTTAACTATAACAAAGCTTTCCCTGAAACCTGCATGTTTTGCCCAAAAAAAAAAAAAAAAAAAGAAAAAAGAGAAAAAAAACCAAAACAAACAAACAAAACCCAAAAAAAAACCCATAAAACAACCAAACTTGAGGTTCACACTAGATTACTTAACATGGAATATATGGAGCAGATCGATCCAACCTACCTATTTTTTATAAAATTAAATAACTAAAAGTTTACAAGGTAAAGTATAAGAATGGAGATCACAAATGAGCATAGCCTTATTTCTTCATCTCCCCCATGCTGGTTTTTTTTCCTTTCCCTCCCTGATTCTATTTTTTTCTTCTTTTCCCACCTTCAACTTTCATTTTCTTCATCTCCCACTCTTCTGTCTGGCTGGGGTGTCTTAAGCCCAATCTAGCGATTTCTATTATGGTGAGAATAGTCTGTGAAATTGACTAAAAAGAATGAATTTTGTATGTTATCAAGCTGTAGTAATTTATTATAAAATAAATGTGACGTGTATTCAGAGTTATGACGTCAAAAATTCCTAATTTACTTGTTAGTATTGCAGCTAAGTGAACAAACTCTGTAACTGAAAGTTCTGGAGCTTTTTTTGTTAGTTAAAAGAGATTTTTTTCCCTATTACAAGTAATTGAATAAATGTAATTAGGGAAGTAAAAAACCTTTAGTAAAAGACAGTAATATTTTCTTTGTTTTTGCATCATCTAAATATCAATAAGTACTAAATTTGGTGGCAAATGTTATAGGATCCAATATTAAAATTAAATTGAAGTTTGACTTGATTATATTATAGGAGACCTTCCTAGGGGAGTTAAGAGATAGAGTAGTGTGAAAACACTAGATTACTTCTACAGAACATTAAGCAATTCAACATTTACACTGTGGAATTTTATTGCAGGAGTCTGGGTTAATTTGTGTTTTACCCAAAATCGAATTTACTTGGACAAGAAATACCAAAACTTATAGGTCACCTACACTTCTGGCATAAGGCAAGGGAGCAGGTTTTCCTATTGCTGAAAAGAGAAACACCAAACCCAGGAATGCCAGTTGACACAATATAAAGGTGTCTAGAAAGCAAATAAGGAACTGAAGGCTATGATATTTTAACATGTACTAAAGGGGTGACATAGAGTCGAGGAAATGCAATGCCCTGTACTCAGAAGAAAATGTGACACCACCTAAGGTTGTATGTATATAATTGTTTCAGTGACTTCCCAAGCCTGTTGTGAGATGCGAGCATGAAAGGTATAAAGTCTAAATAATTTTATATTAGTGTTGGTGAAAATCAATTGGCTTAGTCCATATGAGTAGAATTGTGAATTCACACTAAACTGTTTTATAAGGCATTCACTTAGGTAGACTTCTATGTAAGAAGATATTCTTAGCTCATGTGAAAATACAGATTTTTCATGTTTCAGGCCAGTGAAATGAAACATGCACTGCTTCAATACAAAGGCTCTAATGAATCTCAAATAAATGATTTAAATTCTGTAAGTACTAATTTGAATATGGGAAATATTAGAACAGGTATTTTCTTCAGTAGCATCTAAAATACATCTGCTGTAACTGCTGTACATTATGTCCCAGAAAGAAATAGCAATCCCATTAGGAAACAGGAAAAAAAAAACCTATAGAAAAGAAAATACTGCCTTTCACAAGATTGCGTGCATTTTGTAAACAGTTGAACCATACCTGGACCTTATCTAGAGCATGAATAGCAATCTGTTTCTTTGAGCTCATCCATAATCAAGAAGCTGAGAAAGAAAAAGCTCAGAAGTCACTCAGGCAGGTAGGGGTAATAGCAAAAGAGTTTTTGATAAAATATTTAGGGAATTGCATGAAGATGTTGAATGTGAACATACCTAGAAATAAGTTGCTGTTCTCAAAAATTGCAGCAGTGCATATTTCTGCATTTAAAATATATATATCCAGTGAGACCCTTTTGATAATTTGTGTGTGTGTGTATGTATGTCTCCGATAAAATAATGTATTGTCTCAAAGTATAGGTGGAAATAGATTAAACAAATGTTTGGATTAATTAATTGCAAGTTCCTCATATATTGGGACCTGACGTGTTTTGGGATAGAACATGTGAAGAATAGGATCCTTGGCATTGAAGAAAGGAATATCTTGGTTTCTTTTTCTTTGTCTTTCCATTTGAAGTAGATAAAAGAAAACTTGTAAAGAATAATTCTTAAGAAAAATTCTTAATGAATGACTGTTTTAATGTAGTGTTAAGTTTTATTTCTCCCTGTATAGCGTTATATTTTATTCATTCAATTTAACCATGAATAGAAATAATAAATTGCAATAATCTTAGCTAATAAAGGTAGTAAATCATAGTCTAAGTTAAAACAGGCAAAAAACCTGACCAAACAACACCAAAAAGAAAAACCACCCCAAAACCCAAGTAAACAGGAATTTTCTTTTGTCTTTCCTAGGTTTTATAACTTTTTTTTTTAGTAGAATTTTTCTTTCTTGTTTGTTGCTGTTCATGTTTCTAATGTGTTTCCTTAAGTAGTCATTATTTGGCTAATGAAGTCAGTTAAATGTGTTTGGAGTTAGCAATGACTTTTTCCAAGCACTTTTTTTTAAATTCTGCGATCTATCGATGTGATCAAAGAGCTGGAAGAAACAGCATATTGGTTTTCTGATGCATTTTCTTAGCACAGTATGCAGTTTCTGTTATCCTGTGATCAAAGACCACACAGTGAATGCCATAGTTATATGGTTGCCCCCTGAGGGGAGAAATAAAAAAAGAGTGCTTATAAATTAGGATTTTCATTGCAGCTTAGGGTTACTGACATTTGTGGTATTTGGACAGAGTAAAACTTGCCTAAGTAGGACCTGAATTGTGAAGGCATCTCTTAGGGAAAGAAGTCTTGTAAATTAAGAGCCTGTGACTTTATTTAACAAGCAAATTCAGGATCATCAGAGTATCTATTAAGAATATGTCAAATGACTTATGTAAGTTGCATACCATGATCAATTGTTTTTCATGTTTCAAATCTTAAAGGAAAAGGATGAAATGTGAAAACAATTAATTTAGACAATTCTGTATGAAGCACTAGGAAAGTCTTTTTTCTGCTGCAGACATGGAAGCTCTTGGCTAGTCATAGACTGCAAAATGACAGCACCTTTTCTCAAGATAAAGGGCTGTATTAAGAATGTATCCTCAAAATGTATCAACTCAGTCTTGCTGTCTGCATCTGGAATACCTGATGTGTTTTTAGAAAAGACAAGCTATTTTGAGCAAAGTAGCAAGTCACTTGTCGTTTGAAACAGGATCAATACCACTGTTTCTTTCCATTTTTTGGCAGCTTATGCTACATTTGAAGATTATCTGACATTTAATACAAGTTTTGAGTGCATTATCAAGATGTAAATATCTGCAATTGCATGAACATCTATTACATATATTTGTAATGTAGTTAATGTTAATTTTAATAATAAAATATTTAGTATTATGATTTCCAGTAGTCTTAAGTCTACAAAGTTACTAGGCCTAATCACTACATGCTGTTCAAGTGAGATGTTCCAGTCCCTTTGTCATCTGTGAACCTTCATTTGATTCTTTCCGGTTTCTACATGTCCTTGCTGTACTAGGGAGAACCTGGAGGTCCCTTCTAACCCAGAACAGTCTGTGATTCTGTGAAATGGACACAGCACTCCAGATGCAGCCTCACCAGTGCAGAGTAGAGGTGAAGGATCAACTTCCTCAGCCTAGGAGCAACATTCTTCCTACTGCAGCCCAGGATGCCACTGGCCTGCTTTGCCAAAAGGACATAGTGCTAGCTCTTGTTCAACTTGGATGTACAAAAGCACCTTCAGGTCCTTCTTTCTGCCAAGTTACTTTACATTTGGATGTCCCCCAGCTGATGCTGGTGTATAAGGTTCTTCTCCAGATGAATGTCTTGTTGAACTTTCTTTTGTTGGACTCAATTTGGTTCATGTCAGCCCAGTTCTCTAGCCTGTCCAGGTCCCTTTGGATAGCAACATGACCTCTGGCCTATCAGTCATGCCTCTCAGTTTTGTGTGATTACCAGCCATCTGGTAATTCATGTGACTATGAGTATTCCTTTGAATGCTGGGAATGCTATTAAGGAAATTTTGGACATTGTTGTGTGTAGATTATAAAGATTGCTTAAATAAAAAGCCTGGTTGCAGTTGAATTGACAGAATAGTTGTAATATGTGGCTGTCAGATTCAGGTTTCAAAATTTGTAATGCTTAGCTTCTAGTCTATTTTCCGGTTGGTCAGCTTGAGCGGATCTTGATGTGTTAATTTTAAGAACAGGGCTTTAAAATACCTTATAATGTGTCAGATTTGTAAACTATGTGCTTTACTAAATGGTTTTCTGTGCAACTTCAGTTTATTATCTTTCCCAAGAAAACCCATAATCTAATTCTGTATGTAAATGTTTAGTTGCTAAATTATACACTAAGTAAATGTATTATAGCAGACAATGCCATCAGAGATGTCAGCTATGTCTGTGTCTCTTTTGTATCATCATTTTCTTTCTAAATCAAATTACGTCATCCAGCAGAGATGCCACCCTGAGCTAACTGATCTAGCAGGGGGCTTAGAACAAGATGATCTTTAAGATCCCTTCCAACCCGAGCCTTTCTATGATTCTACAATAGTGTGAAATCTGCAAAGGTATTCAGTATAGATTAGTTCCTTTTACTTTTGAGTTTGTGTTGTAGAGTTGAGACACGTTGCTCACAATTTATGTTCTCATAGGGACTACACTTTTTTTTTAAACTATATAACAGATCAATGTGTTAATATTCATCAGTAACTTCTAGTACACCCTCCATCTCCAAGGTGAAATCAGCCAGGTGAAACCATTTTGGTTTGAATATTCTTTGAATGGTAAAAACTGACTTAGGAAGGGGGAGAAGGGTGTCGTTTTCAGAACTACATGAAATCAGTTGTTCCTCGTTATATTGTGTATTATCACCTTGCTCAGAACCAGTAGGGAAGATGTCTTTTCATAGAAAATTGTGAATTAAGTTTGCCAGTGTAGTGCAACAATTCTGTAAACTAACAAATAATGGTTGCACAATGAAGTTACTTTTGCTTTTGCTTCCAGTTATAAATCGTTCAGGCAGAGGAAATATTATGTTTATTCTATTCTTTCATGTATTTGTATTGTGAGAGGGCATGCTGTTTAATCATTAGCTTTCTTATGTTTGCATGGTATGATAGCCTGCTGTGTGGTGCTGCTTCCCTGGGCTTGATGCAGTCAGGGATGCATGCTTTGGGGGAAAAGCAGTTGTGAGAGCATCAAGGAAGTAACTTCACTCTCTGTAGAGCTGGCTGTAACTGGTTGATTCAGTGAAGAATTCTTTGTGGGAAAATATTTGGTCAAAAAAATGCATTTGAAAGTACAATTTTGTGGAGATGTGTTTTAACGTTAACACTTTGGGATGACGTTTATGATTAGTATAATGACTATATCAGCTATTCTTTCAAATGTTAATTTTGTTTCATTCCTACTCAGTTCTTCAATCCCAGGTAGGAGCTGGGTAACAGAAATTGTGAAGGACAAGTCACTCCAAGTGATAGCTTCCTGAAAAATTCTTCCTTTTGGGGCCTGCTTGATGTCAGTTTTCAAAGCAGTCTGATTTTTAGTAGGCTGTGCTGTGTATTCTCTGGATACTCAAATAATTTACTGGGTACCTGAACAATAGTTTATGTCCCACTGACCCAGTTGCCAAGGATTTTCACTCTGGGAGAGAAAAAAACTAATCAGGAGTCATTTGGAGCTAACATCCTCACCCAGCTGTGTTAAAGATGAAATGATTGCATTTATTTAAAAGTGGAAATGGAGAAGTTATATAAATATAAAACATTTCAGAATGACTGCTGTAGTTAACTATAAGTTTTGATTACATGGGGATAATTTTTTCATATCTTTAGATGAACTATCTTTGCTCAGTGAGAAGGGTAAGAAGGTAAATTGAACTTCAGTGCTGTCATAAAATAGAATTCAGCAATCTGGTTTATTTTTAGTTACTATGATTGGGCAGCATGTTATAGCATGTGGGAAGGGAAGTAAATATTATTTGTTTGTTTCCATCTACCTAATGAATATTTTTTAACTAAATGTCTTAATTAGCACATCCTTGACCTTAGACACCTTTTCGGCTACAATCTTGTTCAAGATTCAGTATGTAGTTTTATGTATTTATGTGTTGTTTTAATCAGATTCTACCACACTCCCTCATTTCTCATTTCATTAGCACATAGATACTTTCCTGAAAAATCTCAGAAAAATCGCCAGTGCATATTTGCTTTAATGTAGTTCTGCAAGCATGTTGTGAGCCCAGCCACTTGGGATCAAACAAGCTTGTGTACACAAAAGATGTATCATCATGGGTACATCCTGTATTTATTTTTTTGTGACTTGATAGTGTTGGGAAACCTGTGAATACTGCTGCCAGAGACTGAAATATTATGGTTTATGACTTAAACATTTTCATGAAGGACTTACAGCAAAACTGTATTACAAAAGCATCAGAGAAGACTACCGCACCCTGAATGGGGCTCTGAGAGGCCCTGGACCACTCGCTGATGAAGATAAGATAAAGTAACTGGGGACATTCACAAGCACAAGCTTAACACCTCAGGAGTGGAGGCCACAGCCCCAGGGCTATCAAGTGCCAGGCACGAACAGGCACCAAAGGGTGGGGAGAGGACAGGCTTTGGGTTCGTGTTGGAAAAACCTCTGGTGAGAGGCCCAGTGACTGCCCATCCTCCACTGCTCAGACCAGCTCAACTGAGGGGCCCCTTCACCCGGAGAGAAGCTGCATCCACATGAAAGACAGCAGAGGGGGTGTCATGGCCCATCAAAGGCGCCCCCAAAGGTGTCCCCAGACCCTGCACCAGAGATGATGCAACACACCCTCAGTGTTGCAAGGGACAGTGCCAAACTGACCCCCTGGAAGGGAGACGCATGGGCATTCCCACTTGGCCCAGAATGTATATTAATCCACGGGATTCTGTACTCTTCAGTGTGTGGCCGCGTGTGGCGGCGTGTGGTGGCATGGCATCGTGATGGGAAACCCTCACCACCAGAAGACCACATGAAGGGGAGCGATGAGATGTCCTTGGGACCCTCGGATGGGTGATATGTTCCCACCTAACCCCTGTCACCTCTCCCTCTCCCCTCACGCCCCACCCCCCCCCACACTTCTTTCACTATTTCTTTCTTTCTTTTCTCGTTCTTTCTCTTTGCCTCTTTTACTATTAAATAAAACATACTAATTTTTTGGCACCAACATCTAACCTCGTTTGGTTTTAATCTCATTTCTGGGTATATTTTGGACCTTCAAAGTTCTTTCCAGTTTATACACAGAGGCTTAATTTTCTTTGCTCTTCTGGGTTTAAACTGGATCGCAACAACTGCCTTTAAGTTTCTCTTTGTAGTCTTCCCTCAAATGAACAAACAAAATCAAACAGAATGGGCAGGATGGATGAAACACACAGAGATCCTATTCTAAAAGAGTTTGTTGCTTGTTAATGTCTTTCCATTTCTTTGGATATGGGGAGATGTATCAGCTGGTGACTGCGTTATCATTTTCTCATCCATATAAATGAATACATAGCAAGAATTAAGAGAAATTTCCAAACCAATAGATTGGTTTCAAATCTTAGAACCATAGAATTGTTAAGGTTGGAAAAGACCTCTAAGATTATCAAGTCCTACAACACAGTCCAACAAGCACAGTCTTGTTCACCACTAAACCATATCCCCAGCTGCTATGTACACACATTTTTTGAACACTCCCAGGGAAGGCGATCCCAGAACAGGGCATGTTTTCTACTTTTTTGCCTGTTTATCGAAGATAAAGTTCATGGTGCAATGACTGTATATACCAACACGTACATTTTGCCAATGCTCCCAAGTGAAATTTTATAATCTGCTGCTTCTGATGCATATGATCTTGTAGCGAACTAAGTCACAAGTAATCCATAAGAAAACTTATTTTTCTGAAGTAGGGTAAATTATACACATTAAAGGCTGTTTGAATGCATGGAGTGAAGTGTAAAGAGCAAATCTGAAAAAGAAGCATCAATGGTAACAATGGAAGGAGGTGAACAGTGGGGAGTAGGAAAAAGAAAACACTAATACTGCATTATATATTTTGTTGTGTAAGTAGACATTATTTTACAGGCAGTTATAGCCTCCTATTTATTGAGAAGAGGCTTCTCCTGGGGTAATTACTGTCTAAGAAGGAGGTTTCATTCTAGTATTAATTCTGTAAATAAGGTGAAACTGCTGCATGCAGGAGCGAATGTTCTCATTTAGTATTCCTTTAAAGACTAGCATTCTTTCATCAATGATTCAGTTTTACAGATCATTATTATGCCGTAAATTATTAAGTTGCATAAATTATTCTTTGTATGTAATGTGTAAGTTTGAAGGCAAATAGAATTTTATACTTTTCTCTAGATGACAGAAGCCATTCTTCTCTTTTTATTCATTCATTTGCAGAGACTGCAATTCTTATTTTTTTAATTTGCTTTACATAACTGAATTAAGCTTTGACCTAAGAGTTATTTTGCCATGTGAAACTTACATCAATGAATAGCAGAACTTCTAGAAGAAACCATTTTCTGCATATTGGAGGGAAAAAGATATAGGTCATTAAATATGTATATGTCCTTAAATATACATGTAAATACTAAAAAATCGTTGTGTTGGTAATGGTATTTGATAACCACCACTCCTAACACCCTTTCCACCCCTCCAACCAAAAACTCTTTTACACCCAACTGAAAACCCTTTAAAAACAGAACAGAACCCCAAACAAAGAAAATCCAACCTTCGGGCTGGGTTTAACCTGATACAGATAAATCACAGGTGGTACTGTTAATTGGGTTGGAGGCAGGAAGTATACAAATACAATTAACATTTTTACAAGAACCAAGGAAGCTTTTTTGCTGTTGAAACTTGTCAGCAAATACCTCAAGGACAATTTTTCAGTGTTAGAGTCTTTCTCACTCTTATCTCTGCTTTCTTACAGTGCTAGCTTATTTAATGCTTAATTTTAAGACTGTCTTTGGTTTCTAATATATCTGTGAGGTGTTTTCTGTGACTTAGCTGGCCAATGCTATCTTGGAGAACCAAGTAATCCACTTATTTGTTTCACTGTTATATTTTTAAGAGCATATTCATGGATATGCCAAAATGGAAAAAATTATCTCCTGCCCAGTCATTCTGCTCAAAGATGCTATTTTTGTCTTTACTGTTAGTAGTCATATTTCTGTCTGCTGGAACATCTTTCTCTCCTTAAGCAGCAGCAGACATAACATTTTACATATAGTTAGCTATCTTTTTTCAAAATGGTTGTGAAGTATTTGCAAATTATATGACACTGGCAAACTAGCAGTCTTCTGAGCAAAATAATGCCTGTCATCTTTATAAGTTATGAAAAACTAATTTCTTCAATTAATTCGTCATATTTTTAGTCTTCTGCATAGTTCATTCCTCTACATCTCCATTTCCATAGTAAGTGCAGCAACAATATTAACTTGAAAAAGGAAAATTGTAAAAAACTTGACTTGCAAAAAAATTATTGCAGATGTTTGTGCATCCTTCGGTTTCCAGAGGCACTGTCTCATTATAGTTATTTTCATTGTAAGCAGCAGCAATACAATGAAAGAAGAGATGAGAGAAATGTAGTCCATATCATGCTGGAAGAGTCCACTATTTTTTGTTATTGTACATAGCAAGAAAAGCAACAAAATGATAATTTTTTGTATCAATTTTTCATCATTTGAAATAAGACTGAATTATTTCCCCAGATTATTTTCCAGGAATTTGAATCCTTTGAAATCCAAGACCCTGCATTGAATAATTACAAACTGAGCAATTAGTTTACCATGTGAGGTGGGGCACAGCTCCAAAACTGAGCCCATTACTGGTATTTGGATCTTAGTTTCATTTTTGCTGGCAATGAGACCAGAAACCTGTTATAACAGTCCAGCACAAAACTGATGTCTCTTTAGGGACATTAAACAAAGGTTTAGTCCTAGGAAGAAAGAAAATTCTTCAAAGAAATGTTGCTTTAATTAGAAGTAGGCAGCAAGCATGAACTTCACCCCTGGTTTGTACCTGTTCATCTCTGAGTGATTTCCCTTCTTCCAACCCTTTTTCCCCATTGGCCACCTTCCTGTCTCTCCATAGGCAGGAAAATGGAAGACCCAGTATAATTTTTTTTTTTTCCCCATTAAATATCAAACACTATTCCTGTATAGAACTGTTTTGGAAGCCCTAGCAACCTCCTGCTAGTAAAAAAATAACTTTTTTTACACATGTTGTACACTTTCAGAACTCCCCAGTAAATTGTCTGTGTACATCCTGTTAATATTTCTTATCAAATTAAAGAATAGTTGAGATATTTGGTATTCATTGTGGTCTCTAGGTAGTGTAATGCTTCCTTTATTTATTCCTGAAATATTCTGGAGGAATTCTGGATTTTTCTCATATGTGGTTTCATTATGCCATATAAAATTGTAGGAACTTAATGAAAACAAATTCACATTTACTTCAAGATAATGATGTTCCACATTGCAAGTACTGGAAGTATAATGCAGTATGCTGTTTTTGAAGCTCACTGAATATCCAGGAATCATCAGGAGATGTGGGGGTTTTGTTTGTTTGCTCTTTGTGGATTTGGTTTTTATTTACTAATCTGAAAACTTTGCATTGTGCCTTAATTGGAAATATGACCCATCCCTCTCTGCAGTCACAGGAGAACTCTACATTTTTAACAGTACCTCAGACCCCACACCATCAGCTCTCCATTGGTCTGTCAGAATGGCAAAATGAATTTAGATGAGTTTATGATAAAATAACCCAAGGAGAAGGCCATTCCTTAGCCTGTAGGCTTCCCATTAGGCTGATGCTTATTTACTAAGGATAGTTTTATCAACTTATTCATCAAGGGAGGTAAATAGAGAAGGAAGTTTGGATTGCAAAACGACTGTTCTTGTTGGGCATGTGTTAAACTCTCATCTGACACTGCTTAATTTTTGACACTTGGAGTCCTCCCAATATAAAAATTATTTTGGTATAGATTGTGTACTCCAACACTGTTAACTTCATACATTTTTTTGAACTCTTGAAAAATTTAAGAATTGATAATGTAATGCCGGTTCAAAAGAAATTACTTACACAATTGGATTTGCAGTGCAAGTTTCTGCATAATAAAAAAAATTCTCTACTTCTTGGGGGCACTTCCTAAGTCACTATAATAGAAGGGAGAATATGACTCCTTGCATATGTAGATGTGTGCTTTAAGAATGTATGTATTTTTAATGACCATAAAGGATAAAATCTGAAGTTCACTATAAAATAATTTTAATTGTACACAGTTCTAATAATGTGAACAAGAAAAATGTTCTGTAAAATTTGAAGCGTTAAAAATAAAAGTTTTATATGATGGGACACAAAAGGTCAAGTGCAACATTACCCAGTGAAAACAATTCAGGAAAGACTTGTCAGCCCCTGCAGCATTAAAATATCATAATGTCCTCTAATGGGTTTGGAAACCATTAGTAGCCACTGATTCAGCACAGGGATTAGGGTTTGCTTGTTTTGTTGCAAGGTTTCACTAATGCTCTCAAGTATGAATTCTCTGAATAGAGGAGAAGGTTTAGACATATCAAGTCATCATTGTGTGACTTTTTTTCCCTGAATGTTTTCAAGTGAAGAGTCTGCCTAACTAGAAACAGATGAAGTATATAAATCTATTCTAAACCTGGAAGCTTTAGCTGAAGGGCAGAAGGTCTGTAAAGGATTTACTTTTAATTTTATCCACTCTAGAGGCATAGTTGAATATTTATGTGTACAGCTATGTGGTGACCACTGTGACTGTTTGTAAAAGTGAAGTTTTAACAGCAAATAATATACTCCAAAGTTCAAGGGAACAATCTTTTCCCTAGTATAGACTGTAAAAATCGGGTAGTATTTTAGATGGAAGGAACAATTACTATACCATATTTATGCAATAATGACATATAACTGTAAAACTTGTGCGCTACCTCGCATTTCTTACCATAACTACTATCTCCAAAGTACACAGATTGTTCCAAATACAATTAGTAATTGTGACAATAAGACAGCTTTTTAAGATGTTTTGCAGCTAGAGAAAACTCTAGACAAAAAAACCCTCAGATTTCTAAATGGTTTGTTCAACAACTTGGAAATGTGAAATTAATGAGCAACATGAGATCCCTTAACAGCCAATAGCTTTCCAGTTTATGAAACTCCCCTTCCAGTTGAAAAAATAAGTGATTGTATCTAAGTTGCTCAAGAAACACCCTAGTGTGGAAATTCTCTAGATTTGCAGATGATGTATATCTTACTTTGGTGTGTCCTACATTAAACTGTGTGAAAATGTGCTGGGCTGGGCCAAACAGTCCCCATCAAGGACACACTCACCTATTTTTTGTGAGGTTGCATATTTGGACATATTAGGGCTCTCAGTGGTGATTTGAGGATGACTGCAGCAAGTTTTGTGAAAGACATTTCATAAGACAGTTCTTTAAGAAAAGTAGTTTCACTTTCTGTATAAATAAGGTTTTGTCCTGCCTTTTTTCTCTTTAAAGGGGGCTTTTGGAATGTCAGAATATAGAAATTTGTTTTGTAGTTAATCATATGAGTTATGCTTGGCAGTCCAAAGCTGGAGCAGCCTTTTCTTCCTCCTATCCCCTGCATTGTCTCTACAAGATTTCACAAATTAGATGAAAAAATTAAAGGGAATGATAAAAAATCAGCTTAGCTGCTTTAAATTAGTGACTCTGAAGATGTATTAGACTCATGATCTTCTGCCACTGCAGTGTGGCATTAGGCCTGTCAATATAACATTAAATCTTTGAGTAATTTAAACTAACAAGTTCTGGTGGTTTTATTTTGTTTGTTTTGGTTTGGTTTTTTTTTTTAACCAACAATAATTTTTTTTTTAATGTTTGAATGGTTTTTTTTCTTTTGAATATCTGAGGTGTAATTAGATGAAAACTAGTTTTTCTTTTGTTTAAGAAAAATGTTGGAAAGACACTTGAAACTTAAATTTATGAGTTAAAACACAGAAATGTAAAAATTTATTTTCCATTTATGGTTTCTTTATTTTTTCTATAATTATTTATTTTTGAAATGAAAAATTTTTGTTACTTGATGTATAAAAAATGTGAAAAACTACTTGAAGTATAACTGATTTGGGAGAAGAATATCTTTTGATTAACTTCCACAACTGTTGGTCAGGGCTTCTGGATTTTCCCCCATCACTCAGATGATTTTGGATTTTGTATATATCAAATAATGGGATGGGAATAGCAAAATTCTCTGTTTCACAAGGGCATCAGTAGTGAGGGCCTCAGATGGAAGATGCTGTATGGCTGCCACTCACTAAAGGGTTTGATGCATGTCCGGAGATGATTGTTTTTGAAGGTGTAGGTGTTTCCATAACCCAAAACAGTTTAGAAGGATCTTTATTAAGATAAATTATGAACTAGATTGGGATATGTTCCATTGTTTTACTGCAATAAGCCTGTCCTCTTTTTGTATTGTAGGTTGGTGAATAGTTCCCAAATGAATATGGTACTTTTCAGCATGTTATGGTTACGAATGATTCAGTTTATCACTATGTTGTTTTCTGTTACAAGAGTTTGATAAATCCAACAAATTTGTTCTGTTATTTTTTTTTTTTTTTAAGCTAGTTGAGGCTTTCCTGGGCAGCAAAAGACCTATTTTTGTGCAGAGCTACAAATGTACAAAAAAGGTGAGGTACAAAAGTGTAGGGTCATAGTTTATGAGATCCAATGGATTTAGATTTCTTGTTCTCAAATTTTATATGTGTTAAATTTTGTATGTGACTTTCAGGGGAAAAGCAGCCCTGTTAAACTCAAGGTAAATATTGCACTGAGATCAGCTGGGAGATTTAATAGATAATGAGGCACTTGATCAGGTAGCATGGTTTAACCCTAGACACCAACCAAGTGCCACACAGCTGCTCACTCACTCCTCCACGAGCAGGATCAGGGAGAGAATCAGAAGAGTATCTCAACCCACAGGTTCTTCCACTTCTATAGACAGTTTAATAAGTAAATCAAAAGCCATGGGCTACCATTTCCTATGGGCAGGCAGTGTTTAGCCATCTCCAGGGGAGCAGGACCCCATCATATGTAGCAGTCTTGGCAAGACAAAGGCCATCATTCCAAAAGTCCCCTGTTCCTCCTTCTTTTCCCCATCTTTACATACTCAGCACAACACCATGTGGTCTGAAATATCCCTTGGATCAGCTGGGGTCAGCTTTCCAGGCTGTGTCTCTCCCCCAACTTCTTGTGCTCCCCCAGTCTCCTCACTGGTGGGGTGCTGTGAAGGGCAGAAAAGGCCTTGGCTTTGTGTAAGCTCTGCTCAGAAATAACAAAAACATCTCTGTAGTATCAACATTGTGTTCAGCACAAATCCAAAACAGGACCCCATACAAGTTACTGTGAAGAAAATTAACCCAACCCCAGCCAAAACCAGCACATCAGGTGCTTTCCTAAGTTTGCTTTTTTTGGATTTTTTTTTTTTTTATTCACCTTGCTTTTTTTATGAACTGCTGGGGGTTTTTTTGGTTGGGTTTTTTTAATACCCAAATGAAAAGTTAGTTTTAAGGAAGACTGAAATCTGATATTGTAATACTGAAGCCCCTTTAGCAACTGTGTTCACCTTCCAGCATGCTGATGCCTTTTTCTACTGCCTGAAACAGATGAAAACAGCCTCTCAGTTTTGAACTTCTGTAAGTTTGTGAATCATTCATTCATTGCTGATTTTGGAAGTCATATCTGTAGTGACTTTTAAGTCACTATAAGTAGAAATAAAAAGGGATTCTTAAGGACAGTTTTACTTTAAAATAAACTCCAAATAAGAAATGTAGTTCATAGAAGGTTTTTGTATAATGTCTTGCATTATTTTTGCATTTATCACAGTTAAATAATTAAAACAAGAAAATCTAAATTCTTGTTAAACTATTTTAGACTTTTTAAAATAATGTACTAGTTGAAGAATCTACAAGAACTCTCCGTGATGATATAGGAGGTGTAGGATTCTCTAATAGCTTGAAATAAGCCATGGGGAAGGAAAGGAGAAACAGTGGTAAAGATGTGAGAGAAATGTATAAGAGGAGACAACAGCAGGAGGGCAGAGTAAATCATAACAGGAACAGAAGTAAATTTCTTACCACCTTATAAAAAATTAACTACATCAGAATTCTGTAATATTTTGCAGAACTGCTGAAACATGATGCTGGTTTTTTAACTATGAAGTGTGTCAGTGTTTTTGTTTGTTTCTTTAATATAGAATGTCAGCCATTTAAGTATATTTACAATATTATTCTAGTCATACTTACAATTGTACCATAATTGCACTTATGCAATTTATTGATCATTTTCCCATAAGCTAGTTTTGGAAAAAAATGAATTGTATGCAGAATTAAAAGTCCAACCTTCTCCCTCTTTTTACTGAGGATAAATGCAAAACAATATGACTGAGGCAGTAGTTGCATTTTTAAAAAATGATTAAATATTTAAATTTTTCCTTTACATATATATTTTAAAATATTCTGAGCAATAGATAGCTATCTATGAATGACTGTACTACAGTTATGCAGTTAGCTATTATTTAGGTAAAAAGTCAAAAGAAAGAAAAATGAGAAATCTGTCTTGCTCTGACTGACAAGAACAGGAGAGTCAGTATGAGAACTTAAAAGCTTTTACTATGATGTATGGAATTTTCTTTATTTCTGGAAAATATCAAAATTCTGCTGACTAGCTAGATCATGCGTTTCACTTCTGAGCTGTGTCTTGTTTTACTTAGAATATTCACATTGTTCCTTTGCATATTTGGGAAGCAGGTACTGAAATGTTGTAATGCACCTTTGGCATCAATTTTTCAGTAAGTAAAATTACTTCAGTATCTAATGCTGTATATGGGAACACAGATATCTAATTTTAAAGAAATTAAAGCACAAGCCCAATGGTAAATTAATCATGCTAAAATTAAAATTTAAGTACAGTGGTGAATTTTTATTACCTACATTTTGTCACTGGAAGAAATGGCTGTACTGTGAGTTTTATAGTGTCAGAGAAGGAGCTGGGAAACCAAATGAACAACTTTACCAGTGAGATTGGCCATAAATACATACCTGAAATGTTCTGTTTGTTTGCAATCATACCCCCAGGTGGTTTTGTTATTTTTCAAAATGTATTTATTGATTGTTTCTCCCTAAGCTACTTTTGGACAAAATTAATCATATGCAGAATTGCAAATCAAATATTGTCTCTCTTTTTACTGAGCATAGATACAAATTGATATGACTGGCACAATAACTGCATTAAAAAAAATACTAATTTTTAAAATTTTCCCTTTGCATATGTATTTTAAAATATTCTGAACAATAGCTGTATATGAATGACTGTACACTATACAACAGTTGCAGAGTGCAACACACCTTTTAATATTGAAATCTGACAGTCTTTTGTTTTATTCCTTAGAAATAGTAATCACAATTTCTTTGGTTAGGAAAAGAACTTCAAGCTGTTTCTGCATGTCTGCATTCTCACCTAAATCTCAGCCCATTACTATGCAGCGTGTGATACAGCATGGAAGCAATTTTCAAAGAGAAACGTACTTTGTTGTTGACAGCATCCAAAACTAGTTTTATCATCAGTCTGCTATTTGGAGCTACAGAGCCTACTTTTTATATGCATTTTTTATTGTAGCTATTGTACGTATGTATTGGAAATCTTAATTCTGCAAAAATTCAAACTGTTATAATTTCAAGGCACAGATCTTAATATTATTGTTTTAATCTTAGTAAATAACTACTGTTTACTGTGACTCATATCAAAGTCTATAAAATTAACCTTCTTATAACATAATTAATAATCATTGCATTGTTTCTTAATTACTTGAAAGTCATTGGGAATACTTAAAATATTTATGAACTCTAGGGATTATTTTTCCTATAAATATTGCAACTTCTGTCATGATGCCATCCAAACTGACCTACCTCATTATTTAGTGGGATTTTTCAGTCATTGTTTATATATAATAGAAAAATTTGCCAGTTGTTTTTTAATAATTATATACAACTCTGTATGCAGATCTGTCAAAGTACAGGATGTTTGTTTTATTTATGGAAGGTAAATTCTTAAGATCTTTTAAATAGCCTTTTACTTCACAATGATTTTTAGAAAAGAATGTTGGACAGTTAAGTACATATTTGGCAAATTTTTGTAAAATGTATAAATCATTATAGTTAAATATTGTTTTAGAAGGAGGAAGAAGAATAAAACAATGGATTCTTTATATATAACTTTGGCTTGAGTGACATAGAGATTCACACTAGCCACAATCTGAAAAAAGATTTTAGAGTTTTGATGGGACATGATTTAATAAGTTCCATAGGGCAATGAATTAGTACTAGTTTCTTCCACAGGATTATAATATACCATTGATTCCATGTAGTAATTTTCACCCTAAGATATTTAAATATTTATCTTGGGCACACTAACGCTTGTTACTGTACAATACATGTACATAATCTCTAAGTATCATTTGAAAATTGATCACTTACTTTTGTTCTGTTGCATAAATTAAGCTAGTTCTTCGGGTGGGAGGTGACTATGCAGTTGAGACCTTATAATCTTTGGCCCGTGTTGTTGGCTTTGAGGAGATCTACACAGCTGAGGGAAGAAATCTTTTTTCTGGGCAATTATTTTCTGGGAAACAGAAGATACTGAGTGATTATTTATTTCTTTGTGAGAGGAAATTTGTGTACAGCTCCTATAAAGCATTTGATCAATAGAGGCTTGTAAATTCTGTGCAAGATTCTGCATAATGAAACTTAACACTTTGCTACAATTATCATCAGAGCTCACATCTAGATTTCCATCTCCATCTCTTTCTTCTGGGAGTCAAAGTTCTTCTAAGAAGAGGGGTTTTTTTTGTTTGTTTGTTTGTTTTTTAGATTTCCCCTCTTTCTGGACAGTAGAGGTAAGACATTTTGGTTGAGGAAAGCAGATACAGTATTAGGGAGGTACGGCTAGCCAATATTACATTGTGATGGAGAGTGTGCACAGGTTGCAGAGGCAGAAGGGATCTGTGAAGCTGACCAGTCCGAGGCCAACTCTATGCCCTAGATTTTGGTAGCTCATGCAGGGTTTTGCTGAATGGCCAGGTGAATTAAGATTGAGAAGTTGAAGGTATTATTTACTTCAGGTTCTCTCTCTGTCCGTGAACATACCTGTTGAGTTTGATACAGTTCTGAGGGCTGACAGTCAGGGTAAGTGAAAGCCGTCTTAGGCTGTTCTGCTTCCACAGTGGCCCATGCTCATGGCAGGATTGGTACCATGCATCTGGCACTGTTAGAGAAACAAACTTTTCGTTTGAAAGAGAAGCTAAGGATAAACTGAAGAGCTACAGTTTGTCTGCTTCTTTCACACTGTTTTACATTAAAAATATACAAAAGAATGATTTAAGGGATCAGAGTATACTTGCTCTCTATTATGTGATAATGATGGTGCCATAGAAACCCTAGTGCGAGGATGAATATTTTTGAAAGAAAGGAATAAAACCTACAAATTCTTGACAATGCCTATTTTGTCTCAGCTAAAAATATTAGATATATATATTCTGGCATTCCTAAACTTTTGAAATCATTGTGCTGTTTCTCAAGTAGTCTGAAACACATACAAAATTGTTCTTATTGATGTCTTGCTAGTGGGCAGCTACTTGCAGAGTCTCTGCAGGTATGATGTGCTTTATATGTAGAAGTTCGTGAAGGTATGTAAATTTAAGAGGCTGACAAAGAGCATCTTTAAATTAAGACACCTTAAGATAAACTGCTACATTGGTGATTACCCAATTAGATAACTGGTTTCTAACTCTTGGAACCATACAGACCTTAGAGGAGTAGTTCAGTAGGACATTTTCATTTACATAGATAAGCTATTTTTTTTGGCCTTTGCATTACTATTTAATAACTGAAGATAAAGGCCTTCAGAAGGCACTCTGAAATGCATTCTGTTTTCAAATTGTTTGTATTTTATTCTTACAGACAAAAACACGTAGAAAAAGGAAACGTGTAGTTAGCCTTTGAGTGAATTATTTACACTTGAAATCTCACAACAAAAACAGTGATCAATAGGGCCATAAATTAAGATGTTGGTTTAGTACCAGTGAGTATTTTGCATAACTTTTCAAAGATCATTCGGGAGTTTGAGTTTAGCAGGGACATCTTCTTGTTTTAGTGAATAGCCAACACTGAACACATAATAAGTTTTGAGTGTTTTTCCCCATCTAAAGCTGTGAAGACCACATTCCTATGCAGTATTTTAAAAATAATTAGAGCATACATAACCAAATACATTTACAGTCATAGAAGAACATAATCTTTTAGTAGTTCTTTTATAGAAATTATCCCAAGAACTGTGACTACAAAATCACTCTTACTGTTGTTTGCATTAGAAAATGACAGAGAAAATACTTTGTCTTGGGTATCAGAACACAATTATTGTTGGAACATATTTTCAGGTTCTAGCATGCTTTTAATAATAAAAAACAATCTAGTAGACTAAGTATATAATAATTCATAAAAAAAAGGATGCACTGTAGAACATTAGGAGGCTAATCTCTGTTCCATGTTTATTTAAGTTACTTTTTACTAGAAATTATCCTTATTTCTTTAATATTCAGTATTCAGTCTCACAGTGATTAGAATGGACAATTTCGAACCATAATTTCCAATCTTCCACATTGGAGAAACAAGTGAGCCTTTTTTACTCTGAAGACCGCTTTTTTCCTTAACAATTACCTGACAAATGGCCAGAGTGCTTTGGTATGAGGGAGTATATTGGGAAGAGGAGAACTGAGCTGTTATCTTGGGAGACCCTTCTGTCCCCTATGTACGTGTAACAGGTGAATCTTTGTACTTAATCTTTTTCTGATTGCAGATTGGTTTTCACAGCCTTGGCATTTGGTGAGTCGTTCTCTGATGGCAAGCAGTTTCAATGACTTTTCAAACTGCATTTGATTGAGCTGGGGCAGTCCTTGTATATTGAAGGGATTAGCAGCAAATCCAGTATTTGAACTTGTGATAGAGTGTTTTGTCCTATCAGCCACCTCCACAGGAGATGGGAGATTTTATTTCTTTGCTTGTGCATTTATGGCTTTTTAGAACTGGGATAGGTAAGACTGAACTTTTTTAAAAAACTTGCGCTGAATCACTGGTTGTGTAAAGATGGTTGTCTTTGGATTATGCTATAATTTTCAGATAATCCTGTGCAAATTAACAGTAACAATACTTTTTAGCGAGTGCTGCTCAAAAAATTCTACCTCTGTCACATATAAATGAATCACAGACTAAAAAGAACTCTCACCATAGCAAATATCATGTCCAGGTTAAAACTTTTCCCTTAGATGTGGGGGTAGAATATCTACATTGTTAAAACCTTTTTGAAGAATGGATCTGAATCCAGAATTTTTACCATTTGAATAATCATATGAACCTCTGTATAACAGGTTCTGAATTAATTTTAAAATGTCTTTTTAGATAGGAGGATTTAAGTCTGTGTTTGGAGGTTACAAGCTTCTGAAGATGGGACTGTTTTAGGACTCAGATCCATTTGCTTCATGCTTTATTAGCAATATGAAAGTAGCATCCCCACTTTCTTTGTACATTTGTTTGATTGTTTTTTGATTGCTGTTCTGAGGAATTTAACTCTTTTAATGCACCAAAAATCAAAATTAGCCAATTTTTTTCTTGATTTGTTTTTTTTAATCATGATGCATTTTTGGTATAAAAGATCGGTGTTAGATTTTCCAGAGGTGGTTTAAGTAGCCAGTGTCTGGGGATTTTTTCCTAATCTCTGAGGAACATCATCAAAGAGTTCTAATGTAAAGTGGCTTCTGACATGGGACATCACAGGAAGTCAAGAGAAGCAGCAAGCGCCTGAAGTATCCTGGAAGTTGCAGGGATGACAAAACATGACAGATTAGTAAAAATTAGTAATGTTTGATGTTTTGAGCTCAATTATACCATTTTGGGGAATTAAAGTCCCACTAGGAGTGGAGGGGTAGATTGGAAAGAGTTAGTAAATAAGA
The DNA here is from genome assembly GCF_009650955.1 of Corvus moneduloides. Taxonomy (NCBI): domain Eukaryota; kingdom Metazoa; phylum Chordata; class Aves; order Passeriformes; family Corvidae; genus Corvus; species Corvus moneduloides. The sequence goes on from NC_045476.1 coordinate 83,969,608, forward strand.
ATTTTATGCATCTAATCTGTATGTTGAAATGTTGAAAAATAAAACTGTTGAGGAGGACTAAGAAAATCTGCAGTGCTTTTGTTATCCAAGGTTGTATTCGTGCTACGTATTGCAGTATACTCATTCAAGTAATTAAAACCCTGATAAAGCTATAATAACATCCTCACCCATACTTATATTTTTGTCTAAAAGAGCAAGGGAGATTTTTGTCCTCAGTAGCAGAAGTGGGTTTTATAGTTATGTAAGACTAGAAATAACAGTGCATGACACTTCAGAAATACTTCCAGAGAAAAGAGTGTTTTTTTCACGCTAAATCATTATTGAAATTGGATGTGGCCTAAATTTGGTATGGAAAATCATATAAATTATGAGATGGCTGATGAATGCTATACACTGGCAAGATGTGCACATGACGGCAAAAAGGTGTACACTGACCACAGATCTCTGTTTTGGCATGCTAGGATGATATTATACTTGGAGCTCAACCTTTCTGCTAAAGCAGTCACTGGCACAGCAGTTCATGACCACAGAATATGTGACAAGCTGGCTATTGCATATCTGGGTTTCACAGGTCTCATAGAGTAAGCATATGTTCTTTTTTTGCAATATCACTTTTAGTAACTTTCTGAAAAGTATTTTGTGAATTAGCTTGTTGTTTTGCTTCCAAGTGTGCAACAATGACACTGTACAGGCAGTATAGAGCATTTAAGCTCATAATATTTTATCTTATGTATGAAACAACTGAAAATAGCTTCTCTTTCCCCACAGAAAAGCAAAGAAGGAATGATATGTGGGGGTTTTTTATCTAGAATGTTGGTGGCACTTTTTCTATTCATAGGACTTTGTGTCTAACATTAGTATCTGTAAGGCAGACACTTGAAAATCGAACAGAATTTTTGTGTGCCGTAAATTTCCTTATTTTTGTGACCTTGCAATGTGATTATGTGGTAGCAGAATTCTTCGATAATAAACATGTGTTGTAGTGCAGTGGAAATGATGCCTCAGCACTGCAGCAGAATTTAAAATGGGAGCATCCTGTGGTTTCCATGACAACCAGGGAGTGCCAGGCTGTTTGCGTTCTGGAAGGCAGTGGGTAGCAAGCACCTCAATACATGCCAGTATTTATTAAGACTGTTAGGATGGCAATTTCTGTCTACTGCATTGCAATGTATGCCTAATTTAAAGTTTCAGTCTTTTGCAGTATCAGCTGCTTTCAACTCCCATTCCCTCTAGTGGAAATGAAGATAACTGGCAACGGTTGACAGTGTGTCCTAACACCAGCAGCTCTGAGTGCATCTATTATTCTGTGAGGATGCATGATGCATAAGGGAAGGCAAAGAAAACTAGCTCTTCTGCTGAGGCTACAGTGGCTTTCTCTTTTATTTGTGTTTTGGCTTTTATTTTTTTTTTTGCTTATTTGGGGTTGTGGTTTTTTGGTAGTTTGTTTTGTGGGGTTTTTTTTAAGTAATAGGAGTGTTATATAAGTAACTTTTGACACTTCAGGAAGAAACACAGTTAAACCTGTACAGTTTAGCCGACATACCCAGGGGTTGCTCTCTGTAGGAGTTTGAATTTAATGAGCTTCAGAAGCATCATAAGATTTCCTTACATGATGAAAAGTTCAGCAGATTTGTATTTAGCTATTAGGACAGCATGAAGTTTCCTTTTGTGAAGGGCATGTTTTCCTTTGGTGATGAGGAATTTTCACTTTAAAATCAAATGAGTTTTCAAAATCCCTGTCTGTCATACACTTAGCAATGAAGAATTTTTACCGGCTTAGGAAAGGGATACATAATGAGATATCAGCTACATCTGATATATATACTGCCTGTTCATATATACTTGGAATTTGTGCCCATTGGCTTAATGGAAGCAGCTATCATATTTGCTTAGATTTATCTGATCTGAAAGATTGCTGGAGCTATGCCACAGCCCTTGACAGAGAAGCTATATTTTCTGTGCCTTGATATCTCTCTCAGTAGCTTTGAGTACATGTTTTTTAGAGGAGGGTTGGCTGATGTCCTTCCTGCTAGCTTGGAATGTGAGCAGAGAAAAGCAAACATATCTTCCTAAGAGTCTGAGAAGACAGCTCTGTAGCCCTCCCTGAAGGGTCTAAAAGGGATGCTGGACTCAGGGCCTTTTCTCGGTTGTTGTTTTACTCAGTGGTCACTCAGACTTCTAGTCTAGAGCTTCTTTGGTTCTTTGAACCATTCCTCTGTCTCTAGAAATCCATGCTTCAGCTGTTTCTATACATATTTGTTTAAATTTATATGCATAAAAATCTTAGCAAAGTTATGTCTTTTTGCTGTTTAATTATCTTCATCAAAATATTTCTCTTTAATTTTGCCAAGTGGATTAAAATCTTACGTATCCAGTCAGATATTATGAGACATCTGTATTTTGAGGTTTAAAGAGATAAAAACAAGATTTAAAAGACTGAACTTTGTTTTAACGTCAGTGGGCTTTGAATCTGGCCCCTAGTGTCAGTCATTTTATGTTGACTCTAGAGCAAACTTACTTTTCATTAAAGACTGTATTATTTTTCTTGAGTGACTTTTTAAATATCTGTCCATCTTTTTAAATTCCTGTAATGTAAATAGGCTTTAGGTCTTATTGAAGTGCTGACTATGAGAAGTCAGCAAATAAGTGAGAGTGTGACAGTAAAAGGTTAGATTCTACTAGAATCTTGATTACTACAACTACAAGGTTGATTTATTCCGGAAATGTACTAGAAAAAAATCACACAGAGTGGATTTCTTATGGGGCAAACAAGAATTCCCATAATAATAATTTCTCTGTTTCCATGTGCTTTGAACCAGTGCTGATTCTCTGTGTATTATTTTTTACACATCTCTATCTCTTTTATTTCAGTATCAGTGCATAGTAACCCATTAAAATCAATTGCTTGGTTACATATTTTGGTCATTGTTTTTCTGACAGAGTAACCTGTATTTATAGTGCTCTTCTAATATAATGTATTAAATAAAATGCATTTGTATGAATTGTTTCAGAGTAGAATGAAAAACTCCATAGGCTTAAATCAGATCAGTTTATTCCAAAGGTCTTGATTCTGCATGTACATAGTAAGGTGACAACCTTTTACTTCACTTGGTTTTCCAAATTCCTAGAAACTGAACGTGCACATTTTAAATATAGATCAAGATTCTCCCCCAGTACATTATGTACATATCAGTATATCCTCTTTTTCAGTAAAGCATTTAAGTGTCAGTTCTTATGCTGAATTGTACAAAGTATTGAAATTTTATAATTCATTATAATAGTTTTACCTACTGTGTATAGATTTATTCTTGTCTCTTTCTCTAGGGAAAAATAATTACTTTCCTCTCCATACATCTCCATCAAGTAAAAAATAACCTCTCTGTTATCTTAAGACACCCTCTAGAACAAAGGTATCTTCATGATAAAATTTAGGATGAGATACTCATTAGTTGGCATCTTAGCAGACATTTTCAGGCAAGAAAACAAGCATGAAATGAATATGGGATTTGAACTTCATTGTCTTGATTTTGCTGACACTGAAGTTCAACATCAGAGTAGGAGAACTTTGGTCACATGGAGTTGATAGGATTATTTTGTTCAGGATATTATTTTGTTTAGGATAGGATTATTTGTTATTTATTTGCCATTCTTGAGCCAAGAAGGAAGCAGAAATGATCTGATGGAGTCAAAACGCAAAAGAATAATTTTGGCTTGTTCCTCGAAATGTAATAGTAGTGTAATCTGCAGGGTGTTGGGGGTTTCGTGTGTTTACTTTTGTTTCTTTGTTTACTTGTTTTTGTTTGGTTTTGCAGGTTTTGTTTGTTTGCTTGTTTTTTAAGTTTTTGAAGCCCATCAGTGGAAAAAGAAGAAGTTGTTGGTTGTGAGAAGCCATACCTGAGCCCTCTTAGGACTGCACGTCCTGTAAAGCTGACAATAAGCCCAAACCCTTAGCTGTCAGAAGGGTGCCTACCCTGGCTTCTCTCTCCCTTTTATTGAAGGACTTGTTACACTTTGTACTAACTGTCCTCTTTAAAATAGCTGCTGCCACTGTTTTTCTTTTGGACAACCCAGAACACCTTTTCCTGTCTACTTTTTTTATTCCATGAAACTTCATTTATATATGCCTGGTGTTTGTATAAAACCTACTCATCATAATCAGCAGCTTTTCTTGCAAGATTTTGGGTGACAGTTTTAGTGGTTTACATGGCTGTCAAAGCCATGTACATGAGACTCAAGACTTGTTTTATTCTAACTTTTGTTGTAAATAAAACAAATTGCCTTTTTTTCTAGGAAGAAATAATCACAATGGAAGAGAATATAATTTTGTTCCAAAATGGGTTTTAATTAGATATTTTAAATCTTTTTTTCTTCTATTGGATTTTGCAGGGTCTCTGACTCTAGGTTTTATACCACAGACCAAGATAGATCATCATGAAGTAAATCTGGTTACTGATTCATCATGTCCCTTTTTATCTTCTTACCTTTTTTGTAGTTAACTTGTCCCATGGTACTGAAGATGTTACTTCTTATGCATTCAGAAGAAGCATTAAGAAAAATTGATATTTTTGAAACTGTGTAAAGAGAGAGTACTAATCCTTCTGAATTCTATCACCATTTGCATTCAGCTTTTATAACACTGAAAATTCTTGCTTTATCTATACATATATTTAGTGGATGACCTGCTCATATGGTGAGAATGTGAGCTTGCCTATCTTTATTTTCCTCCACTCTATTAGTGTGTGTCTGGAGTCATTCATATAATATTTTTGGAACATCTTTATGATATTAAATTGGCTCTATTGACTGTATGATCTTTTAGATATCAAATTGGCATTTTATGAATAAGCTATGTTTTGATAAGTAACTTAGTGTGAATCCTGCCAGTGGATGTGGAGAGCTGAGAGATCTATTAGCATTTTCCAGAGACAGTATTGTGACTAGTAGCATGGGTAGTGATTTGTTTTCTTATCAGATTCTTCACTTGGAGATACTTCAATTTAACCCTTTTCTAAACAAATTGAAAAGGAGTCCAGGAACTCAAGCAGGATAAATGTGTGGATCCTGTGTTGATCCATTTGTGCTTCTGCTGTGTGCATTCAGAGATTACTAACTTGTGGTAATCCCTCTAAGATAATATTTAGTATGGCGTCTGGTTACAAACGTGTTTTAGCTTAAAGATTAGCATCTCTAGAAGTTTGGAAGTTATTCCATTAAAGCCAAGTATACCTTATGGCAAGGGTAATAGGAAAATGAAGACATGAAAATACAATGCATTAATATGATGATAATGTGATATGGAATAATAATAATTTTTTCTTTGTGTCAAAGCTAATTGAAATTACTCCACATTCTGAATTTGGTAAATCCATTTTGTCAAACTTCTGCTTTTCAACAGAAACACACTTTCAAGCAGAATTTTATCATGACAATCCATCGTGTCAGTTGATTTGCAGTTTTTCTTGAATTAAGTAATATTGGCATTTTAAAATCAGGGCAGAGGGGGGGAGGGGAAGAAGAAAAGGAAGGGAAAAAAGAAAAAAAATTGAAAATTTCTAGCAAAGCTATCCTTTATTTGAAAACTGGTAGGCAGGAACACTACTTGGTCTGAGAAGGACCTCTTCCATTGTGAGTGGTGTTGCTGCAGGACAATTGGCCTATTGATCCTTTTCTGATAGCCCTGAAGGAGCCAGGTGAGGGGCATCTGCTTGTTGTGACACGGTTATTGAAGTTCCTCAGCCTGTTGGTGTTGCTTTGTGCTTCTTTGTGCTTACGGAGATCAGCTGCTCTCAAGCAACTTGGCAAAGCCTTCCGCCGTTGATACAATAACCATGGTGAACACAAAAACATGCACTAGCTTATGGTGTTGATTGCAGTTTGGTATACACTATAGTGCTGCTACCTCTTTCTGACACTTAGTCTTTATAGATATGGTGTACATGAGCCTAAACTAGGGGGGTTTTGATGTAGAAAGTGTATACACACACTTGAAACAGGCATCTGGTGGTGTTGAGTATTTCTCTATGAGGTAGTATCAGTGTGATGGCAAATATAAGCAGAGGCTAAACTCAACTTTTTTGTTTTATTTCCTGGAAGTACCACAGATGTTTGTTTATGGTAAGCTGTTTGCTATAAATTCTGCTGATATGAAGTTCACTTTAGATGTATTTGCACCACTATATTTCAAAACTGTTTGAGTTTAGGGAATGGTAAATACTTAGAAGACCGTTTGTTCTTTTTTTAAGATGTAGAAGCATCAACTTTTCATTCTTAACAAAGATTTTAAGACCAAAGTCTTAAATTAAGACCACAGTTCAGCATGTTAGGTTCAGTAACCTGAAGATATTGTGCATTTATTAAAGAGAATGTAAATGTGGTACTTCACTAGAAAAAATTATATGTAAGTTCTAGATTACTGATACACGTTCTATATGGTATCAGAGTACCAAAATTTTCCCATTTTGATAGACTGCATATTCTTATTGATTCTGTGAAAAAGCAACTACAGGTGTTGAATAACAGTGGCAATCATGAGTAGTGTAAAAGTGTAAAAGTCATAGACTAATATGCCAGTTTACTTTCCAGTAATTTTCTGTGGACTTTCAAATTATTGCTCTGCTTTTGATGTTCATTAGTCACTGGAAGTGAAAATGGCAAGGAAACCAATAGTGCATAATCTGGAACATTTTAAATATTTATGGATTTCTTAGCATGATTAGAAAATATAAGTGGTATTACTCTCTCAGATCTGAAGAGGTACATATTAACTACTACAATAATTGCCTTCTCAAGGACAATGATTTAGCACTGTTGGAAATGATGCTGAGACTACCGATTTCTTATATCTTCATTAGTGTGCGATGAAAACTGCAGGTTAAAAAGAAAAAAAACCAACATTTTTTATTAAACTACTGTTGACACAGTTAATTGAATATTTAAGAGTTGTCTAATGATATTTAATAATGTTACTTTGAGTTTTCAACTGCCCCTGAACTTCACTTATTTTCATGTCACTAGTAGTGAAAAATATCAACTAAGAGTACATAAAACAGCTTTGATAGAAGTCCTTTCCCTCTAAAACTGAAATTTCATAAATAAATGTTGGTTCACTCTGCCTGAGTAAACGTACCATGTCCTTGGCTTGACATCAATCTGCAGAAATGCATTAAAATGCAAATTCATGTATTTCAGCCCTTGAGCTATTTCATTCCATCCCTAAAATAAATAATAATAATAATAAAAAAATGTTAATAGTCTACCAGGTATTAAAACCAATACTCAGTCATCTAAGAATAATCTGATTGAGCTTGTTTGATTTTCAAGTTTAACAGTGCTTAAAATATAATTTGTTTACTGTATATTTTAAAGCTCAAAACATGGTTTTATTTAAGTAAAGTTAATAGGAAAAAATAATTTAATCGTGGGCTTAAATTCAATTTTTAATAGGACAGGTCTTTCTTTTTTTTTTAATTTTATATTTTTATACCTGCACTTTTAAAATATGTGTGCATTCCTGCAAGTGAACTGACATGAAACTATGGCGAGTCTGCTAGACAAGGATATAGTTAGGATGTTTCTGTTTCATTCAGGAGTATTAAAGGTACAAGACTACAGATAACGTAGGTTCCAGAAATGTCTATCAGAATAAAATACATGACATCTGTGTTATCACAAGCTTAATATTACATATCCCTTTATGAGATTGCAAGCAAAAAGAGAATAGGCTAAGATGGAAAAAGTCACAGCTCTCAGAAAAGTGTACTGATTTCATTAAGTTTGGAAAAGATTAGGGGAAAAGATGATCCAGGAACGAGAACAGGCTGGTGGTTGTGTATAGGATTGACAAGTAGTATACAGTTTGCTCCCGAAAAAATAATTTCGGTTAAATATATTTATATTTAAGTTGTTACTTAAATTTAATTGTAATAATTATGCAAAAGAGCTGTATGTCAAAGCAGACAACAGTTCAGTGAAAGGAGCAGACAAGAAATATTAAAGACAACATTTTGGAAAACACCTGTGAAAGTATGTCATGGAGCTGATGACAGGACTTCACCTTGAATACCATGTTAATGTCAAAACCTATTTTGAGATATAAAATGAGTGCACTTTGTAACAGAGATAAGTTGTAAGACGTGGAAAAGATCATCATGTGAAAGAATACCATGCACACAGGCACTCACTTGCTATGCTTAGCTTAGCAAAGAAAGAAGTAGACCAAAATGCATTTCCAGCTTGGCACAACTCATCATGGAGTTCTGTGGTATTGATACTATTGAGCCAAAGCTTTAGGAAAGGAAAAAGTGAAGACATTTAACATCTGCATGTCCACTATCTATATTGACCACATTGGTCTGATTTCAATTGATCTTGGAAATTGAGCGATTTTGGATCTGTCTAGCAGAGTCCTGGGAGATTATGTGGAAATCCCAGGTAACTGATCAAAAAGCCAAGTACCATAATATGGAAGAGAACATGGAAAGCAAAGGAGGTGAAAGGCTGCATCTGGCTTTGTTGTCACTCCTGAGCTGGCAGAAAGGTAGGATGGAGTATGTTGCTTCCCATGGATAGAGAGTGTGCCCTGCAGAGGTACCCAGTAAACAGAAACCTGCCATGGTTAGTAGGGGTAGGGGTTCCCCAAGTGGTTACTATTAGCAGCAGCTGTGCTTCTATGCCATCATCCACCTTTACCATGGGAGGATAAAAATGGGTAAAGAAAGAAGGCATGGTTGAATATAGCTTCTTTGTTGGAATATTCCATACATCTATGATTAATTATAAAGATTGAACTTGAACTTAGTTTATGGACTTTTAATCTTTTTAAAAAATGCATATAGCACTGTGGATTATTATCTTAGATCCTGTGTTGTGTACCTTTCAGACGTAAGTCCCAGAGGAACCCAGTAATTTGTTATACACTGTGTTAATGTAGTAGAGAACTGAATCCAAAATAACATTTGAATTATTATAATGCATCAGAAAAAAATAATTAAATTTAATCATCAATGAGCATTTAGATGTGATTCACTCAGAAGGAAATCAGCCATCTCTTTTTAACTTGATCTGTTTATGCATTACAAATTTAAACCAATATGAGTAAAAGACCTGCGTACTACTAAATTGAGTTCCAATGTCTGAACTAGCCTATTCCATGCCCTCTCAGATTATTCCTATTTCTTCTTAAAATGAAAATATTTTTTTCTCTTAAGATAAAAATGCAGATAAGGTTTCTGATGTATTACCTCAAACTTTTAATTGGGTTCCAAGTTTTATGATTAAATCTACAGGTTGTGTGAACATTCATTTTTTTTCAGTAGCCAACAATTAATGCTTTGAATATTCTTCATTTAAGGATTTTGTTTCCACATGTCAGTATACCTGCTATGTTTTTGTAAAACATGACTGCTTCTCCTAGAACAGATGTCATCTGCATTGTAAAATAACAGTGTTTTATGGGAAGCTTTTAAGCAAAACCACCGTAATTTAGTTTGCTTAATGTCAGACATGAGCCCACACTACAACAGAAGCGCTCTAAATGTCAAAACAAATCAATTTTGCAAATGTCAGACCGACATTAATGAAAGCTCAGCTCTTTCACTAAGGATACTCTCCTAATTCATAATACGTACTACACTTTATACCATGGTCATTTATAACAGAATATGTGCATACGTTTACCACTGCTGTTATGGATTTCATTTAACAGTTCAGATGTATACTTTAGAACCCCATGTATTATAATGACAGAAGTTTCCAATAACAGAATAATCTAGGTGAGAAGGAACATCAAAAGTTTAGCTAGCCTGCTCAACTTTTTTTTTTTACACTTGGAGCTCAGTGTCCTGGTGGAGTAACCTGGGGGACCCAAGGAAGATGTGGCATTGAAAACTGAGGCAAAGAAAGCAGTGAGTACCTCAGCCTTTTCCATGTTGTTACCCTCCTTCAGTAACAGGGCCACCTTTTTGGGATCTTCCTTTTATTCACGTCAGTATAATATGTATAAAAAAATGTATATTTATGTAGTTTATATTACATGGAAAGCTGGATATTTAGCAATTAACAACTTGACTTCTTTAAGCAAATGAGTCCTGTCATTGAAGTGAAAACTATAAGTGTCTTGATGAATTAGGAAAGAGAACCAGTGCCATGTGACTCAGTAAACCAAATGCAACTAAATGCCACAGCTGTTGTTTAGAATATCTGTGGCTCATCCTTCAAAAAGATTGTATTTGAAGAACTTTGAGAAAGCGAAGAAATTTTAGACCACCAACAAAATCCAAATTCTCCAACATAGATATAAAAAAAATCACGACTTTTGCTGTTTAACCACTCATCTGCAGTAAACAACATGGAAGAAATTCCTGTTATATATGGTCAGACAAGGAGTACCCATGTCACTTGTAAATGAAAGATGATTATACTCCTTGCAAGCAGAATACACGGTTGTGCTTAGGCATTGTCTATGTACATTTCCTCTTGGCCCATTGTCTGATACTGAATGAAAGATAATTACTTAGAGAAAGTGTACTGTGTATACACATAATATTTATACCATTTGGAGACCTCAGTAAAATTATTACGAGTGTATTCCCTTCACCCAAGCCGTTAGTAAATTTTCATCAACACAATAACAAAAAAATTCTGAAAGGTTTAGGTATGCTGTTTGGTGATTACACTTCTTTCCTATAATATATAATGAATAGCTCACTAACCTTACAGTTACCACATGAAAAATGACACTTATTTTTCATAGCAGTTTGTAGAAGAAGGCCACATGATGGTTTCCTAGAAGTAACTGTAGCATGCATGACAGTAATTTCAACATTATTATTGAATTGACTTCTCTTTTTTATTTAGTGACAGAGCCATATGTGGCCACATGGGCATAATAAATTTGGTACTGAATGCCAGAATGTTTTACTTTGTTGTTCTAATCCATTTCTGGTTCCACACTGAGGGTATCTAGAGCATCAGGGCTCACTTGGTATTCAGACCATGCAGTCTGCAAAAATCACACTGCTGTGGGGGACTAAAGTGATGATAGCAGAATGGTCTCTGCTCTGTCTTTGACATAATTGTCTCTGTGTAGCCAGAAAGGTATCCACACTTGAGACAGAATTGCTAGTTGAAGTTTACTGGCCTTGAAATAAATGCTTTTATATTTCGTAAAACACTGCTCTTTCCATTTTGATTAAATACTAATCAGTACACTATTTGGGTTTTTTGTTGGGTTTTTGCTTGTTTTTATGTGTGGAGGAATTTTTTTTTCCCAAAAATCTCAAGCACAGTTTACACCCTTACTGTTACACAAAAATGTGGAATATCCTCAAGCTTTTATTAGTGACCACTTAAAAAATTGAGTGTGACACCGAGGAAGTAGCTTTTCCTGGGTTAAAAAAAATTTGTAACCATAAAATGCTGGCTCTAGTATATACTAAAGTGTTAAGGAAGTTTCCCTGTGACCATCCAGGAGCCACTCTGGCAGACACACTCACACCACCTGAGCTGGGTGTGAGGCCCCTTCCCAGCTGCACACCCCACACTCAGAGTCACACCAGGTCTCCTTAATGGCTCAACCACGGGTTTCCAATAGCAGAGCCTCAGACACCCAGATCCTTCAGATGATTTAATCTTGATCCAATAACTAAATAGCAAAATAACAGCTTGATCTGGTGCTTGTGAGGAGGAACCCAGAACAAAGGAACCCCTGTGCTTTTATACTTTCACAGTCCAAGGGTGGGAAAGTCTTTGGGTCTTTGGGTCCTGCCGTCTCTGAGTGTCCGGTGCCCTGGATAAGCCACAGGTCCTCGGGCCCTTTGTTATGCAAAGGGTCAGTGGCCTCTCGCTCTGAGCTCCCACCCAGAGCTCATCCTGCAGCTTCCACTGCAGCTGCACCCCAAGCTACCTGCACTGAAGGTATTCCTCAGCAAGAGGTCATGTGTGCTCCTCACAGAATTTTGTTTCTGTATAAAGCATATAGACTTCCTTTGGCTGAAGAAATTCTTATACATTTGATAGATGCACAGTGACACAAATTCAATGGGTTCTGCCAACTTACTGCAATGTTCTCATATTTCTGTGAGTGACAAAATCTGTTTTATTTTTATTAAAGTTCATATTTAAATGCAGTTTAGATACCTCAGCTTTTAGATATATAATGCATTTACAATATATTAACAAGTATGAATTTTAAATGTACACTTGTATCTTAATTAGTAACCAATAAATAACTTTTTAGCTTTTTGTTTAATAGCTAATACAAAGAGGAATTAAGAGCAGAAGCTACTTGAATGCGTCCTATAGATCATTTATAGAACTTGAAAGCATATATGCATGTGCCTTTTTGGTTTATGTTTGGTTTTTTTAAATTTTATTTTGAATGTAATGTATTTATCAGTTTTATAAATACAGAAATGCTGGCACATATGTTTAAAAATACTTGTAGTGCTTTGAAAACCTGAGACTGCAGATGGCTGAATATGTGAGTTTTAAGTGGTTTGGATATGAATTATAGTACATATGCAAAAGAACTTCAAAGCCACTGGAGACAATTACTGTAAAATAGAGGGTGAAATATAATATAAGAATGTAATTTACTTTCTGTAATACCAGTTAAAGATGAGAAGGGCCAGAAAACACAGAACATTCGATGAAGACATTGGGACTGGGAGTATAGAAAGATGCTTTAGATAAAGTAGGCTCTCAATAGCAAGAGAATTTTATTCATAACTTTTTTTTATTTCTAAATATTTAGAGTTTATTCCAAACCAGCTCAGATCTCCAAACACCATTCTTGTTCAATTTTATCAGCTGGAATATTTCTATCTGCACATTTGCACATATGGTTATTTAATCTCATATATTTTAATCAAAAAAATATTAAATAATTAGATAGAAGAAGGTACCTTTCTTAGTTGTAATAGTTGGCTGGAGAAAGAGAGAGAAAATTAGAAAAAATTCTTCCTCTCTTCTCCCCAGATTTATCCTGTGTAAGATATGTCATTTACATGTTTTTTGTCAAAGTGTATGAAATAGTAAGCTGTGTCTGGAAATTAAGCAAGGTTCTCTTACAAATATGGTGGCGACATCAGAACTGAGTCTTCTTTACAGAGCATGATCTGCTGCATACTGTACTCATTTGAGCATAACATACCACCACTTGACAGGGTGCCTTGCCTGTGCTCTTCTGCATGCCATGTATCTTTTCCTCCTTGCTGAGCCCAGTCATGTGCTACCTTGCTGAAACTTCACCTTGACATTTGCCAAAATGCTGCGTTTCAGGTCACTGTGCAGCTGTTCTCTTCCTCATGTACAGATATCCTCCCTTGCTGCCTGCAGCACCTAAATACTGCTGGGCCTGAGCTGCTAATCTCCCCTTGCTGTTACAGGATTTGACTTCCTGTAGGGCCCTGCCAAGGTGCTGCATTTTCAAGGAGGTCTTCTCAGTCTGCTCTGGGAGTGGTGTGCCCAAGACATGGTGTTCAGGCTTGCAGCTGCTAGTTGCTTCACAATTTTAATTTCAGTTGTACTGCTTCTGTCCCTCTCTGTGAACTATACTGTATGTCTTTGGTACTGCCTTGTAATTGTTTTGTTGTCTCTCTGTGCTACAACACCCATCAAAAATAATACAGCACAACAGGCAGTCCTAAGCCTGCATACAGGTAACTGGCAAGATCAGTCCAACCTCATGTAAGTCTGTTTCACTTAGAAAAAATACAGGAAATAGAAGGTAACACTTTTATTTATTCTTGGGAGATACCCCTTGGAGAGATGTAGAGCAGAACTAAGTTGCTATACTGCCACATGAATTAGTATGGTGGCAGCAGGCCCCACTCATTTGTCAAACGTCCATGAAAATTTTGGATTACAAAGAGGCTCCAAGGGGCTGAGATTGGGCCAAAAAGCACTGTGCAAATGGAAATCCTGTGAAATTGAAAGTCAATGAAGAATGTTTACTTACAAGATCTGATGGGACTTCCTCCAACTCATAAATGTGGCAGTTATAGGGCACGTTACTATTTCTCTTATTGTATGCTTCACTGATTAAATGTTAATATTTTCAGAAGCTGGTCATTTGATATGATGAAAGGTATAACTCTGAGGATAATTTGTATCTTCCATTCTAAGATTTACTATAACCTGTGGCTTTGACTGAAGCTTTTCTATATTATCTGATTAACTTTTCTCTTTAATGCTGCAAATTGCTAAGCAACGTTATTTTTCTTCTATTGTGCACTTTCATTTCAGCTTTCTGCACAGACAGCATCTGTGATTACTTACAGAAGAGCACAGTGTGGTTAAGTTTGTGTCAATAAAATGAGCAGATACCACTCTCTTGTGGTGTGTCCTGATGTGACTGCTCCTTCAGGTGAGCAAGCACTATTAGTAGTAAGGGTTTGTCTAGAAAAGGCCTGCTAGGGAAATATAATATGTAGGACATAGTGTGGATCATGTCTCAGGCCTCTTGAGAGAGGGGTTAGCATGGTGAGAAATGTCACAAAACTACAAATTGCATTGTTACAATTGTGGGCTATAAATCCACATAGAGCACAGTAACTTGTGAGGTGATTTGGAGTTCATGTAGGTCTGTTGGACTCAGTGCCGCAACATCTGCAATCACTTAATATCCTTCACCTAATAAATGTCTGCTGAAAAACAATTTATTTTTATTCCTGTACTGTTGGGGTCCCTCCCCTGCCATGAAGCCCTGGGAGATGGGCCCTGAGGGCACAGACACGGGGTTTCCCTGCCCCTGCTCAGCCTCGTTCCCATTGGTTGGTTTGGGTTCCCTGATAACGCCAAGGACCCTCGGGTCCCGTGACTGCGGAGTTCCTGAGCTGAGCCCCGGCCATGCGGCTGGAGAAATAAACATCTCTGAAACATCTACCACGAATCTGCCCATATATACTTCGTTTCCACGGGACTCCTGGTTTGAAATATGCTTGTTGCAGTAATCCCCACTGCAACAAACTGGTGGAGGAATGCGAGCAAAATACCGATCCCTGAGGAAGATTCGTGAGTAAAATAACCACTCTAGATCTCTCTCTTCTCATCTTGGTTTGGATATTCTCTCTGGACTATGGAAGAATCGTGGGAAATGGGGCTCTCTGAGCCACAGAGAAAAATGTATCTAGAAGTTAAAGGAATCCTTGAACAAAACAAGAAAGTATTGGAACCAGGAGATCTAGAATATTTTTTCATCTGGCTTTTCAAAAGGTTCTCCTATATTTCTCGAGACTTACTTTTTTAATATCGAACCTCCTGTATCTTGTGAGGGGTGTTTCTGGGACGAGATCTGGGATAAAGTATGGGATCAAAGAGAAGCTTTCCGTGCATACCTTATAATCAGGGAAGATCTTGAGGAGCATTTGTATGGTCCCATTACCCCTAAAGCAGAGGATCATACTAATCCCGTGGCCGAGCCCGCGCGGCCGCCATCCCGGGAGCGCATGACTGCAGCCGTGCCGGCAGAGGTGCCTGCGCTGGATGCGCCCGGCCCCCTCAGGAGCGCGCACCTTATGGCGGACCCCATCCCTGTCTCGGGGTCCCCGGCCACGCGGCCGCGAGTGAGGGAGCGATGCCGCAGGGGCCGCGGGTGCCGTGGGCCACGAGCAGCCAGGAACTGGGCATCGGCGTGGCAGGCCGGTCTGAGCGACTGGCTCGGAGAGCCCTGCGGAGGGAGAAGCGGCGGTTTCCACAGCGACACGAGAAGCTGCGCAGTGCAGCACCGAGCAAGAACGGGGCCGCTCTCAAAGCAGCGTGGAGTTTGCGGAGCGGAACCACTCACAGGGCACGGGGCCAGCAGCGATGGCAACGCGGGGCCGCGCAGAGCCCAGACACGCGCCGGAGCAGAGACACTCAGAGAGCGTGGAGCAGCCGCAACGCGGAGGCCCGGCCGAGACGTCGGAGCCGGCGAGGCGGCGGCCACGCGGGACCGGCACCCACGACGAACACGCAAGCACGGGATAGGAGGAGTTGTAGCCACGAAAGTCACAGGAACTGTGAAATGGTACAATGTCAAAAACAACTATGGATTTATAACACGAGATGATTCAGGGGAAGATTTATTCATCCGTAGAACTGCCATTAAAAGGAATAACCCTAAAAATTACCTGCAAAGTGCAGGAGATGGGGAGGTTGTGCAATTTGATATAGTGCAAGGAAAGAAGGGTTTACAAGCAGCAAATGTTACTGGGCCTGGAGGTATTCCAGTCAAAGGCAGCCGTTATGCACAAAATTATAAACAATATCCATCCCAGCAACTTCCCTACCCACAGCCTACTTCCCCCTTTTACCCTATACCCAATATGAACCCCTTCCTAAGTTTACCCTATCCCCAGTTTATTCCTAATCCGTTTTTCACCCCATGGCTTCCCTATACAATTCCATTTCCCTACAATTCCTCTCCAATGCCGAGAGGGGGATGAAAAGAGGGAGAGAAGAAATTAAACCCTCTCCTGCCTCAGTTTCCCCACAAAGCATGCCCGGAGAGTTCTGTCTCCCTTCTGTCAGCCCTAAGATGTTCCACAGAACCTGACTGGACATTTAAAGACTCAGGAGGGTGGCTTGTTTTGTCTTGTTCTTGTTGTGTTTATCCAGTTGTTTTCATTCTCCTTTTATTAAAATAAAAGGGGTGAGATGTTGGGGTCCCTCCCCTGCCATGTAGCCCTGGGAGATGGGCCCTGAGGGCACAGACACGGGGTTTCCCTGCCCCTGCTCACCTTTGTTTCCCATTGGTTGGTTTGGGTTCCCTGATAACGCCAAGGACCCTCGGGTCCCGTGACTGCGGAGTTCCTGAGCTGAGCCCCGGCCATGCGGCTGGAGAAATAAACATCTCTGAAACATCTACCACGAATCTGCCCATATATACTTCGTTTCCACGGGACTCCTGGTTTGAAATATACTTGTTGCAGTAATCCCCGCTGCAACACTGTACTGAGTTATATTTCAGCATGTGTATACTTCATAAAACACACCAAAATGCTTCAAAGTCCTAGTCCCAAAATACAGAAGCATTACCAAAAAATTCTCACTAGCTAGAATAGGATGCCTTATTAGTTACCTCAAGATCTTGCAAAATATGATCCTGAAAACATCCTCAAATGCTGCTTAAGCCAGCACTTTTTAAAAGCACAACTTGGTCTCACGTAGCTTCAGGACATCTGACTGCAGAACCGTAATAAATTGTATTGTTTCAAATGTCTTTGTTTTCCTGAAAAATTCAGTGTGGGGACATGTTTTACTGTAGTGTCTCTCAACTTGGTGTACTTAGAGAAATTATACTGATTTGTTTCTTTACAACAAACTTTACTTTGTGCTCAAGCCTTCTACATTTCATTATAGATTGGAAGTTTAAACAGGAAAAGAAAATCTGCTGAAAAGATCTAGATCTCATTTCATCATTGTAAGCAGAAGGGACAGGGCATGCACTCAAACAAATACTACATTTTCTAATCCTGATTTTCATGAATAAACCAAGTGCTGTACTGTAAAACGTGTTGTTGGGTTTTTAAAAACCTAGATCATATTAGACAGTGAATTTTATACTTCATGACAGCAGGCCCTTTTTTCTTTTTCCAGGTGATAAAAGGAAAATTAAGGTTTGATTCCTTTAGTGCTTAGACATTCTAGACAATGCATTCTTTATTGTGCCAGCTACATAATAAGTGAATTTTTGTGTCACCTGTTTCATATCTCAGTGCAAATACAGAAGAAACAACTGTATTTGTAGTGGTGAGAAGTCACTGTTGTTTTATTATCCTGTACCGTTTCTGCAGTTGAAGGTAAGGAGGCAGTAATGCTACAACAGAAACAATGCCTTTGTAGATGGACACGGATGGGTTACATGGTTGGATTTGTCTCTCAGAATGCTGGAGGCTGAATGATAATGAAGTTGATGGAAATGGATCTTACATTGTCTTTTATTAATTTGTGGTTGATAAGCTATTCAGTAACTTACTCGGAATGATTTAACCATTTACAAACAAATCTCCTACCACCTCCCAAGCTAAAGGAAACAAACCCTTGAGATAAATGTGTAAAGGAAGAAGTACTTTTAGGAGAGGGGTGGGGAGGCTGTGTTTATTTTGCTTTGTAAGTTGGTTTGTTGGGGGTTTTTCATTGGGCTTGGGGTTTTTTGGGTTTTTTTGGTTGGTTGTTTTTTCTTCTCAGTGTGACTATTAACTGAAGATGAATTCTGTTATCTGCAAAACCAATTGAACTTCTTTTGGCACATATTGGCTTCACTTCACCTCTATCCTGTGCTGTATCAACTCCAAAATCCCCCATGTGTCTTTTGATGTTCCCACAAGGGAAAAGACAAAAGACTGAGACTTTTGGGTAGCTAAGCATGTGCTTTATGATAGGCTGACTGTTAGCCGGATCCTAACTCATTAGCCAGATACTAAGAGTATAAAACAGTTGGTGTTTTCCTACCTTTCTTCAGTAAGGACAGTGATTTGTATCTCTCTTCAATATGTAACTACTAAGCATTTTTTCAAACAAATTCTCGGATTTGAATTATCTGCCCACCCTTAAAGTTGACTGAAGGATCAAAAACTATTGAGTAACTTTAAAACCCCGTATATTTAATTTACTTGAGAATCTAGACTAAGAGCAAGATAACATTCTCACACAGCTGCACAATAGAAATAACAGTCAGATTTTTTTCGTCTTTAATTACACCTGTCCTGTCACTGACAATAATTTTTCATGTCAGTAAAACAAGGTTTGACAAAGCAGTAAACTGCACCTTTCATTTGCATGTTAAGTATGAAGCAGAAGTATTATGTTATACTCACATAAGTGAAACTCAGTCGATTCCTACAGATTTGGACTTTACTGATTCATATATCATTACCTTTTTTTTTTTTTGTCAGAAAAACTTTGTCATACATAATCTTGTAGTGATATTTATCATGCAAGTCTGACTCTGTGAAGCTGACTTAGTCTGTTGAAGATAACATAAGGATATGGGGTTTGTCGGAATACATAGTTAATAGCTAATCAGTATAAGAGGCAAAGACAAGAGACAGAATAAGCAAAAAATGAGATACCCAGATGCATAAACCAGAAGGGAGAGGAGATAACATTGAAAGTAACAAAGATCGTATCTCTAGTCACTGATCAAGGGACAACTGAAGGAATCACTTTGAGCTGAGCTTTGAAGAAGTTCAACCAGAACTTTGTAGTTGAGAAGAAACTAGGGACACCAGATAGTTATTGGGCCTCCTGAGAAGGAGTTTTTATGGGAATTTTGAGGACGTTTGTGGGGTTTCATAAAACCTCTAGGGATATTCTGAGGGCACTGCATGCATGTGGAGAACTATTACGGGATCTTTAGGAGAAGGTCCAAATGCAGGGAAAGGTAGGGACTGAGTTGGATCAGAGAGGAGCAAGCAAAGGGGAGGAGATGAGAGAAAAAGTGCAGCTGCATACAGGCTACTTATCAGTCTGCTTGTGGGGCCAAGTCCTGTGCCCGATTAGTGTAGTCTGTCCTCCCTTTCACTAATTTCTTCCTATCTATTTTCTATGTGACCTTGTTCGCCATTCTGCATCTAGCAGAGATAGGACCTGCTAAAAGATTTCAAGCCAGACTAGCCAGTGAAGAAGAGGGCAGGGTGGCATCTTCAAAGACCCAAGATCTGAACTGTGAATGGATAAGGTATGTAGAATCCTGACAGGCATATTTTATTAACTTATGCCATTCTAATATTCAGGGAGTCTATGAATATCAGTGTGCTTGTGAGATGAAAATATGTGTCCTGTTAAATAGGCTTTGATGCAAGTATTTACATTCATCTTGAATTTAAATATATTTGGAAGAATTAATTTTATTCAGATATTTCAATTCTTGAATAAAAAGAATAATTTACTCGACGGTTTTGTACTTGCAATTCCCTTGTTTGCAGATGTTTGCTGGGTTTTGTAAAAGAGAAAAGATACGTACGTAGTTTTCCAAAACTGATGATAAAACTTTGTCAGCTTTATGAAATGCCAGAAAAAAAGACATCTATAATTTATGATATTTTATAACAATATAAATCCCTTAGAACACACAATGTTGAAAACACACATTGGAGTCTTGTCGATAACACTTGCTTAGCAGACATTCCTGTTGAGTTTTTGGGGTTGTTTTGCATTTTAATCCTAATTTTTCATTCAGTCTATGAAAGGTAATATTTGAGACTTATAACATTGTATCAGAGGTCATCGGTGTTAGTCACTAAAAATCAGTTCTGGGCAGCCAGGTTACACAGTGACACCATCGCGGCAACGAGGTCTGCTCTCAGGGGCTGACTGCAACAGCTTGATGTCAGACTACACGGCAGAGAAAGGAGCAGTGCTCATCCCAGCCCCTGGGAAAGGCACTCAGATTAAGCTTTCTGCTTGAAAAATGGTAATGAGAAATCAGATATTGTGTTCATAGGAGGGAAGAGGGAGTTTGTATGAGATAAACAGTAATGGGAATTTTGCTGACAAGATAAATCTTTTATTTCAAAGTTCAGCGCGGAGGAGTTTGGTGCCGCTTTTTTCCCCCTTGTTTCTGTTGTTATTAAAGAGTGAAACTGAAACTCCTGTCACATTTGTCTTCACTTTCCCATCCTTAGTGATCATTAATTTCATGGTAACATGTGATGTCTTCCTTTTTGGGTTTTTTTTAAGCCTCATTATACTGTTAGTATGAGTACATCTTTTATGGTTTTGACTTGAATATTACTACATTTCCCATGTGCCATTTTTTTTTTCCAGATGCCTCCAATAATAGAAACAAACTGGGCCATACATGAAACTGTTATACTTAGGGTTTTCTTATACGAAATGAAGGCAAATGAATAAAAAGGGCTGTTAGCCCTTTTCCATTCTTCATACCACGTCTGATGCCATTAGAATACAAACATTTGATGTGATCTCCCTTTCTGGAGGCATTCAAAACCCACCTGGGCACTCTTCTGTGTAATCTGCTATTAGTGACCCTGCCTTGGCAAGGGGGTTGGACTAGATAATCTCCAGGGATCATCCAAGTGAGAAAGGCTTTCAGATTCTGTAAAGCATTGCTTAAAATGCCATTTATTAGAGATAAAAACTATAAAGACAGAATACTGTCAATAATCCTATGTCCCTTCAGATGCTGGTAACCTTAACTTGTGCTGCCTTGAATGGGCTTCTCATCTGGAAATGGAATCACTGGTACTAACAGGCAGCTGTAAACAGGTTCCTCTGTTATCATCAGAGCTGAAGTTTTTATGGTGACCGTGTAATATGGCCTCAATGCCAGGCTGTGCGTGTAGCAAAACATAAGGTAGAAATAATGGAGCTTATATTTCTAGAAGTGGTGAGTACATAAGAAGAACAGAATAGACGTTATGATGACTTTCAAAGGGTTGCAATGTAGCCCATTTTTTAATTTGTACTCCTTTATGCATCATTGATCCTTAAGGTTAGTTCCTAAAATTTTTTCACTAATTACAAGGTTGAAAATTACAAAAAGCAGCACATCTCTTCATAGTGAATTCAGTATCACAAGACAAAACCATGTACAACATTACTGATATTGAACCTTGATGAAATGTTTTGACTTGAACAGAGTAAGTCTACAAAATTTTTCATGATAACAGAAAAGAACCCTTCTTAGGTAAGAAATCTGTGAAATCTAGTGCTGGTAGATAGTAGTAAATACAATTTTGATATCATTACTATGCAATGGAGGAGAATGCAAGGGATAGGCATTCATTCAACCTTCAGTCTGATAGCACATTTAAAACCTAAGTCCAAGAACACTTGAGATTTGGAGCAGAAATAAAGAAGATTTCTGTTGGAAATTTATGTTAGTTTATTTTCCCTCAGGTAATATCACAGAATAGTTAACTGGTCCAGTTTTATGGACAGGAGAGTAAAAAAAATTGAAACTAAAGACAAGGCATTATTCTTTTTGCCTTCTATTCAAGTGTATACCAGGTGTGAATTTAGTACTTGGCATAAAATCCAAGCAGAGCTTGAAAAGTGGATTGCACTTCTGTCACCGTAACAGTCTGGTAGAGGGTTCTACTCTGAACTGCCTGGAGGGAGAGCTCTCTTCTCCTCTATGTTTTGTTCTATCTGATTTCCTTTTACTATGAAAAAGTTAACATTGATTTTCTTGTTGAAGACAAATTGCCATTCCCATCAACTCCAAAAGTAAATATCATAGTGTTTTGCCATATTTTATACTCAGTTTTAATACTGAGCTGGGAAAAAATCCAAATTTCCAAATAGTCTGGAAGCTGTAATAATGTTTTTGAGTTTTCGTTTGTTTCTTGGGAAAAAATGGGCAAATTTTTCTGTTGTGGGATAATTAATTTAGTTTAGATTTTTGTATTTTATAAATGAATAATCATAATGTACAGCTAGATCTAGAATGCAAACTATGTTAAAGAAGTACTTTCCATGTATATGCATGTCAGAGACTGAAATATTATGGTTTATGACTTAAACATTTTCTTGAAGGACTTTTAAAACTGTATTACAAAAGCTGCAGAGAAGACTACTGCACCCTGAATGGGGCCCTGACTGAGGCCTGACACCGCTCACTGATGAAGATAAGATAAAGTAACAACTCAGGGCTGGGGACATTCACAAAGCACAGGCTTAACACCTCCAAAGGTGGAGACCACAGCCCCAGGGCTATCAGCTGCTAGGCTGGAACAGACCCTCGAACCAAAGGGTGGAGGGAGGAGAGGCTCTGGGTATCTGGGAAAAGCCTGTGGTCAGAGGTGCCGTGACTGCCCATCCTCCACTGTGCAGAGGAGCCCAGCTGAGGGGTCCTCACCAGGGGGGAGGAAGCTTATCCACAGCAGAAGGGGGTGACATGGCCCATCACAGGCGCCCCCCGCCAAAGGGTCCCCAGACCCTGCACCAGAACACCAGAGATGATGCAACACACACTCAGTGTTGCAAGGGACAGTGTCAAGCTGGGCCCTGCAAGAGAGGCACGTGGGCGTTCCCACCTGGCCCACAGCATGTATTAATCCATGGGATTCTGTATTCTTTGGTGTGTGGCGGCGTGGCCACGGTGGTGATGGGGGACCCTCACCACCAGCAGACCGGATGGAGGGGAGCAATGAGACGTCGTTGGGACCCTCGGATGGGTGATATGCTTCCACCTAACCCCTGTCACCTCTCCCTGTTCCCCCACCCCACCACGCACACTTCTTTCTCTATTTCTTTCTTTCTTTCTTTTCTCATTCCTTCTCTTTGCCTCTCTACAATTAAATAAAATACATCCATTTTTTGACATCAACATTTAATCTCGCTTGGTTTTAATCTTGTTTCTGGGAACATTTTGAACCTTCTAAGTTTTTTCCGGTTTACACACAGAGACTTAGCTTTCTTTGCTTTTCTGGGTTTAAACCGGATCGCTACAATGCAAAAACTCACTTCTGGAAAAAATTGCTGATGAGACTGGGTAAGTTTGGAATGGACCCCAGTGTGCCATCTGGTCCAACCTCCCTGCTCAAGCAGGGTCAACCCAGAACACATGGTGCAGGATTGCGTCCAGATGGTTCTTGAATATCTCCGGGGAGAGACAGTTCATGACCTCTTTGGGCAATCTGCTCCAGTACCTGCACAGTAAAGAAGTTCTTTCTCTTATTCCAGTGGAATCTCCTGTGTGTCAGTTTCTGTCTGTAGCTTCTTTTGCTATTGCTTGGCTGCGCCAAGAAGAGCCTGACTCCATCCTCTTGACATCTCCCTTCAGTTTCTTGTAGTCATTGACATGCTCCTCCCTCTGTTGTCTCATCTCAAGGCTGAACAGGCCCAGCTCCCTCAGCCTTTCCTTGTACAAGAGATGTTCCAGTCCCTTAAACATCTTTGTCACCCTCCACCAGACCAATTACAGGAGCTCCATGTTTCTCTTGTACTGCGCTCATTGGGATGCATCATTCTTGAGTCTGGAAGAAGTGATCCCTGAATATCAACCAACTTTCTTGGATCCCTCTTCCCTGCAGGCCTTGTTCCCATGAGATTCTTTCAAGAAGATCCTTGAAGGGCTTACATTTAGGTCTCCTGAAACCCAGATTTATTATGGATATACAGTATATGCATATGGCTGTTTCTAAAAACCTCACAGATTTTTTCCTCCAGGGCAATGTTTGCCTCATAAAATTAAGTAGTACTAGTAGCTGCTGTTAAATGATCTAGTATTTTGTCTAATAAGACAGGAATATGCCTACTGAGAAATTTCTGTGCAGTAAAAAATGAAGGCACACTGAAATGCACTGTAGTCTTTGTTATACTTTCATTTCTTTGCCCTGAAAGATATCACATACTTTAAGAACAGATAAAATGCAACAAAAAATGATTGATTCTATATTGGAATAAAGAAGAAAATGCATACAACAATAATGAAAGGTCACATTTATCTAGAAAATCTCCCAAATGCTTAGACAGGTTGACAGGTGTCAGGTGACAGGTGTCAACTTCTGTCATTTTTTCATATTTTCAGGAAAATGTTAACAAGGTATTGTCTCTTTTCACTCTCATAAATTACAAGAGAAACTGAGGGATAGGCTTACATCTAAGAAACATGTAGGAATGTGATTTTTCAAAAAAGTTATGAATATTGCACTTTTAAGAACTGCAAAATTTTAGCTGCCTTGCAACAGATTAGAGTCAACAAATCGTTGCAAACCAACCAATCAACAAATCAACCAAAAAATCTCTAAAACCTATGTGTGATAAGAACACCAAACAACTGAGTGCATGGGATTCAAAAAGTAGAAAATTCTGATTTGAAATCTACCTGTAAAATTTCAGTGTTAAATTTGAAACAAGTGGAATGGAAGTCAGTTGAAGGATCATTTGAGAAGAGTGAAACAGAAGCATTGTTACTTCCACTGCACTTTAATGAGGTAGTTGGTCATACACAATGTCAGAGTATCTTGACTTAAAACCAATCAGGGAGTCTTCAGGTGAAACAGGGAAAATATTTTAAACTTATTCAGTGGTTATTCAGTTGAATTGAAAAAAATTTTCTTAGTATTATACTATATTTTGCATCACCATTTAATTTGCTTTGCCATGTACCTTTGTATGTGAATTGTTAGCCTGAAACCACACAATTACATTGTAAGTAGTTGTACTTTGTGGCTTCTTCTAAGCTGTTAGTAAAACTATCGATTGTTTTTACATGAATCCGGCTTTTTATATGTTAACAGTGAAATCAAAATTGAGAAAGAAACTTTTCATAAAAATAGGAAAAATATGCCTCTTTTCACTAAGATTTATTTAATTAATTATTTTAACCAAGCAATAGTATATAGTTCAGAAAGTAGAAAAATGCTATGGATCTGAGCCAAAGGCCACTGGAATCAGTAAGAGTATTTCTATTGACCCCAGCTGGCTTTCACTGTAACTTAATTAGGCTAATACATACTTTAAAATTTGGTCTTCTTGCAAGAGTAATTCTAACCTAGAGGTTTATTAAATGTCTAATAAAAGCTGTAATTTAGTTTTGGTGAAATCCATCACTAGTCCTGTTTTTAAAGAACAAGGAGTGTTTGCCAATTCTATCTCTCCCAACCCACATGAACCCTTTTTTAATTTCCACTATATGAGGCAGCTCCTTCTCAGACATACCAGAAGAAAACCCCATCATTTCCATGCTCTGGATGAAGCTGAGTGTGGGGATTGTAAAACAGAGAAGCTGCAGTAGGAAAACAGGGGCCAGAAAACACTTGAGAATGTGGGTTAATAAATTGAGAATTTGTAATAGCATGATAGGGGCAGAACCACCACAGAATAAATCTTGTGGAAGTTATCTCCCTAGCTTTTTCACTGTTTCCCAGTACCTGGAGAGCATTTCAAACCAGACATAACTTCAGTTACCTTAAAAAACTATGGGATGAATTTGTTAAGTATTTGTTAAGCATTTTTGCCCAGTGTTGAGATTTACTGATCTGCAGTGATGACATACTATGTACCTTCTGAAAAATGAAGCCAAGACTGAAGTTTCAACATTGATTCTCAAGTAATCGCTTGTATCCCAGGGTCCTACTGGAAGTACCCTCAAGTAGAATGAGTTTGTGTATCAGAATCTTTTGGTTCATGATCTGAACAGTCTATCATCTCTTTCTCAGCAGTACTTGAAATGTTGCTTTCTTTTTGGTTCTGTATCAGCTTCTGATTTTGTGGGACTTGTTTTTGTGCAATACAAATAAATTGTTACTGAAGACTCTGTTTTTGACCTGGCTTTTCTTTCACCGAAGTCAAAAAGAAATTGTCACTAGCTTTAAACAATAAGTGTGTATCTGTTCCATGATTATATTTCCTGAGCATATACTTCATAGCTGAATGTTAAGCTGCTTCATATTAGGTATTTCTAACTCTGTCTTTCTACCAGTGCCTCTGGATTATTTTAGATTTGCTTTCTCAAAGTGATGTTGAATTGCTTCAAATATAATTTTTCAGAATGACGTCCTCGTCACAATTGGTAGTTCTAGTGAAAATACTTTTATATTAGTTGAAGAGAGTGCAATTACCTGCAAGTCATTTTGCATAAAGGATAAATGGAAAGTGTCTCTGACATGCTTGATGGAGGTTAGCAACCCTTTCAGATTTAATGAAATGTTGTGGATATTTTCATTCTTGATGGAATTTCCTTTACTTCTAATTAGAAGGCAACAGATGTTTAAATGAAGGTAATACAATTAAATTGGCTGTGGGTGAAATACGCATGCCATTGTTCCATGCTTGAAGGCTTGCACTGTGTATGCTTGGTAAAAGTACATGTGTCTAACCCGTGGGCCAGCTGGAATGAAGGGAATAAAGATTTGGGTTGTCTCGGAGGGCTGTGACTGTGTTAAGGCCTTTTCAAATTCATTAGGAGCATGGCATCAGATTGATAGTGACTACAGTTCATTGACACTTTAGGCTATCTTTAAATATTTATTCCTGTAGTGATGTGTCTCTAACAAAATACAGAGGAAGAGTGACCTGATGATCATGCGGTTGTTTGGCATTTGGGGGTCAGTCCTCCATTCTCCTTGCATAGAGTCTGTAGGAAATTGTATAAACCACAATTTTCAAATTGTGAAATGTAATTACTAGTACTGCAACATTTTAGATCACTTTTGCACAGACCTATTTATTGGTGTGAGATGCTCAAGTCCCAAAAAAGAAGAGGTCATGTAAATGGCTGAAATATGTAAGACCAGATAATCCTGATTAAATGGCAGAAATAAACTTGACAACAAACAGATTTGATCCCATTCAGTCTCTAGTTCATCCCTTTATACAGGGAATGAGTATCTTCCTTCAGCTTATTTTGTGGAACATATTGCTCTTATTAATTTTATTTAGCCTGTGGCTAACCAGAAAATTTAGCAAAGCTACTAATTTTATCTTCTCCCTGCTCCCCTTTGACCCTGTCCTCCTCCTCTCACTTCTTGCCATCACTGATACAGTTCAACAAGGGAAAGTGAGAAATTCTGGACCAGGAAAGGGGTAACCAATGGGATGTACGAACAGATTGCGGAATGAGATGCTGCAAAGCAGTGTGAAGGAAAGGGAGCTGGGGATCCTGATTGATGGCAAGTTGAACATGAGTCAGCAGTGCCCTGGCAGCCAGGAGGGCCAGCCCTGTCCTGGGGTGCATCAGGCACAGCATCACCAGCCAGGCAAGGGAGGGGATTGTCCTGCTCTGCTCTGTGCTGGGGTGGGCTCACCTCGAGTCCTGTGTGCAGTTTTGGGTGACACAATGTAAGAAAAACATTAAACTGTTAGAGAGTGTACCAAGGAGGGCAGTGAGGATGGTGAAGGGCCTTGAGGGGAAGCTGTATGAGGAGCAGCTGAAGTCACTTGGTCTGCTCAGCCTGGAGGAGACTGAGGGGTGACTCCATTGCAGTCTACAACTTCCTTGTGAGGCGAAGAGGAGGGGCAGGCACTGATCTCTTCTCTGTGGTGCCAGGTGACAAGACCTGAGGGAATGGTCTGAATTTGTGTCAGGGGAGGTTTAGATTGGATATTAGGAAAGGGTTCTTCACCCAGGGGGTGTTTGGGCACTGGAACAGGTTCCCCGGGGAAGTGGTCACAGCACCAAGCTGGACAGAGTTCAAGAAGTGTTTGGCCGACACTCTCAGGCACACGGTGTGACTCTTGGAGTTGTCCTGTGCAGGGCTAGGAGTTGGACTCAATGGTCCTTGTGGTTTCCTTCCAACTCAGCATCTTCTGTGATTCTGTGTGTCTGTGCTGTCTTCCCATGTTTTAAACTGATCTAATGGTGAATAATTTTCTCTTTACACATTTGCATGACCAAAAAAAAGTTTGAAAGAATCCACTTTTAGTTTGTATGTGGAACTCGGCATGTCAGGTTATTATTAAATAAAAGGAAAATTAAAGTATACTAGAAATTTAAAGAAGAGGATAACGCCTGAATCCATGAGCAAAAATAATGAGATTATCAACTCTGTGTTCCTCAGATTAACCCAGACTTTATTCCCCAAACCACAGTAAATGAATAATTCCTGCTCAAATAGATATGTGCTGTTAATTATTGTGGCAGATAGTTCATTCCCAGGGTGGAGTTAAAAACAACATCTCCTATTCTCTAAAACTACTTAACTACTCTAACAGCAGCCAGTGGGAGCAACACTGTTCCTAATGAGCAGTGACATCAAGACTGGATGTTTGCTCTGAACATTGCACATGAGGTGAAATAAGCTGTGGGATAGGACAGGCACAGGAAGTTCTTTGCAGAACTTATAAGAAAGTATATAAATATATATGTATATATCTGTGTGTGTATATATATATATATATATATAATATTTTTTCATTATTTCTACATTTCCTTAATGGTGTAGGGAGTAGGGGTTGGGGGAGGTGACATTACAAGTGATGATTCTATGAGCATTTTTTATTTGAAAAGCTGCTTCTATCAGTGGAGTCAAGCTGTCATATTTAACACAACTAGTCACACTGCAGTCACTTAAAATGTTTGCTCACACATTAACTAATGGTGCAACAGTTGCAAGATGCACCTTCATCCTCTGAAGAAAACTGTTGGATTGAAGTAGGCTAGATTGGACCCAGCAGCCACCAGTGGCTTCTGGGGTAGATATTTATAATGGTCCTTAATCAGTCCTTTATTTCATCAAAGGTGTATAGAATCCTTTAGTCTTTATATGCATATGGAAGCTACCACCCTCCTGAATGTGGTCTGAGGTACTCAACCTATTGTTGGTACTGGGTGTGCTGTGGCCCTCTAGGGATTCAGGAGGTTCTCGGTGCCAGATTATTGTTATGTATTATGCATGATTATTGTTATAGAATCAACAGTTACAGATTCACAGAATATGCTCAGTTGGAAGGACCCCACAAGGATCATTGAGTCCAGCTTCTGGACTTGCACAGGGCAGCTCCAAGAGTCCCACCATGTTCCTCAGAGTGTTGTCCAAACTCTTCTTGAACTCTGTCAGGCTTGGTGTGCTGTCACCACTTCCCTGGGGAGCCTGTTCCAGTGCCCAACTGCCCTCTGGGTGAAGAACCTTTGCCTAATACCCAATCTAAACCTCCCCTGACACAACTTCAGGCCATCCTCCTGGGTCTTGTCACCTGGCACCACAGAGAAGAGATCAGTGCCTGCCCCTCCTCTTCTCCTCACAAGGAAGTTGTAGACTGCAATGGGATCTCCACTCAGTCTCCTCCAGGCTGAGCAGACCAAGTGACTTCAGCTGCTCCTCATACAGCTTCCCCTCAAGGCCCTTCACCATCCTCACTGCCCTCCTTGGTACACTCTCTAACAGTTTAATGTTTTTCTCACATTGCGTCACCCAAAACTGCCCCCAACACTCGAGGTGAGGCCGCCCCAGCACAGAGCAGAGCAGGACAATCCCCTCCCTTGCCTGGCTGGTGATGCTGTGCCTGATGCACCCCAGGACAGGGCTGGCCCTCCTGGCTGCCAGGGCACTGCTGACTCATGTTCAACTTGCCATTGATCAGGACCCCCAGCTCCCTTTCCTTCACACTGCTTTCCAGCTGCTACCCTGCAGAATTTATCAGTCACTGGTCAACTGCCTTTTCAGAATATATTTTTCCTAGGAAGGCTTTTCCATCCAGGTACCTAGGAACCCATTCATAGGAAATTCACACCATTGAAGCCTTTTGGCACCACCACTGCTCATCCTTATCAAAGTTCATTTTACAGTATTTTCACTTTACCTGACCACTGGCACTTCATTAGATCTGTAATCATGACATTTACTTGTAAGTTTTTATGCTACACTGTGACCATGATTATCATGATTAATAAAGCACTACATACAAATGTAATTAAACACAGTGAAAAGTGCACTAAGAGGGGCAAAATAAAATTCCCCTTTGGGTTCCATTCCTTAAAAGCATGAGCCTTATATCTCCCCATGAAACACTGATAATGGTAATATGTTTTCAAGTCTTTATGCAAGTGTTCTTTTATCCAGTATGTTCTCTTTTCTCTATTAATTTGCAGAATATTAGTACATGTACAATAGATTTCCAGTTCTTTTATACAAGTACTGATATTAAATATCATGGTATCATTGTCCTGTAACTTAGCACAGGGAAATTACTGGCCATTACTGACCATCATATCATACATATGATAATGATTATGAAAGCATCCTTGTGCCAGTCACATTTTTTCATATTGATGACTTGATCTTACTGAAAAGTCTCAGCTAAGCGAAACTGCTTTCAAAGTTATATTTGCTTTAAATGTCTTAGAAACCTTTTAGCAAACATTAACAGGTCATTTTGTTCCAAACTACACAACCAACGCATTTGCAAACAAAAAAATAACACCTTGTTTTTTGTTTTTTTTTTAATAATAGAAGAAACATATTTTCAAATTAAACTGTATTTTACAAGAATTCTGTACTATATTCAGTTACTGTAGCTGCTTTGTATATTACAGAATGACCTAAAAACATTTTCCTTCAGAGGAAAAAGACTTGTCCAGTGTGGAAACAGATAGGGCCATATTCATCTTCTCTATCCTAAGGCCAGCAGTGGCTAATTTTTTCAGTCACTGGTGCCAAAATTACTTAAGGAACACTGTAATTTACGGCTTTTTGTACCAGTCTAAATCTATGTCACTGCCAAAGCAGATGCTACTATGGAGGGATCGCCATTGCTACTGCAGTCATTTATGAGGTGCTTAACTCAGAATTCGAACTACCTTATATTCATTACTGTAGTTTATTCCTTCCTGTGTTAATGGTTTTCAGGAGATTGCCTACCTTTTACTGTATAAAGACATCACTTCATTTAGTATGCAAGCAAATTTTAAAAAAATCATACGGAAACATCTCCAATTTGTTTACACATGTACTCTTACAAATTGAAAGTAAGATTTCTTTTTTCCACTGTGATAGCATGATCAAATAATTTGTTGGTAAAAATGTTTTATTGTATTACATTACACAGCATAAGCCAATTTTAACTCTAATTATGAAGAAAAGTTTAGCTGGTATTACCTCAGGCCAATGTTTTTCATTTTTATTGAGTAATGTCCTGAGAAAATGTATTTCATATGAGTTTGGTTAGTAGCTAATAAAGCTGAAAAGTTAATGTGTAGGTAGCCCTATCTTGTGAACATCTGACAATCAGAACAATTCTGAGAAAGTTCAATAGTACAGGAAAAATCAAAAAGAGTGTCTGTTTTGTTTTTTTCTTTCCTGGTAAAGGAGAAGACAGAGAAACCAACAATTTATCGATCAACAATTCCGGCATGGGGTCCCTCCCACAGGAGACAGTCCTTTATTATCTTTTCCAACATGGGTCCTTCCCATGAGCTGCAGTTCCCAAATTGCTCCAGCATGTCTCTTCCAAAGGGCACAGTCTTTCAGGAGCAGACTGCTTCTGCATGGGTCCCCCTTAGAGAAGTCTTGCCAGCAAAGCTGTTTCAGCGTGAGGTCCTCTTTCCATTGGTCCACAGATCCTGCCAGGAGACTCTTCCAGCATTGGCTTCCCACAGGGTCACAGCCTCCTTTGGGCATCCACCTGCATCGGTGTGGAGTCCTCAAGGGCCTGTAGGTGGATCCCTGCTCCACTGTAGACCTCTATGGGCTGCAGGAGGGCAGCCTGCCTCACCACAGTCTTCACCTCAAGCTTCAGGGGAATCTGCTCCAACACCTGGAGCACCTCCCCCTTTCATTCCCCACTGACCCTGGTGTCTGCAGAGTTGCTTCTCTCACGTTCTCATTCCTCTCTCCTCTGGCTGCAACTGCCTCTGCCCAGTAACTTCCTTCCATTTCTTAAATATGTTATCCTAGTACCACTGTCACTGATGAGCTCTGATGCCCCATGGCAGGCCCATCCTGGAGCTGGCTAGCATTGGCTCTGCCAGACATGGGAGAAGCTCCTAGCTACCAGGTGCTGTCTCTGGGGCTGGGGTATACTCCTGCCACAAACTTACATTCATTCCTTTCTCTTTCATAGTTCCTATCTACTAGTATTCACCTGTTTTTTTCCTTATTAGATTAACTCAATATGTTAGCTGTTTGTTAGCAAAGGATATTTTGTAGCATCATTTCAACTGTAGTTTTAATGGGCTATACAGATGTGGATGATTCACAAAGTTCAGTGTGAACTTGAACTGTATTTTTAGAGCAACATGCAATGCAGGGATGAAAAATATATATCAAAAAACAATATAGTCTCTGTGCAGACAGCTGATGGTCAGAAAAATAGTAATTTTTCCAAGAGCCTTGGGTTTGTTGTTTTTTTTTTTTTTTGTACTGCTTTGGATTTGAAGTATTCACAGTGTAGGGCTGAGGTACCTTAATAAATTATTGACTGTTTGCATCCAACTGAATTTTTTCCCAAGGTATTCTGAAGCTGTAGGCAACAGGAAAAACTAAAGAAACAGAATAAGAAACAGTGTATGTCCCAGATACATGTTCTAAAATTAGAATGTGCCATGCACATTAACTTATTTTGGATTTTCTATTTTGTTTGTTTTGGATTTTTTGTTTTGTTTTGTTTGGGTTGTTTTTAAGCACAGTGAATATAGAAAAATTATTCAGCCTTTTCTCACAAATTATTTTCTCATTTCTAAATTGGAGTAATCTCACTGGGATTGCAATTCTCAGAGCTACTGTCACTCATTCAGAGAACAGACCTCCCACGTTGACTTATATCCAGACAAAAACCGCTTGAATTACAAAGTCAGTGTTCAAAATGAATTTTAGTCAAGGAATGATTGCAGAGAGAAGGCACTAATAAAAATCATGGCTGTAGATAGTTTTCTAGCAGATAAAAAAAATATTTGTTCCATAACATATAATTAATTAATTTCACCTCCTGTATTAACATGAACTTAATTATACTTTTTGGTCAATATGAGTAATAACTAGGTCTATTTTAAGGATCAAATAAGTTTCCACTCAGTGTAAGCCAGTTACTCTTGTTTGTCATGTTTGCTGAATTGAAACAAAAGCAAGCTGAATTAATATTTTCCATTCCTGATTTAGGAGTTTTATTGAAAGAAAACAGGATGAAGGGTTATGTTTGTATATTATCTGTGAGACTGGGAAGGAAGGGGTTTTGGTTTATGTTTGTTTCGGTCGGCTGGGGTTCTTTTCCTTTTGTTGCTTTTTATTTAATTTTAGGATTTAAAATCCCAGTAAGTGGTGAAAACAAGTTTATTTTTTTTCCCTGGTGGACTTTAAACCCACACCCAACTCACCACCTCTAACTGAGATGCTGTAACTGCTTTTTCTGTCTTGGTCCCTTAGGACCAAGAAAAGGGGTTGCAATCAAACCTGCACCTCACTACCATCAGTCTGTAGAATCTAATATTTGTTCATCTCTCTCTCTGTATGTGACAGTGCACACAATCTGAGCTACAAAATGGTACAGTATTTCTTGTAGCATGTATTTATGTTTTTGCATCTGCAGACACACAAATACCTCTGTACTCTTCCCTTATGGTATAGAAAGATATAATGCCAACCAAGAAGAATTTCTACATGAAATCTTTTAATCTGATGGCCCTGAAATTACTTGTAATAAATTGGTTAGAGCATGCTAGTCTGAGATGTAAATTTGGTTCCCTTTAAGGAAATAAGAAAGTCTATCTGATTCATTAGTATTCGTCACAACTCACCAGTAGAGGACGTGATGTTCGCTACGAATCCTCCTCAGGCTGAACAATGACACCAGACACCTGTTAGGCTTTTATTGTATGGTCTCCAAAACTGTAGCAGCCAGCCCACTGCTTTAGACTCACAAGGTATTGGCTAACAAGCCCTTAAAATGTATACAATACACTTCAATAAGTTCTTAATTCTCACAACACACAGTCAAAGGTGCTCACAAACCAAAAACACTTCAAAACAGAGTATGGGGTAGAATATGATATCTGTGTTTTCCCCAGGCAAAACAAGGGAAGAAAACAAAGAATATCACCAGTCCATAGATTCCCGGTACTGCTGCATGGATGGTCCAGAGCTGAGGTTGGGAGACAAACAAAACAAAAGATAAAGAGAGAAGAAAGAGAGGAGAAAGAGGAGAAAGAGAGACAGAAAAAAAGAGAAAAAAGCAAGGGAGCCCAATCCACTCCCTTTTATAGTTAACCTGGTGCATTCCTCTTATGTTAAGTAGATTTTTCACCCTATTTTGTTTGTGCATGTAGAGCCAACCTTTCTCCAGGAGCTGAGATGGGGGGTAAGGGGGAGCTGAGCATGAGTCTCAAGGTGGAACAGGAAGTTGGCTCAGAAAAGCCCTGCCCCACCCCTGTAGGATCCCTTCCTATAGCAATGCTCAGAACGTTTGAGATAAAACATGCCTAGGTCTGGTCCTCTAAGCAATGATGTGTAACTTCGTAGTAGTGAGCCACTGTTTGGCAACTGGACAGTAACTAACAGTACTGGTACCTTGCATCTGTTACCTTTTTGTTTCTTTTTTCTTTTTTCTTTTTTCTTTTTTCTTTTTTCTTTTCTTGCTTTCTTTTTTTCCTTTTTTTCCTTTATTTCTTTTTGTCTGTTCATTTTTTAAATTTTCTTTTAAACCAGCTTGTATCATGAAAAAACAAAAACCAAAACGAAAAACCAATCTAAGCGAAAAATCACAACATTAAGGGCTTCTGGAAAAGGTTTTGGGGCTAGAAAGCTGATATTCTCCATCTTCCTCAAACCTCTCAGAATGACCTTAAAATGAACTGTGTTTAAGCTAAACACACTAAAATTAGTAATTGAGCTTGAATACTTTCTGTATTAAGAACCTTTGCAGTTCTGTAAACATGCAAGTATTGAAATGCACAATTGCTCAATGTGGTCAGTAATGAAAATACAATGCAGTCTTGTAAACATTACAGAGGTTGAATTCATTCCAAGTCATTGAAGACCTGAGATGCCGTTGATTTTCAACTTGGAAAAGCAGGCTAAGTGTGCTAACTGTTCTTTTTCTGGGATGCCTGTAAGGCTGCCTGACAAGATCCCCCACTTTTTGTGCTACAGTGGTATTGTGTTCCCAGAGATCTAAAAAGAGAATGGGCAGCAAGCGCAGTTGTGAAATGATGTTTCAGTGGACCAGAACACTGTTTGCAAAGTGCCTGGATGATGGATTCAGGCATTGTTTTGGCTCACCAGCACCTTCAGTGTCAAAAAGATAGGTAGGAATTGCTGATACAGAACAGAACTAGTGCCTGGCTGCATTCACACTTGTCTGCTATCATTTGTGATTTAGTGAGACAGCGATTAGTACTTTTACACACACCTACTGCATTTAGTACACCTGCAGGCTGAGTGAATATAATGCAATTCATATGAGACACTTTGCTAGAGGTTAGAACATATGACTGTTAAATGGCAATGGGTGATATTTATGCAAAGGTACTGATGGAATTTACTGTGACCTGTTTAAATTATAATAGGTGAGAAATCATTGTCTTGAAGTTATGTATGTTAGGAAGTAGGTCTTATAGTGTCTTGTAAGAATTGCAGTGCATCACTCTCTTTCACTCCTGTCTGAAGACATACTGTGTCACTTCTACAGGGTTTGAAGAATAAAAGGGAAATCCAGATAGCTGGGAAGATGGGCAACAATATTTTTCACACATAAATTTATTGTAATTTATTTATTTTTATGTGCATAACAAGGTGTTTCCTGTGCCTTTTCAATATAGGCTTTTACTTTCTTAGCCTCTCATTAACAATGTTTTCTCTTTATTCTCACTCAGTGGAGTGGGTTCACGGTATATGCATACTCACGGGTATTTATAAAACCAAAATGATGTTTGTTTCCTGCAGGTTCATATAGACAGGCACAACAGAACTTCAGGACATTTAAAGTCATCCTGATTGAAAAAAGTTAATACACAAATGTCACCAATTCTGTCTGTAGACAGGAAACAGATGCATACACACATTATTCTTCCACTTCTCTCCATTCCCATTCATATTTTTTTAAATTCAATGTGGACATTGAAGCTTTGCAATGCACCATATGGGTCACATAAATTGAGCAGTCCCCAGAGAACAAGGCAGTTTAAATAAAGATGTATATGTAGAGAGGTTTTATGCTGTGTAGTGCAGCTAAGGCTAAGCAAACAGGAATAAACTAAAATACGGAATTATAGTATCTTTGATAGTTCTGGTTTGATAGTTCTGATTCTTAATTTG
This sequence comes from Corvus moneduloides, assembly GCF_009650955.1. Lineage (NCBI taxonomy): Eukaryota > Metazoa > Chordata > Aves > Passeriformes > Corvidae > Corvus > Corvus moneduloides. The sequence goes on from NC_045476.1 coordinate 84,006,243, forward strand.
AAAATAAAAAATAGAGCTTTTTGTATTTGAATAATAATACAATTTAGGAAAACTCATGCAGTATCTGCAAAGTGAGTAACTACAGTGACAATCTATCCCTATATCCATTCATGCACAATGACTTTCATTTTTGCATATTTGGTGCACATCTATCCTAAACTTGCTATTTCACTCAACTTCCTGTTTAAATCAGCAAAGACTTGCATTTACTTCAGAGGAGTTGGATCAGGACCATGGTTAATTACTAACAGCACTCAACATACTATAATTTGACCTTAATATATTAATATAGATATGCAGATATGCACGTAAAGCTATTAGTGCTAGTTCTAGTTTAAATGGGCTATGGTACCTCAGGGGCACTGTATAAATTTGCTAAAGAATCAAGAATGATTTTATTCAGGAGCTAAATCTCGAATTAATATTTAATGAGAAATTTAACCTTGTTCTTCCCTGTTATGTAACAGCTCTTAAGAGAACTTGCAATACAGCAGGAAACTAGGGAAAAATTTATATTTTTTACTCTTTTGAAAAGCTAGAAATCAGTTCAGTACATGGATTACAGCTCTATGTCCAGTAATTGATATGTCCCCATTAACAATAAAAACTTTAAAAAAATTCTTATACATGAAGCATGAAAGAAAATTCATTTTCCTCTTAAAATGGGAGACATGGTTGTTTTCATGTGTAAAAAAACCCCAAACCCTGCAAAACAAGCTCTGAAATTCACTGCTACCAGTAAAAGATACATTTCTCACATCCCCATAGACTAGAGGAGTGCTGGATTTAGATGACTAAATTTAAAAACCAGTTTGACACTGAATAGTTGGAAAATTGCATTTTCCCTTACATGTAAATGGTGTCCTCATATTGGTGTCACAATGAGTTCTCTTATCTCTGCAGCTATTTGAAATTCCTAAACATATGTACACATTTATATTGGTAGTATGGCAACAATCCCCTTTACTCTGGAAAAGCACATGAAGCAGTGATATTTTGTTCTTATTTCTATCAAAAATTGAATTAATTATTTTTGAATTAGACATCAACAAAAAGTGAAGACATTGAGAAGACAACTGCAGTCATTCAGTCAATGGAGTATATCTCTGAATTAAAATAACATGCTGGTTTAAAGATGCCAGCTTTGCTGTGTGGCTGTAAACTGCATATAGAGCTTTCTGTGTGATGCAGTGAAAGCAGAAGAGGATATTCCAGCCTGAGGTCAAGTTACTAAATAACAAAGAATGTGGTTGAAGAAGGTATATCTGTATGTTCTGATCCCTGATGAAGACAACCTGAACACATACTCACACTGTCTTTGATGTGAAAGATGTAAAAGTGAGAAAGAAGTGCTTAATGTATGACTTCATTAGAATTATTTACGTATGTTGGGACTCGCATCATTGTAAGCAACCTTTATTCATTTATATTTAAAGTTTAAAGCTCATACTTGATTTTTAGGGTTTTTGGATGCTGAGGTAAAACTGATAAGGACTAATCACCTTTATGGAACTGTATTCACTCCATGCATGGCAGTAGGGTAATTTAACGAAGAATGGAGAGGTTAATCTAGTCCTGATGAAGTCCTCTGCATAAAATCATAACTTTAGTGAAGAGATGTCATTCCATTGTGTCAGATTTCATTCTTCACAGAGCTTTGCATTTCTGGTTATTTCTAGAACCATGAGCTGAAATTATGCAGTTCTGATATGTTATAGGTTAGGCTGGAGATAAGACACTGGCCTCTTAGGAATGTGCAGCTACTTGTGGCATAAGCAACTTTGGTGATTTTAGTATGAAATATCCGACTTAAACTTATCTTGGCCTCAGCTTGGTGAGCTGTTTGCCATTCATTAGAGCCACAAAGTAGAAGCTGTGCTTGTATAGTAGCACGTTAGTGCTAATCTGTAATCTTTCTTCACCTGTTAGTGTGCAACAGCCATGTGACTGAGTTGGTGAGAAATTTTAAGGGAGAATATGTTGTTAGGGTGTTGCGGGTTGGGTTTGTAAACGGGCGGAAACACCAATTTAGTGTAGTGGTTTGGCCCAAAATACTTATTACTGTTTGTCTTCTGTGAGATAAGAATTAGGAGAAACGCAAAGCAGGCACCAAACTTGAAAGAATATAAAGAAGTTTATTAACAGATCTAAAAGAAGGAAGAAAAAATTATACCACACCTTCAGAACTCTCCTCCTCCCCCCACCCTCTTCCCTTCTCCCACTGACAATGTAAAAAGACAACCCTTGAGATGTTCAGTCTGTTTACCACTTCCATAATAACCTTGTTCAGTCCATTTAGAAAGAGAAGTCTCTTCTTGCTCATGCTATGAAAACATTATCACAACGAGACAGCCGCCCACTTCCAAATATTGTTCAGTCCATTTAGGAAGAGGAGTCTCTCTGCCTGCGTGTGAGTCCCTTCCCCCGACTTGCAGCTTTTCCCGCAACTGCTTTTGAGGGTCCACTCTTGAAGGTTTTTGGGGTACAATTTTAAGGTTGAGCCGTTCAGAAACAAAAAACAGAGGCCCTTCTCCTTCCCTGGGAGCAAAGGGTCTTCCTCATCTTCATCGTTAGGACTATCTCTGGGAGCATCTCTAGGAACTGAGGTTATTTCCTTTCCCATTTGGAGCAAAAGTCCTCATCTGGTCCATCTCTCCCTGTCCAAACTTCTCATGAAATTACAGCTGCGTCAGCATCTGCCTATCTCAGCGCAGGTGCTTTTGCTCACGAGTTGAACACTCCACCCCCCATATCTTCATGAAATTACAACGGGATACTCTGATATATCATAGCTTCACAACAGAATTTCAGCTTTAAGCATCTCCTCTCTCTCTCTTCCCTCAGGTTTTCAGCTCTTCACAGCAATAAAAGGGTTAATCTCACCTCGGCCTTGCAGCTTTGCAGCTGGAATGTTGAATTTTCCTTATCGCAGTGGAGAGCCGAGCCGCTCCGGCTGCCCACAGCAGGGCAGTGGCGGGGGTTCCACGGCTGGAACAGGTCCATCGACTCCAGGATGGCCGTGGCCCGGCCCGGCCTGGCCCAAGCAGGGACTGGGCCCTCTGACCCCTGCTCGGGCCCCGCAGCCACCTGTCCCAGCACTGGAAACGAGAGAGAGCTTGGAGGGGGAGTTTGCCTATTCTTAAATGTGGATCACAGAGGTGGTCACAACTTTAAGTGGCTTAGAGAATTGTCCATATTCAAACTGGCCAGCTGATAGGTTCTACCAGGTCCCAGAGGAAACTGGAAGCACTCCTCAGCAAGGACATCTCTTCCGGGACTATGCTTGCTAACCTATGACATAGGGTTAATAATGTTTTTAATTACTCTGGAAAGTTATACCAAAACTTACCCGGCTTTGCCATGAAGTCAACCCACCCCAAAATAAAAGTGTTTTATGCACTTAAATTTGTGTGACAGGTGCATGTTTTCTTGCACTTTGGAGAAATATGAAACAAATATTATACAAATATTTGAAAAGGAAATATATTTTTTTCACTGTTAAAAATGGTTATGAGTCCTCAGCACAAAATTTGTATTTTGCTCCTCAGATACTCTGGAATCCTAGAGTTGGAAAGTAGCCTAATTCTCAACATTTTTAGTGAAATATATGAATTTTTTTTTCTGTTTTCTTTGTTTTTTCAGTCTTAGCACTGAAAATTACACTTATTTTTAACTTTTGCATTGGAAAATCATATTCAGTCATTTGCATTGTCTTGAGTGCTAGCTCAAGTGACATTTTCTTGTTTTGAAGGTTTGGATCTAAATGCAATGCATTTTCTTCGTAACCGCAGTAGGTTAACATTGGATGCACACCTCACCTAGGAAAACTGTTCCTTTACTCATGTGTCATTGCTTCTTTTTATAGGTTTTGCTCTGCTTTTTGTCTGCAATTCAAGAAAGGATTTCTGTCAGCATCTCAGCACGTATTTAAATGCCTTCATAACTGGCACTGCTATGTACTCTGTTTGCACAAGCATTTTCTGTATAATGATAACATACTTGATGTGAATTTTACTTCAATCATAAGAATCCTGTATGTTCTGTTTGCTTTACCAGATGCTTCTTGGAGGTTTTAGCTTTGAATGGATATCTAAATTTCAACTCAGTAAGTTCTCCTTTGTGGGAATTTTCTCTTAAAAATCTTGAATCTTAGGCTTTGCCTTAGTTTTCAATTAATGTATTCAGAAAGACCCCGAAAGTGTGCAGCACTTCTGACATCTCCGAGTCTATTTTGCTTCTCTAAATCAAGTAGAAAAAAAGTATTACGACCTTCCAGTTCCATCACTGTTTATTAATAAGTGAAATAATTCAAAAAATTCAAAACGACTTTCCATGAAGAAAGACATTCTTAAATGAATGTCATTACTGACTTGTCAGCTTGTTTTGCTGGAGGCATCAATCTTCAGGGTGGTTCAGAATGTCCCTGAGAAAGGGAGAACCTAATGTGTTTTTTTTTATTTTCAGTGCTGGGTTATTCTAAATAGAGATGGCAACATTTTTTCAGAATGGGTGAAGAGAAACTAAATAGCTGGACTAAGAAGACCTTAACTGTGGGCTAGGTATAGTACATAGACATTGAAAATGTGGGGTTCAGTTTCAATTTAAGAATGCATGAATCAAACCATGTCTCATGTTACAGCATAGCTGAGTAGCAGAGACTATCTGGAACACAGCCACACAACTAAAGTGATCAATAATGGCAATTAACAACAAGTGGTTTATGACAATTTGAAATGTTGTTTCACTTTGTGGAAATGAAATTAAATTGATCTTGTTCTGCCTTTTACTTCACCTTGCCTAGTTTTAACTTTCTTGTAAATGGTTCACAGCAAGAGAGAATTGTCTCTAAGCTAACTTGTCCTCCCAATAATTTTATTACCTTATTTATTTTAGTGCTCCAACTGCTTTCATAAACTGTCAGTTATTTTCTACTCTATTTGGTGCTCCTTATTTATCCAGAGATTTACATGATATTTCTTTTCAGTCTCTACATATAATCTGATGGTTCAAATTTTTATGTTCACTACACCTGCAATTAAATGTGCCTTTCTTGTACCTTATATCTTATTTCAAATCTCTGCAAGAATTACTATGTCAGGTTTTTCTACATGATACAGAATAAAAGAAAATAAATTGGAAAAAATATAGTAATTTAGATTAATTAATTATTCCAAGAAGAAACATAATTAAGGTCTTTGCAATGAAAATTCCCTGCAATATTTCAAACTTGACACTTCAGATTAGGAACTCTTTAGCTCATCTCAATGCCAAGAGCAGTTAAGGAAATAGTCTTTCGGGCAGGCACAAGGCATTCCCAACAGGTCTCCTTGGCTCAAAGGCAGACCAGGAAAGCAGGCTGCAGCAAAAAAGAAGGAGACTCTTCACACTCTTAATCTGTCACAGATTTTATTTTTTGTTTTTTTGTAAAACCAGGTGCTTTTAGGTTTCTTCTGAAGAACCTTATAGCATGCTTCTGATAGTATACAGGTAAATGGAGAGGCTGGGTACGGGAGGTACAACTGGTTTTCAGTTCAGCTGTTAATAAATTTAATGACACAATTGCTTTTCGGTTTTGCAAACTCAGTGAATGGAGTCTTGGATACATCTCTGAGATTTGTTTCATTTGATATTGCCCTAAGAGAATAGCTGTCCACTGGATATATCTTCAGTTTTTTTCCTAAAATAGTTTCTCATTATCATTATTATAGATTTCATGACAAGTTAGTTGTAGCTGACAAGTCACAGATTACAAAGATGAATTGCTGATAACTGTGGTATTGGGTTTTGTTGATGGGGAATATATTCAGATTTGGGAGCACTAGGGATCACTGTGAAATGTAGTCTCTTTTGAGAGATCTGTACAACACATAATCTGTAATTGCAGGAGTATTTCTGGTTTTCTTGCTTCTGCATATGGAAAACATCTCATTGTGTAAGGCGATCCAAAATTAGCTGGGCTCTGTTGTGTGTGTTTGTTCTTCACAGAAAGGGTGATAGGGCATTGGAATGGGCTGTGCAGGGAGATGGTGGAGTCACCGTCCCTGGAGATGTTTAAGAAAAGACTGGATGGGCTACTCAGTGCCATGGTCTGGCTGACAATGTGGTGTTAGTTCATAGGTTGGACTTGATGATCTCAAAGGTCATTTCCAACCTTGTTAATTCTGTGATGCTGTGAAAGAATAAGCTCTGCATTTTGTCTAATGTAAGTAGAATCAGTCTTCTGTAAGTATCAAGTTTAATAGGAAAGTAAGTTTATTTGATTTGGCAAGTTGTCCTGTGTTCTTCCCTGACATTTATGTGCTGCTTTTGTGTAGGGTTTAGGTTTGGGTTGGGTTTTTTGCTTGGTTTGGTTTGGTTTTTTTAGTAATAACTCATTAACGATCTGTCAGGTCAAAGAGATTCCACAGGATTTTTGTGTTGCCAAAATTACTCCAGTAAGTGCTTGAAATGTTTTACTTTACATTGTTGGCTGATGATGCTAAACACTCCGTGGTTGTCAGTATATTATCAAATTTCAGTGTCATACAAGATTTTATAACAACTAGGACTTCAGTACTCAAGATTCAAGTTTTTAAACTTTTTTGTGATGATTTAATATCAATATAGTGCACTCTTTGATATGCTTAACTTCAAATTATGTTATCAACAGACTTCTACAGTTATTTTTACTCCAGACTTTTTGGTTTTATTTCATGAACTAAATGCAGTCTTCTTTATTTTTTCTTCTGTCCATATCCAACTTATAATTAAAATTAGTATTTGTAAACACTAATTGTGTCTTTTAATCTCTTCCAGGGTTTAGTATTCTCCTTTCTGCACTAGTACTTTACCTAAACTTTAAAAATTTTAAAGGCTTGTAAATTTTTCCTTTTATTAAATTTTTAAATCAAGTCAGGTTTTATGGTGTTAAATCAGGAAATCGACCTGGCAATTCAACTCATCTTCCATTCTTACATTTTCAGGGGAAAACACAGGATAAACTTGCTCATTCTGAACTTTTGAAATTTTCCATTGTATATTCAATTCTAAACTGTTGTTGTGATGCCATTATTCAAGTCTGCATTTAATCCAGTGATGATACCATGAGACATTCCTATTCTTTAATCTCTCCTGATGATTTCTTCCTTTCTTCTCTGTTTTGTGAGTCAATCTACTCATTCACATTACTACTGAATGAACTCAATTGGGATTAAGTTATGGGAGTTAAGATGACAGTTTTCCCCTTCACTTAAAAGGCAGATTAGAGAAAACATTGCCTTATCAATTTTAGAGCAAATTTTGTGTCTGATTTATCATGTGTATCACACATAATTCCGCTACTTCAGCTTAAATGGTAGAGAACCATAGGCAGCACTCTAAAATCCATATTGAGACAGGAAAAAGAAATGCAGTCACACTGGCTAACATCAGTTTAAACTGATCAAATACTTGTGATAAAATGCATTGCAACAAATTATTTTCCCGATACTACAGATCTCTAGGTAGTACCTTTCATACCAAAGGATCCCAAAACTGTCACATAAAGGTGTTACTTTAGCAGAAGGAAAATATAATGATGTAATTTTTTAAACCACTAAATAATGTATAGTAATAAATAATAATTCAGGAGCTGATTATGATTTTCATGTCTAATTAAAAGTTTAATAATTTTATTCCAGAGATGTTTTTAATCCAAACACTTGTATTGGTGTTGAGTATCTTACTGTAAGGTTACATGATGGTTACTTGAAAGAGAAGTGAACAGGCAATGCCTTCATAGCCCCTTACATAATAAGAATTTGCAGAGTTTGGACATAGACCTTTTACTATCCAGTTTAGAAACAGACACTTCATCTAAACTTAGACTTTGCTGTCACATTGGTACAACACTTGTAGAGACCACAGATGGTAAATATATAGGTTCCTCTCTGAAGAGTTTTATAGAACTACAGTATGGATTTTCAGCTGCACTGTATGAAGAATCCCAGGCAAGAACGACAAAGGTGTTTTTGAGGAGGAAGAGAAGTCTAAAGGGTGCTGGATGGTGGATGAGAGTTTCACATATTGGAAAGAAATCAGTCATCATAAAGACTTTAGCTGATGCAGTATTTCCTTTGTAAAGAATGAGAATTATTTTGTAAGTGGCTTCTTTATATTCACTCAAGGGAAAAAATTATATTAAATGCAGTACATGCATCCACTTTGTTTGTTTAACTGAATGAAAATGAAGTGGTTAACACTGAGAAGTGATGGCTTCCATGTGAGCATCCTGGCACTTGGGAAGGTTTCCAATGCAACTTCTATTCACTTGGCCTCCTGTACCAGACCTGAACTTCCCATTAGCAATGGTTATCGGGAGCACCATTTATAAAAAATAGTCTCCTTGGGCAAATAAAAGCTATGCAGTGAATAAACTGAAGACACTGAAGTGTTTCCTGGTGTGATATAATATGTAGGAAATGCAGCCACCATGTACATTAAAACCTATTGTATATAAAACCCTGTGTATGTAGGTCAATAAACTGCTTTTGCTTTCTTTTTCCTTTTCTGTTTTGGAACTAGGAACACAGACTTAATACATTTGATAAAGTTGTTATAGAGGCAGAAGCATTCAAAATGCCCCATATTTTAAAGTTCATGTTGATGCACGGAAGAGAATAAACAGTGCAATTTCAGGAGGATTGCTAGCCGGTTGCAAGCCTTGCGAGCCACAGCTTACGGCACCAGCAATCAGTTGGCTTCTCTACAGCTTCATGCCAGAAAGGCCCAAGAGATTTTCCATTCTGATGTCTGTAGTGGAAAGTAGAAGCTAAGACAGTCTGAAAGGAGCACTGTGGGTGACACAGAATTTGATGCCTGCAGCATTCTCCCTAGGCTTTAAAAGAAGACATGCTGCACAGATGAAACCAGGTGAAGACCTCTGGGGACCTTGTGTGTGCTGATGAAGCTGCTGCCTCAGCAGCTGTGAAGCAGCTGCAGCTCTATATAAGGAAAGATCAGGCAGTAGATGTGCATGGTTACAGCACGAGCATGATCCTCCAGATCGCTCTGCAGTTGTAGATATGCGTTAGCATTTTTCTCTGTGAAAATGCAACGGATGTTTTCTGAAATATTTTAAAATAAATAGTATTAAAATTGATGCCACGTTTGAATTTAATTTGTCTAATTGTACATGCAATTCAACGATGGTAGTTCCCACTGAAGACAGCTTGAGTTTCTAACGTGAGGAAAGTATCAGTACTGTGGGACAATCTTCTTATCCCATTTTCTAATAATTTTCATAGCTACAGTTTAGTTTTTAAATTCTTTTGCTTATAATACTCTGTGCTGATATATTTGACTGCTTGCTACACAAAGGGGCTGTTTTCTGTGAATGTAGCAGTGAATTGATCATTTGCAAAGTAAGATAATGAGTAGTCATCGAAATCTTACCAAATAGACAAAGAAATATATAATTTAAAAAGGAAGTTTCAAGTTAACATAAAACTTTAAAAAATACAGTTATAACTACAACTGACCTGAAACTCCTTAAGATAATTGTCATAGCCAGCATGGTAACAAATGAGGAAAAGCATGATGTCTCATTACTTTCAGTGCAGTTTAAATGAAATAGTGTTATTAAATGATAATTTGTAAAAATTTAGTTAGCTATACATTATTGATTTTAATATAAACGGTTTCTCTCTTAAAAGCATGCACTGTTTTATCATATATTCTTATAAAGATAGCACAAGCTAACAAAAGAAAAACCCTGGGTTTGTTTCCTTCTAAACCTGAGCCTTCAAAAGCAGAGAAGGGAGTCTGGGCTTGACCTGCTTTCCCTTCTCCTTACCAACAGCTTTGTTTTATGAAAAACAAGGTAACCAGACCCTTCTCCAGGACACCAGGGAGGAGATAATGTGGAAAATAGTAGTGAGGTTTCTTCTCTTTACATTTTATGGAAGTTCAGTGTAGAGTTACTCAGGTTGCTTTTTACTCTATGAGTAGTTAATATTTAGTGTCATTTTAGTTTACTGAGTCTTTATATCTAATCAGTACTAGTTTTGATTTACCTAATCAGGTTTGCATCATGTGACCTGAACAGTATATGGATTCTCATTTAAGAAATGAGCCCTTCTCCTTTTTCCTTCTTTTACAGGACTGTAATCTTTCAGCTGCACTTACTAACAAAAGCAGTATTGCAAATACTCTTTTGTCTGAAGGTTAGCTTACCAAAGGTTACAGGACTTTTTTTTTTTTTTCCCAGTTATTAATATTTTATGGCAGCCTAATTAAAGATCAATAAACCTTCTCATTAACAGCATTTAATAGTGTAATAACAACAATGTGGAAAAGTATTGGTTTGTTGGGGTTTTTTTACCTCTGTAGTATAGAAAAATATATTACATACCAAACAATGTGATCCCTGAAAGTACAACATTCTCTTTTGACATGATTGTAGCATTGAAATCAGTGTTAAGAATCTCATTGAACTGAAAGAAAGGAGACCTTACTGCAGAAATCCATTTTCAACCCATAGTGCCAAAATGAAGTTTTTCCTTTCTTCATATGAGCCATTGACTGTATTAGCACTTCTTCATGTTTTGGTTTTGTTGGGTTTTCTTCCGTATGCCATTCTAATGAGTTGTTCTATCTAGTGTTTTAATGAATTCATGACAATTCTTTTTGGTGCTACAAGAACTTGTAAGAACTATAAAGCAAATGTTTGCAACTGGGTAACTGAAAATGAAGCCATATTTTTGTGTTCATGAAGCCATATTGTAGAGCAAACAACATTTTCTTGACACTGAGCAAGGATATATAATGGTAATTTTATTTTAAAGATATTTTTTCTTTTAGAATGATTGATAATTGCTTAGTCAGCAAACACTATTTTATGTTAAAATATGGAGGGCAGCCAGTTTGTGTTTTTCAATTCACAGGCACTAAACTATTGTCCTTCCATGGTAAAACAAAGGAAAGGTCATACTCTTTCCAATAGAAAGGAACCTCTAGTCTTCCACAGTCTTCAGCAGTTTAGTCACTTCAGCTTCACTATATGGGTGAATTATATAAGTAATTTATTCTCAAGGGACTCATGTCCACTCATATTACTTGCCTAATTTCTTATGGCCTGCTGGCATTACTATTAAAGTCAGCATTATATGAGCAAGGAGTGTTCACTCAGACTCTCATTACTACAATTTACTACTGGCAAAAACTGGGTTGCAGTTTATCCACCTGCCTACTGAAAACAGCTGCTGCTCCTGGGCACTTGTACAAAGCAGAATTTTCTGGTAACTATATCAAAACAATTTCGATTCTTTTTTGCATAGAAATATACAGTGATCATAACACCAAGAAAGGAGGAAAAACAGAGATAGGGGCAAAGAGAAAATCAATCTCTTGACTCTCTTCTGTAAATAAGCTGGTGTCACACTATTTAGTCAGTCTAGCACAAAACAGTTTAGCTATATAATGAAAAATGTTCTTGAGAACAGTGCTTTGCTTTATGAATAACACCAAGCCTCATCACATTTTTAGCTATTCCTTTTCTTCTGTATACAGTCCAATTCCTAAGATTCCTTTCTTTTTCTCTTAAGAGCTTTTCATAGGGAAAATTTTTGCTAGGCTTCATATTAAATGACAAAATAATTATAATTAGTGTATTGTTCAGAACTAGGGGGTGGATGTTTGGTTTTGTTGTTGTTTTATTGTTTGTTGTTTGTTTAATAAGGAATCTAGATCTATGATCTTTCAGGACACAATTCTTGGTATTTTCTAAAACCTGAATATTTCCATGTACATGGAAATACATAGATTCAGGTGATGTAAAACATGCATAAATATATTTTGTAACTTATGTCATGAACATTTGTCAGCTACTAAAAGTCTTTATATTACAGTGTGAGAGATTGTGACCAAAAACTATAAAGTCCAGATCAACTAAGATTTTTAAGAAGGCTCTGCTGTAGTTGTTCAGAGAATGTGTTTGCTAGAAGATATATTGATTCTGCTTTCTGATACGAATTTGCATCTGAAACATTTTAAATGACATAAGTTTGACGGGCAAATATTCACCGCATTCAACTTTTGTCTCTTTTGTCCTTGAGCAAGCGCTGCAGGTGTTTATTGCTGTTCCTTTCTAGTTGAGGTGAATATTGATTTTAGATATAAAATTAAGTACAATTTTTTGTAGCATACAGCTAAATAATATAGTAATGAAAATTAATCAGAGCCAGCTTTGCCATTACTCATAACTAACAATTTTAGCAGGAACATTTCATTGCCATATTAAAATAAAAGCATCATAATTGACCAAATGTTTGGTTTCCCCAAGTAATTTAAACCTGCAGTAGCAGAAGGTTTTGAATAGAACAGTGATGTAATGCTTGTATAGTATCCCTTTTGAAGAGCTTTTATCAAGTTTGTTTAGGGTTGCGAGGGCATGCAAAATGGAGAAACAATTGTTGACACGTATCCCCAAGAAAACATACCTGTCATGTTACCAATCTAGGTACCTCTGTAGTCTGTGTAGTTTTGTGGATTAAGTGTCATAATTCTCGAGACATTTCATACCTGGACAAAACCAAGAATGGTTCTGGCATATAGATAGTATGAAATGCAAGTAAACTCTTGGGGATATATGCCAGAAATGGAGATAGGATTTGCAGAGGAGTTGTAAGGCAGTTCTTCAGGTTTTTTATTTGTTCTGATGCAAGAATATAAAACTGAAGATAAAACAATGAAAGAAAATTGAAAGTCTGTCGTAGAAAGAAGACTAATATATTTTCCTGGTCATATAATTCTCCAGGTATGATATTCCAGTTCTCTTACAGTAACTCTTAAATATGTTGCTTGCACTTATCATTGAAACTGCATTTCATTAAAAAAGTCCTGATTTTTGAGACTGGGTTAATGAAAAATACAAGTCCCAATAGAAGTCCTTGAGGTAGTGTAGTAGGAATTTTTCTCTAACCTTAATTTTCACTGCTAACCCATTATTCTCCATTTACCAGTTTCTTACTGATTTTAAAATTCTTCCACTAGTACATATATTCTTCCATTTAAGGAGAAACTTCTAATACCATTTTATCACACTACCAAAATCTAGATAGGTGAGATGAACTGTATTTTTTCCACTTAAAAAATTAATTGCCTTATCAAAGGAAGCTATCAGGATAAAAAAAACAGAATCTACTTTTGTTTTATTAGTGAAGTATTTCTTTCAGAATTCTGGAATGGGAAAAGGAGAACCTTGATAATTTTAGTATTCATTTCATCTTGCAAAGTTCCTGCTAGTTCCTCTTACTTATAGCAGTCTGCTTCATTAATTGCATTCAAACAGACCAGGTGCAATCTAGTTTCAGGAACACATAGATGGCTTTTAATTGGTACTCTGCTGCCATTATTGATGGGGCTCAAGTTTTTTCCCTGAATTTTTTTACTTGTATTTCAGCTGCAAAATTTATTGCTGTTTTTGAAAGTGCTTACATTAGACCTGTGGTTTCTGATGCCAGAGATAAGATTTTTTTCAAATATGTTATGCAGTTAAGCTTTAGTTCATTTAGCATCTCTCTCCACAGGTACTTAATTGTTGCTTGAGATCACAGAAACACGGAATCATTAGAGTTGGAAGGCACCTCTGGAGATCATCTAGTCCAAACCCTCTGCTAAGGCAGGGTCACTTTGAGCAGGTGACACAGGAACACGTCCTGGTGGGTTTGGAATATCTCGAGAGAGGGAGACTCCACAACCTCTCTGGGCAATCTGGCAGTACTCTGCCACCCTCAGTGTAAAGAAGTTCCTCCTCAAGTTTAGGGGGAACTTTTTGTGTTTTAGTTTATGGTCATTACTCCTTGTCCTGTCACTGGGGACCACTGAAAAAGTCTGGAACCATCCTATTGACACCCACTTTTGACATATTTGTATGTGTTGATGAGATGTAAGAATGGTGGACTTAGAGACTGAGACTATGTTCTTTACAGTGTCCCTCACAATGTTAGTCCCTTCAAACTGTCAAGGCAGTTGTGGAATTATTTTCTATAATCAAGTCTTCCTTAGTGTTCTCTTCAAAGCCATTTATAAAAATTTTCCTATTGATTCAGTGACTTACAGGTAAATAAAATTTTAGCTGGGGTTTTCTGAGATGAAGGTGATGCCATGAAGATTTTTGCCTTTTCTTTTATACCCCTGTTGTACCTTTTTGCAACTTCTGTGTTCCTAGTGCCTTTTGCTTACATTCTTAGACTTGTTTGTCAAGCTAAGAGACTAAACATCTTAGAAGCTTCGTAGCTAGGGATCAGTGTGCCCCAGACCCCAAGGTCCTCTCCAGAACACATTCTGTAAACCAAGATAGAACCATCCAGGGGAAGGTTCCTTGGGGAGGGGGGCTCACTTGAGCCTCTCATTGGGGAATCTTTGATAGATATGCTAATTAGTAAAACCTATAATGTTATACCAGATCTTTTGGGGCGAGCATTTTGCAGGGTGCATCTCGATGCATATGACCTGGACGTGTACACCTAAGGATCCTTAAAATAAATACCAAGGTAAAATCCCTTTTCCCCTTCTAACCATGTATGACTCTTGATTTTAAGACCAGAAAAAGGCATCAGTTGCTGGCGACCACGAAGGGACCCTAAAGACCTTGAAAATCACAGTCTTGAGTTGGAACACATCTTGCTTTGCCCCTCTCTTTGCCGGCAAATTACAGAGGGGCTGGAGCAACAATCTAAGACTGTGACTAGGACTTTAGGACCCAGCACAGAAAGGCATCAAAGGAACTTTGTGATGTATTTCAAGAAATTCCATTTCCTGGGAAAGGTTAGTGTTAATTTACTGGGAAAATTTCGGGTAACTGTGTTGATTTTTAGTGTACCCATTAAAACTAAAAAATCAAGTCTAAAGCTATCCTAGTGAGCTTACTAGTGCTGGGCCTGATGCTTGGGCCCTACTTGCTTTGGCAAGATGACCTTTTGCAGCTGTCTCAGCCTCCAGAGTGCGTGGCTGCATTGGTGTGGGGCTGCACCACTTCCTACACAATGCAGGAGGAAGACTTGGGGAGAATACTCAGTCATCCAAAGAAAAAGTGTCCCAGGGAGGGTTTCAAGAATTCAGCGACCAGTAAAACCGCCTCTTTTTCCTTCTGAAGTTGCTTTGATTAACTTGATTCTTCTGTCCATATGAACTGTTCCGAATTTCCTAATCAATATTTCCACATGATCTCTTCTTATTTTATAGTAATTATTTATATTTGGTTTTCCTTTTCTTATTATTCAATAACTACGCTGTAGTAACATTACCATTTCACCATGTTTTTTAATTGCTATTCTTGTTTTTCTCTTTCCTCTTTTTCTTCCCCTGAGTGTGTGTCTTGCACTAATATTTAAAGCATCTATATTATATTGTCTAAGTTGCTGGCATAAACATCTCGACATTATCTGCTTTTTCTCTTGACAATATCTTTTTTCTTAGAGATTCACTTCAATAGTTTCCCTAAGTGTACCAGTGGCCTAAATCCCTCTTTTAGTACTAGCAATTTGCTCTTCACTGCTGGCAGTTAATCCAGTTCTAGACCAGCATCTTTTCCCATTAAGCTTGTTAAACTTCCTTTCTTCTTCTAGTGATTAAAATTTTATATTCATATCATTTCAGATTCTGGCAAAATTTGTATCTGTATTTGTTGATTTAATGTTCTTACTACTTACACCTGTTTCAATCTTTGATGGAATTTGCATCTGGAAAAGTCCTCTTTTTGTGATTGCTTTCTGATTTTTTGATGAATTTTAGATATTCTCCTGTAGATGATATTTTGCTTCTTTATTATACTGTGTGCCTCATGTTTATAGAAAGTACTAGAATTTCACCAAAGTTCACTTCTATTTTTTTAGCTTCTTCTTTAGGTAAGCATATTGATCTTTGATTTCAGAGGTGCACAGAATCACAAAATCATTAAGGTTGGAAAAGGCTGCCAAGATCATCAAATCCAACCTTTGACTGATCAGCACCTTGTCAACTAGACCAAAACACTAAGCGCCATGTCCAATCATTTCTTTAACACTCCCAGGGTGGTGACTCCACCACCTCTCTGGGCAGTTCATTCCAATGCTTAACAACCCTTTCCATGAAGAAATTCCTCCTGATTTCTAAGCTGGACCTCCGCTCCTGGTGCAACTTGAATCTGTGTCCTCTCTTCCTGTCTCTAGTTGTGTGGGAGAAGAAGCTGACACCCACCTTTCAAGAGAGCAATTAGGTCCCCCCTGAACCTCCATTTTTCCAGGCTAAACAACCCCAGCTCCCTCCCTCACTCCTCATATCACTTACTCTCTAGACACATTAGTCACTTATGTAAAATACTTGCCTATTTTGTAGTTATGTTATCACAGTGTTACAAAATATTAATATACTGTTGTTGGTTGTATTATTTGACTGTGTTTATATTCCAGTTTAAAGCACCTTTTTTGCTTGCTTAATACACTTACAATTTATAGGATTATTTAATGGTCCTAGACTTTTTTTTAATATCTTTACACATTCCTAGTAGATAAGGTGCCCTTCTGCTCTCTGGATTTACTGTGCAGATTGTCCAATTGCTACCTTTTAAACAGGACCTACTTTTTTGGGAACTGCTGTGAATCTGTCAACATCTCCCTTCTGAGTCTCTGTAAATGATTGTAAGGGATGTTCTTTTACAGTATTCTTGACCTGTGTTGGAATCTCTTTTTTTTCCAACGTCTCTAGGATAATTTCTTCCTTTCTTCTCCTCAGTTCTCAGATTCTTATCTTAAATAACACTATGATAAAGTTATTATAATCATATCTGGTATGTAATCTCAGGTTCAATTCCTAAATAATATTCATCAGGTTTCCACCAAAAGAGAATGTATGTATTGTAGACATTCACAAAGTCTGTTCTAACTTTTGCCATTTCCTCCATTTTAAGGGCTGCTTTTTTCTGTCACTCAGTCTCCTTTCTCTTATAAGTCTTCTAAAAACAACAATAAAAACAAACAAAACAACAGTAACAACATATCCAGATATTCCAGCAAGTTTTCTGAGCACTACTGTTTTGACCTATTCTGATCGTCAAGTTGTCAAATGCTCTGCACCATTTCTTCACTATTTAAGATGTCAAGCAGACTGTATTGCCCACATAAAAGAATTATCTTGAAGGAGATTTAAAGGTAATGCATGTAGAAATCCATTAGAGTTTTTGCTTTAGTAAGTCTTTAACACTGAGGATTTGTAAGATGTCAGTAGATGCTTTGTAAGAAAAGTTAATGCTAGAGAGTTACTGAGAATTCCTTCTTATACCCTGCAGATAGAGCAGCTTATACTGGCCTGTTCAGATTTCAACTCTGAAAGAAAGAAAGGCCTATATAAATGAGATCTGAGTTCTAATGTTGACTTAATAGATGACTCACTTCTGAGACAGTAGAAACAAAAGCCTTAGCAAAGAATTAAATGTAGCTGTCAATAACTTGTCTTTTCTGTCTGTACTGACTTTTTCATAGTTTCACATAATACAGAATTGAAACCAGAAGCATTTGAAATGTTTTGTGATGTCAGAAGGTGACACTTCTGCTTTGTATCAAATCTCCTAATATGAACTTATATTTAAACATAAAACTTCTGAATCATCTGCTGCTGAATCCAAGTTCACCCCAGATCTAATGCTGAGCATGCTAACATCCTCTTTTGAGTCAGGCATCTACACAGAATCGTAGAGTTATTAAGGCTGGAAAAGACCCCTAAAATCATTGAGTCATATTATTAACCTGGCACTACTTTGTTCACCATTAAACCATCTCCCCAAGTGCCACATACACACATCTTTTGAACACTTCCAGGAATGGTGATTCCACTGCTTCCTGGGCAGCCTGTTCCTGCAAGGGCTTGCCCTGACCAACCTTTCAGTGAATAAATTTTTCCTAATATCTAACCTAAACCTCCCCTGGTACAACTTGAGGCAATTTTCTCCAGATCCATCTGCAAAGCCTTCCTACCCTTGAGCAGATCAACACTTCTGCCCGACTTGGTGTCATCTGCAAACTGAGGGTGCACTCAATCTCCTTGTTCAGAGCATCAATAAAGATATTAAACCGGTCTGAGTACAGAGCCGTGGGGAACATCACCTGTGATCAAGCACCAGCTGGATGTAACTCCATTCACCACCTCTCTCTCCTCCCAGACATCCAGCCAGCTTTTTGCGCAGTGATGAGTGCACCTGGCCAAGCCACAAGTAGCCAGTTTCATAGAATCACAGAATGGGACAGGCTGGAAGGGACCACAGTGTGCCATGGGATACAACCTTCCTGCTCAAGCAGTGTGATCCTAGAGCACATTGCACGGGATTGTGCCCAGACAGTTCTTGAGGATCTCCAGTGAGGGAGACACCAGAACCTCTCTGTGCAATCTGCTCCTGTGTGCAGTCATCTGTACAATAAAGAAGCTTTTCTTCTTATTCCAGTGGAACTTCCTGTACATCAGTTTCTGCCTCTTGTCCTATTGCTTTGCCCCACTGAGCAGACCCTAGCTGTTAACGATCCGGTTTAAACCCAGAAAAGCAAAGCTAGCTAAGTCTCTGTGTGTAAACCGGAAAGAACTTAGAAGGTTCAAAATATTCCCAAATGAGACTAAAACCAAATGAGATTAAATGTTGATGCCAAAAAATGGATGTATTTTATTTAATAGTAAAAGAGGCAAAGAAGAGGGAAGAGAAAAGAAAGAGAGAAAGAAATGGAAAAAGAAGTGTGCGTGGGGGGCGGGGGAACAGGGAGAGGTGACAGGGGTTAGGTGGAAGCAGATCACCCATCCAAGGGTCCCAATGACGTCTCGTTGCTCCCCTCCATCAGGTCTGCTGGTGGCGAGGGTCCCCCATCACCACCATGGCCACGCCACCACATGCCACATGCCGCCACGCACTGCCACGTGCCACACCACCACACGCCAAAGAGTACAGAATCCTGTGGATTAATATACGCTTTGGGCCAGGTGGGAACGCCCACATGTCTCCCTTGCAGGGGCCAGCTTGACACTGTCCCTTGCAACACTGAGGGTCTGTTGCATCATCTCTGGTGCAGGGTCCGGGGACCCCTTTGAGAGGGGCCCCTGTGATGGGCCATGTCACCCCCTTCTGCTGTGGATAAGCTTCCTCCCCCGGTGAGGACCCCTCAGCTGGGCTCCTCTGCACAGTGGAGGATGGGCAGTCACGGCACCTCTGACCACAGGCTTTTCCAAGATACCCAAAGCCTCTCCTCCCCCCGCCCTTTGGTGCGAGGGGGTCTGTGTGAGCCTGGCAGCTGATAGCCCTGGTGCTGTGGTCTCCACCTTTGGAGGTGTTAAGCCTGTGCTCAGTGAATGTCCCCAGCTCTGAGTTGTTACTTTATCTTATATTCATCAGTGAGCAGTGTCAGGCCTCAGTCAGGGCCCCATCCAGGGTGCAGTAGTCTTCTCTGCAGCTTTTGTAATACAGTTTTAAAAGTCCTTCAAGAAAATATTTAATTCATAAATTATATTTCAGTCTCTGACACTAGCTCTGGCCTCTTGACACCCTTCCTTCAGACACTTACAGACGTGTGAGGTCCACTCTCAGTTTTCTCTTTGTGAGGTTGAACAGGCGCGACACCCTCAGCCTTTCCTCATAACAGACATGTTCCAGTCTCTTAATCATCTTCACAGCCCCCTGCAGGACCTGCTCCAGGAGCCCCATGTCTGGCTGGTATTGAGGAGCCCAGAACAGGGCACAGCATTCCAGATGTGGCCTCACCAGGTCTGAGCAGAGGGGCAGGATCCACTCCCTTGACCTGCAGGCAATGCTATTCCTAATTCACCCCAGCATACCTCTGGCCTTCTTGGCCATAAGGACACACTGGTGGTTCATGGACAGTTTGCTGTCCATCAGGACTATCAGGTCCTTCTCCGCAGAGCTGCTCTGCAGCAGTTCATCCCCCAGCCTGTCCTGGTCCATGGGATTATTCTTCCCCAGGTGCAGGATCCTGCATTAGCTTTTGTTGAACTTCAGACAGTTCTTCTCTGTCCATATTTCAACTTGTCAAGGTCATTCTGAAGGGCTCCACAGGACCTTGGGGTATTGGCCATTCCTCCCAGATTTGTTTTGAGGGAGAATGCTGTGGGAGATAATTTCAAAGGCTTTACTAAAGTTCAAGTACACAACATGCTTCAGTTTAGGCATGTCTGTCTATGCTCTAGTGAATATGGAAGCATTTCCTTAAAATCACAGTGGTAATCACGTGAACTTACATGATCAAAACTTAAGAGTCCTGATTTCCACTTGCGCTTTGTCTAATACAAACAGGATAAAAGTTCTCCACATGAAAGTTACTGGCAATTTTCCCGTCCAGTTTCATGGAATTCAGAATTCAGCCATAAAACTTCATTTAAAAAGGAAAAGGAATATATTTACAGCTTTATTATTATCCCTAATAAGGAAATACAGACAAAGAGACAGTATGTGGTCTAGTATATGTGTGCATTTTATTTGCATTAATATCAATGAAATTTGGAGGTCATGTAGTCCAATGTGTTTCTCAAATCACTTGGTTGACAGCAGATGGCTGAGCCCATCAAAAAAAGGGGTCTTTAAAAATGTTGGGGGTGGAGACTGCACAGGCTCTGTGAAGTGGTAATGGCTTGTTATTTGACTAATGGCAATGACAGCACTGCATTACAGGGCCATGTGGTTAGAGGTGAAACTCACTAAGGCTAAATAAGCTTTACAGACTGAAATGTGCAATTGGAATTTGCTACATACTTTTTTATGACCTTGGTTTATTAGCAATTTTTGAATATACCATATGCTGTTGTTTGATGAGGAATTTTGCAAAACAATGACAGTTGCTTTGCTTGTGAGAGGTAAGAGTTGAGGCAAGTTTTCTTTGAAAGTCTGGTAGGTGTTTTGAGAACAACAAAAAAAACCTATTGTGTGTTCCTTAGTATTAATCTCAGTTACTTTGAGAATAATGTTAAATAATCCTGGAATATGAGTTCTCTGTAATTAAGCTGTCTTCTCCAGATAAGTATTCCCTTTAATATTAAGAACTCTAGAAGAAAAAATATCTTCAAATATGTAGCACTTCATGGCAAATGAGGAGGGAGGAGCTACAAAGTCTACAGTTGCATACATCCTCTTGGGTCATCAGTTGTTTTGTGTATGCTACTGAACTCTGAAATATCTAAGATAGTCCTACTGTATCCCATACTCTCTAAAGGTCAAGCACAGCTCACCCTAAAGCTGGAGATTTACATTCTTCACCAGGTTTGGGCAGGCAGAGTGGAGAGCTGGCAGTAGGACTCAGCATATTATTCAGTTGAGTAATCAAGGGGACATTAGTCTGGGAAAGCATACTTGCTGTGTTAATGTCCCTTAGTTGGTTTTTGATTGGTTTTGGGGTTGGTTTTTTTAGGTTTTTGTTGGGGTTTTGGTTTTTCTTCTATGATCTCAGAATGTTTTTCCCTTTGAGTATTTCACTGCCATTTTTTAATCTCCTCTAGAGAGTCTGTGACACTCTGCCTCCTAGAGTCATCCTCTAAAAGGCACAGATATTTTTCTAGTGATTTCATTTCACTGCTCTTGGCATACTCAGGACTCATCTCAAATCTGGTTTGAAAACATCACAGCATAGCTGAGTGGGATTTAGCTGCCTTAATGTCATGTTAGATGTCTTATGATATTTACTCATGGCCAGAAGACCACTTCAAAAGGTCAACTATAGAATCTAGTTTTATATCTGACTGTCCCATTTGGATGTCATTAGGCACCTATATTTAGCCAGTCTCACCTACAACGTGTTCTGACTCTGATTGTCTGTCTAAAAGAAGTTGGTGGCTGACCACTAATGTGCATTTATCCTTTGAACCAAAACTCTGATTTCCAATGTACCAAGAGCTTTTTTTCTGTTATGATACTTTTCAGTATTTATAGTGCATATTAGGCTTATTTAATATGCTATTGAGCAGAACACTTCCAAACCCAGAAAAAAAATGAACTCTTTCAGATCAGTCTAATTACCAGTCTAATACCAGGTAGTTAATTGCATATCACATCAAGAAGAAAGAATTGGTCGTGAATTCCCAAAAATAGTGTATAGGATTAAGAAAAACTCTTGGACAAATTTGGGATCTTAAGAAAACACACTAATAGAAGTAAATAAGTAAATACATCATAATCGCTGAATGTATGGTGTTCCACTCCCTGTGAATCCTGTAGCTTAGAGGAAACATGTTACAGTGGGGATACTGCAACACGTGTATCAAACAACGAGGCCCATGGAAAAGAAATATATGGACTGATTCTTGGTAGATATTTTCAGAGAGATGTTTATTTTCTCAGCCGCATGGCTGAGGATGCCGAGGAACTGCTCAATCACGGGACTCGAGGGTCCTTGCCCGCGCAGGGGAACACAAAACAACCAATGGGGAATGAGGTTGACCTCGGGGGCTAGGGAAACCCCATGCCTCCCCCTCAGGGCCCCTCTCCCAGGACCACATGGCAAGGGGGGAGGAACCCCAACATTTCACCCATTTATTTTTAACAAAAAGAGATTTAAAACTTAACATTGAAAACAACTGGATAAACATGAGATAACAAGGACAGTTTCAAAACAAAACAAGCCATCCTCCTGAGTCTTTAAATGTCCAAACAAATTCTCTGGAACATCTTAAGGTTGACAGAAGGGAGACAGGACTCTCTGAGCATGCTTTGTGGGGAAACTGAGGCAGGAGAGGTTTTCTTCTATATGTACCTGTTGGAACTCTAAACAAAAATAGTTAATTTCTTCCCTCCCCCTTTTCATCCCCGGCTTGGCATTGGAAAGGGATTTTTGGGGAAACAATTGGAAAAAGCATGGTTTTGTGAGGGAAACCGTGGGTGAAGAAATGGATTGGGAATACACTGGGGGTAATAGGATATAGAGTAAAAGGGAAAGGTGGGTTTAGGAAAGGGAGACTGTAAGGACTGTTTATAATGGAGATATTGTCTAACATGATTTTTAGCATCTATACTGCCTTTCACAAAAACACCATCAGGCCCAGTGACCTCTGCTGCTTGTAACCCTTTTCTACCTTGCACAATTTTGAACTCTACTACTTCTCCATCTCCTAAGCTTGGGAGGTATTTTTCAGGGTTATTCTTTTTAATAGCAGTTCTGTGAACAAATATGTCTTCCTGGTTGTCACATCTTGTTATAAAACCATAATTTTGTTTAACATTATACCATTTTACTATTCCTAAAACCTTAGCTACGATGATTTTTTCCCTTTTCCAAGTGGTTGCTGTTTTCTGTCGCGCTGCATTTTTGCTTTCTTTTTCGCTTTCGCTTGCTCCCATGTTGGAACTGCCAGGGCTGCTGGGGCCGTCAGAGCTGCTCGTGTCTGCACGCTCTTACCAGGGTCGCATTCAGGGCTGCGTGGGCTGGGCCAGGCCACACCGCTCAGTTCCCCACGTGCCACTGCCTCCTCTGGTCGCAGCTGCGCTGTCGCTGCCTGGTGCTGCACCCACGTCTCGGCCGGGCCCCGGATCGACGACCCCCCCACGCCCTGCTCCAGCGTGTGTTTCAGCTGGGTGCGGCTCCGCTCCGCAGCCATCGCCGCCGGCCGCCACCTGCGTGCTGCTCCTCTCACAGGGCTCGCTCTACCATGCACTGCACGGGGACAGGTGGGCATCGCTGGGTCGCGCCAGTCCCGCCGTGCCTCACTGCACTGCCGACACTGCAGCTCGCGTCGCTCTGCCCGTGCACAGGAACTGCCTCGCTGCTGCTCGCAGAGCGCTCGGTCCACATGGCTGAGGTCATACGGTCCCTGAGCCAGGCTTCCCTTTGCCAGGACACAGCTGACATTGTTCAACAATCTCAGTAACTAAATAATACTCACGAAAATAGTCTTCCATCAGCATATATTTTGACTCAGAAATTAACTGTGTCCAAACAGTGTCCCAAAAGTCTTTGGTAAGAATCAAGTCCCAAGAAACGTAGAAAAAGTTCTTAAATAACCATGAAAGGAAATGTTTCAGTTCTTTTTGAGCTTGAATTAAGCTAAAATTTACAAATCATTGTTCAAGAATATTTTCAAGTTTAAGATAAGTGTCCATATGCGGCTCTGAGAGCCAAGAGTCTTTCCACAGTTCCTCCATAGTTTCGAGATGGAACAGCAAAACGGAAACAAGAAGAGAAATCCAGAGTTTACTCACAAATCAGTCACTGTCCTTAGGGATCGGGGATCGCTTTGCTCGCAGTTCCCTACCATTTATTACAGTGGGGATACTGCAACACGTGTATCAGACATTGAGGCCCGTGGAAAAGAAATATATGGACTGATTCTTGACAGATGTTTCAGAGATGTTTATTTCTCCAGCCGCATAGCTGAGGATGCTGAGGAAACTGCCGCAATCATGGTACCCGAGGGTCCTTGGCCACGCAGGGGAACACAAAACAACCAATGGGGAACGAGGTTGACCAGGGGCTAGGGAGACCCCGTGCCTCCCCCTCAGGGCCCCTCTTCCAGGACGACATGGCAAGGGGGGAGGAACCCCAACAGAAACAAGCTCTAAGCCAATTAATAATGACAACAGCAATTGATGATTAGTATGGCAATAATTATATTAATATCAATATTAATAATAATATTATTCATATATTATTTGCTTAAAATCACAGTGGCAATCACATGAATTTAATATATTATTAATAATAATATAATTGCTTCTACATATCTCAGTGTTTCAACAGAGCCTTAATACTCATAGGATCAAGCATACGAAGAACAACTCATCTGTCATTCTTAATAGAATTATAATTCATAAAGATACCAATAACAGTTCCTGTAAGATTAATCCTAGACAGAGATCAATTATCCCAGTGGAATATTAAAAGCAATATTAGGGGGGAGATCAGTGGAAGTAAGACAGAAAAAGTTAGCAAAGGTGAAAGCAGAGAATTTAGCAATGAAGAAATTTACACATTCTGAAGAAAAGAGTGTGGAAAAAACCCAGATAGGACTGTGAATCTTATAATACTTTAAAAGGAAAACCTCATCCAAACTGATACTTTTTCTGTTGTATGGAAGGATTACAGGCCCACGTGCAATTAAGCCATGTCACTGATAACACATTTCAGTTGTAACCAAGAATCAGGAGCCTTGTTCTGAGACAGATGACACCTTATTTATAAATGGCTTACACTGTGGAATGTAGGTACTATTGGTTTTCTAGCTGTTACTATTCATAGTTTCTCTGGGGTGACTACAGATCTCTGATACTTTACAGTTATATTACAAGGAGGCAAATGAAGGGCAGTAAAAATGATATTATTGTGGAGCCATTTCTGCAGCTTCCGGTGATACTTTGACCCAAGCACTTGTTCACAGACTTCAGGGTATATTTGAGAACTTGTTTGTCAGTAGCAAGGTTTCTTGACTTGAAAAATGATATCTTTGTGGGGCATAACAAAACACCTGCATGTGAAACTGAGGGTTAGGCTTGCCTGTGGTTTTCCTATTTCTTATAAATGATTCATGAGTATTTTAAAACAAGCAGTGCATTTTAATAAAGCTAACAAAGCTACTTGGTAAAGGATGTTCATACATTTTACTGGTAGAATTTACAGTTCAGTGAGTAATTCTTTGTCTCACATGCTTTTTTAAAACTAACTGGTCTTCCATACAAGGCAGACTCTTTCAGTGCCTGAAAGAGTGTCTATAGATCTATAGAAATTAAAGTTTATCAAGTAAAAAAGAAATATTAAATTGATAAGTTTATTTCAGTTTATATATTGTATACCTAGACTCTGTTTATGGACTCACATTAACTAGGAATCTACATACATATCACTGGATATTCTGAGGGGGTGCTTACAGAAATAATGCAAAAATAATTTCTTAGTGATTTAATATATCTTTATTTAACTTTTTCTTGGTTGATTTATTAATTTTTATTAGTATCATATACTGTGAGATTAGTTAGGTGACAATAACTAAGAAAAGTGTTTCATGAGATTATATTGATAAAAGGCATATTTGAAAAGGGTTGGTAATGTCTATAAATGAAGAAAAATATTGTCTAAAACAGATTTGATTCTAAATTTGTGCAAAAACAGAACTAGGCTATTTTTGTTGTTTGAGTATTTTTAGTGGTTTCTGAACAGTTTCAGAATCAGTGCTTCTTTATTTCTCTAAGAGAGTAATTAACTTGATTTAACTCAAAAGGTTCTCAAATTAGCTCATTTTCCTATATTTGGCATGAGATATGGACTTATGCATTGCTCCCAAGCTACTTACAAACCTTGAAAATACCATTGCTGTACATTTAATTATTTCAATAAGTTCCAATTTTGAACAGCTGCATAAAAATAAAAATCCATTCATTACTGTAGTACAGACTCTATAGATTTGCCAGGATAAACATCTTAACATCTACATGTTCTACTGCAAAGGACACTCCAATGCTTATGCTGTTTTCTGCTTGCTTAAGTATCATGCAAAGAAAAACATTATTTTCTGACCATGTTCAATACTTTGTTTTTCTCTTTCAGTGAAAGCTGCTATATTATCAGGCTTCTGGTATCTTCAGTGGAGGCTTGCAAGACTGTTTGGTGGAAAACATATTTCTAAGGTCTTGGTTAGTCATCAAGTAAGTATCTTCTTGTGTTTTTTGTATAGTTGTCATTCACCTCCTATTAAGTGTTTGTGTTGTCTTAAGTAAATAACAAAAATTACTTCACCATCGTTTTGACTTTCCTTTCTATAAAAACTTTTTTTTTTCTAATGTCTGGTGCTCCTTTAAAGTCTATAACCATGTAAGTCAGTGTTTATAAGTATTTTAGCAAAAAAAGCCTCAAAAGAAACATTTTCTTAGTATTCCCTTTCAGCATCTATCAGAATGCTGTTCAGTGACCTCTATCAGTCCCACACTAAGAAGCGTAAGCAGAACTAAGAATTGATCAGGTCATCTAAATATGTTGCTCCATTATCCTGGTAAAGGTGGTCAAGAATGGTGCCTAGGAATCAATCACTAAATAGGTAGATCCAGTTAAATGATATGCAAACAGCTAGGTTCTATTATTGTCATCCACCTGACTGTTTTTCTGATTGTACCATTTTTCTTACTTTATCACATACTTTGTTCTTCATACGATCTTAAATATTTTAAATTCCATTAGAGTAAGCCACTCATTTAAAGAAGTTTCTCGTGTCATCTTCTTATACTTGTTGTCTGGCATAATAATTTTTTCATACCTATTCTTTTGCTTTTTTTCTAAACCTAAAGAAGAAAAGTGGGTTGATGGGAAAGCATTTGAAATAGGAAAATTATAATAAAAAACCCAATCTGTAAAATGGAAAATGGGGGGAAGCTAGCTGTAACATTTAAATGATACTTACAATTTCTACTCAAATAACAGTCTTAACCTTTTAAAAATTATACTGGTGGAGATTAGAGAATTGATGCATTGTTTGTGTCACTTCTCATCAAAATGTAGTGATTTTGATTTTTCTTTTTCCCACAGAATGCATAAATGTTATTTTAATTTTCAGTTTTAAAAATGTCTTCAATGTGAGTGGAAATGTTTTAACTGGTCTCAAAAATATGCATTTGGATCTCTTTGCAAAATATTCTATTCTTAAAAAAATCACGGTCCATGAAAACTAGCAATGCTTATTTATTTATTTGCTCTTTGGTGAAATGAAATTACAATTTTAAAGGAACAAGTACCAAGATTATCTGGTTTAGAATTTGATAGCTCAGACTGAATGCATCATTCATTACTGTTTAACTTATAAAAAAGAGAGTGAGAATTATGTCCTCATTTTAGTGTTGTTTTACAAATTTAGCCTGACAAAAATAGGTCTTGATTGAACTGATTGAATTGTTAGGAGGGATGGTG
Organism: Corvus moneduloides; assembly: GCF_009650955.1. Lineage (NCBI taxonomy): Eukaryota > Metazoa > Chordata > Aves > Passeriformes > Corvidae > Corvus > Corvus moneduloides. The sequence goes on from NC_045476.1 coordinate 84,034,097, forward strand.
AAATTCAAATGTTTAATTCAGTTGGTGCTCATAGAAGAAGACAATATCTAACCTAAAGTTGGGACACAAAATTAGGCTTAATCTCAGTGAAAAATATAAAATGTTTCAAGTATTAGAAACTGCAGAAATAATATTTAAGATTTTAATCATCTGACCTGTCTAGCAAATTTGTACAGCTACTGTCATTCTGGATTAATTTGGGTTACTTGGGATTTTATATACCTCTAAGGCTCTAAGTGCAGTCTGAATGTATAGATTTAGAAGTTAAATATTTGTTCTTGTTTCAAAACAAGTTAATTAAATTTACAAGTGCAGAATTTTTATATCAGAGTGCACATCTGTGCCATTCTGAAGGTTACGCAAAATGCTGACTGACATGTGCCTCATCTTCAAAAAGGGAATATATTCAGTCACACACCTGCTCATAGACTAAGAAATGTAATATAGATCATATTCATTTTTTCATATTACATCTCATAATTTGTTCATACTGCGTCTAAGTAACTGCAGAGTCAGTTATATATGACCAAGTTAGAGAAGAATATTTTAAGGATGGGAATGCTACAGGTGTCTTTTTCAATGCCATTGAATGTCATGAAGTTCTTTTACACTCTTTTAAATGTTGAATAATTTTGGTTTGTTTCTGTATTTTCTTTTATCACATTAACATAAAAGTAAAAAGTCTCTTATAGGGAACAAAGGCAGTGGTGGGTTTTTTTCTGGTGTGATAAAAAAACAAGAATGATTGATGTCAGTGAGTCATAGTTAAAGATGTTGCTGCTTGAGTGGTGTGACACTGGCATGATCTCATTGAGTAGGTTAAAGTGTAACACAGAGAGGTGGAATAAAGGAATTCAGTTATAAGGGACTCATCAGATGACACACTCCCAAATTCACTATCTCTGACTACGATTACAATGCTGTACATCTTCAAAGCTTTTGAAGAGCTTTAGCTGTGCAGTTCTCTTTCATGTCAGCAGGAGACAAGCTTTGCTGTGATAAGACTTAGCTGACTTCCTCTCACATACTGTTTTACTGAGCAAAACAGACCCTGATCACTTTTATTATGGCATGCTATGTATTCTGAAAGTATGTTTAGGCAAGTAGTAGATTAATTAAGTAATGAAGCATATAATAGGTAATCAGTAAGCTTACATATTGTCTTAGCAGTTTCATTTTCATCTATAAATTTCTTTCTCTATTTGAGTCCCTGAACACTTAACATAAGTTTTCAATATCTCCTTGATACTATTTTGTCCTAGGTCCATATTTTCTTTTCCTTTTACTTAGATGAATATAAGAAGATTTGGATTTGTGACCTTGAATTATTAGTTGTGAAAGCAACAAAACTACTTCCATCTGAATTGGTGCTAAAATTTCTATTGATGTTATTAATTTTAGGACAGAATTCTACAGATCTGATACTCAGTGAACTAAAAGTAGGTTGCACATGTTCAGTAAATACCTGTCATAATGCTTTTAGGAAACAAATAAATAATCCATGTCTCACAAGTATTTGCTGTTTTTTAAAAAATATTCTTGCATTTAAATAAAAGATTATACTAAAATGTGAGAAAATAAAGCATCAACCACACTACAACTCAACTTGAAGTTCCAGAACTTAAAGGTAAAGTAGCTGATGGCCACCATTCACTCATTTTAGTTCAAAGGCAAATGGGCCATGAATGAAATGAAGACAACTTTCTATGGTGTAGATTTCTAGTAACATCAGAAGAGTTGTTATGGTTATAAGGAATGTTATATCACCTCTGTTTGAAGGATCTCTGATGGCTAGGAAGGATGAGTTGGTCTGGAGACAGCTATCTTGGCTTTATGGTATTGATTCAGGATAGTATGAGATTCTCTAAGACATCTTGCCATGACCTGGTGTGTAGCCCAGCTGCTCTGTTGCATCCTGAAGAAATGTAAACAGTCTAAAAAGCAAGATGCATTTAAAAAAAAACAATGGCTGAATTGTGAATACATGGACGCACTCATAACACGTGTTCTCAATTAAAATTTCCGCAGGAGTGTCATAGGATGTTGGATTAGGGACTGGTACCTAGTACATGGAAACAAATGCGATGAAGATTCTTATGTCTAGAAATAAATATATATCTTTAAAAATGTAGTAGTTTCACAGAAACATAGTGAAGACTTAATTGAATGATACATGTAACAGTGATAGAAGACAATTAATTCTGACCATGGACTGCAAGATCCAGGCACAGTCCAAAACTCATCAGTTGATTTTGCAAAATATATTCAGAAAATGAAGTCATGAAGAAAAGTAGCTAGTAGAAATGTATTTAAGCTTTGAAGAAATATACCCACTAACCTCTTTTTCAGTCAGTTAAAAAAAAAAGAAGCTTAAACATAGTTTCAAATCACCGTTTGGACCCTATGCTTTACTTTTTGGATATCATCTCTTTCACAGAAGTAATGGGTAACAATTTTCATGCTTGGTGTCCATTAAACTTCACCATGTTCTTAAGAATCATAATGAGAAATAATTGAGTACAATTTTGGATTTTGACTCATGAGCATTTATAAAGAAACTGACTAAGATGCTAAATATTATCATTTACAAACCTATAGGTAAGAAAATGACAGAGTGAATTTTTCTTTTCACTAATATTAAGATCCAACCAGCAAAAGATGTCTCTGCTCAAGTTAAGGTACAAATGAGACCATATGCCAAAGTCAACAACATGGATTTTATTTAACAGTAAATGTGAGATAGAAAGACAGAAAGAAGTAGAAAAGGGGAAAGGGAGAGGGAGAGGCAGAAGAACTGGCAGGGTGGTGGGAAGAGAAAGAGGGCAAAGGGAGAGCTGGAGAAGAGGCACAGAGGTGGGGAAAAGAGAGGTGGGGAGAGAGAGGTGAGAGGAATTCTCCTTCACCTTGGGGTTCTTGATGGTGAGGCAGGGGACTTGGTTCAATCTTCTCCTGATGGGTTCTGTGCAGAAAGAGGTGCTGTTACGATCCGGTTTAAACCCAGAAAAGCAAAGCAAACTAAGTCTCTGTGCATAAACCGAAAAGAACTCAGAAAGTTCAAAATATCCCCAGAAATGAGATTAAAACCAAACGAGGTACAACGGATTGTCGGAAAAGGGTCCGTGGACTCCGGCGAGGGGAGGAATTGCAGTCCAAACCAATATTGTTGATAAAAGCAAGCTCCCTTTATTAGCAATCCCGAGGCACTTATATAGTATACCAGCTTGTTAACTCTTAAGTGGCTTAAAACTTATCAAAGCGCATTTCTGCTTCTACATAATTGGACTTACATTGGCAAGCTTCTACATTTATGTTATGATTAAAAGAATTCAGAGTTCAGCCTCCCTTCTCCCCCGGTCAGCACATCTTATCTGCACAGCTGCATTGCTTCAAAACTCCCTTTTTGTTTCCGAGGCCTGTTTCTCACACATAGATTTTTCTCATGCAGACAGTTTCTCACACTAACCTTTGCTTGCAGGCCTATTGCTTGTATAGTTCTTTTATTGATCCCATAATTCTATCAATGATCCATGCCCCTGATCCTCTAACCATTTCCCAACAACGGATGTATTTTATTTAATAGTAAAAGAGGGAAAGAGAAGGGAAGAGAAAAGAAAGAGAGAAAGAAAAAGAAGTGTGTGTGGGGGTGGGGGAACAGGGAGAGGTGACAGGGGTTAAGTGGAAGCATATCACCCATCCGAGGGTCCCAACGACGTCTCGTTGCTCCCCTCCATCCGGCCTGCTGGTGGTGAGGGTCCCCCGTCGCCGCTGTGGCCACGCCGCTACATGCTGCCACACCACACGCCGCCACACGCCGAAGAGTGCAGACTTCCATGGATTAATAGACACTTCGGGCCAGGTGGGAACGCCCACGTGCCTCTCTTGCAAGGGCCAGCTTGACACTGTCCCTTGCAACACTGAGGGTCTGTTGCATCATCTCTGGTGCTCTGGTGCAGGGTCTGGGGACCCCTTGGCGGGGGGCGCCTGTGATGGGCCATGTCACCCCCTTCTGCTGTGGATAAGCTTCCTCCCCCTGGTGAGGACCCCTCAGCTGGGCTCCTCTGCACAGTGGAGGATGGGCAGTCACTGCACCTCTGACCAAAGGCTTTTCCAAGATACCCAAAGCTTCTCCTCCCTCCACCCTTTGGTTCAAAGGTCTGTTGGAGCCTGGCAGCTGATAGCCCTGGGGCTGTGGTCCTCATCCTGGAGGTGTTAAGCCTGTGCTTTTGTGAATGTCCCCAGCTCTGAGTTGTTACTTTATCTTATCTTCATCAGTGAGCGGTGTAAGGCCTCAGTCAGGGCCCCATCCAGGGTGCAGTAGTCTTCTCTTCAGCTTTTGTAATACAGTTTTAAAAGTCCTTTAAGAAAATGTTTAAGTCGTAAAATATAATATTTCAGTCTCTGACAGGTGCTGGGTCCACAGAGTCCACCACTATCAAATCTTTTCACTATTCATAAATTTTAGCAAACAGAGAAAGTAATGCTTGTTGTCTACAAGTTACATAGTTTCCTCATTAATTAGCATTCTATCTCCTATTGGTTAAATGATTCCCTCATTTCTTATGCTAGTCAGTCCGCATGCTCAGTCCTTCTCTTCTTTTGAGTCGGTGGGTTTCTTGGATCAGTGGGCCATGAATCAATGGCTGCAATCTTCCCCTGCTGGAATTACCTTTGACCCAGCTGGAGCTGATTTCAGCACAGTTGCTGAGTTGGTTTTATTAGATTCTTTCTTATCTTGGGAGTTCTGCCAAGTGTCCTTGTGGCCCCTAAATTTTGCATTTTCTGCACCCATTATCAGTGACACGTCCTTCTTTCCAAGCTTTGTTAACCTCCCCCTAGGTCTGAGATCATTGAATTTATCTCTGAGTACCTGGACCACCATACTACCCTTATATAGTCCCAGTTCCGGATGTTCACAGAGGCATATTTCGGGGGGTGTCGTGGTCATTGGTGGTCACAGATGCCATCTGTCCCATAACCTGGGGGGATTTGTTTGACCAATGATATACATATTAGCAGTTTCTTCTTTTCACAGTCTGTCACAGTGGGGAGATTTTGCCTGGATCCCTTAAAGAGAATGTGCTAACCAGATCTCTACCAGGCTTCTGCCAGGCCTGGAATTAGGACTTTCCTATCGTGAATTTCTCCTTCTGTGGCCTTACCTTAACAGTGTTGAGACAGGTAACTCTGCTTTTAGCTCCTAAGAACTCTTGGTTAATAATTTAAAAAAAGTAAATATCATTTAATTTCTCCACCGTAAGGTACACACTTCAGCTGTTGCAACTTTTTCTTACCACTAAGGATGTGCTGTTTAGATTAGGGGTTGGTTTGTTCAGTTTTAGATTTTTGAATTAAACAGAAAAAAATAAAAGTTTTGTATTTAGGAGAACATTTTCATGCTTAGAGTTTAACTGTTCCTGTAAAATTCTAATGTGTAAGGAAAGTTAGGATTGTAAATTGCAATTATAAATACTATAGTATTCTCTAACCTTCAACAATATCATTCCTTCTTCCTTTAGGATGCATTGTGTTTAGGCTTAAACTCTGCTCTTCACTTGAGTGACCTCACCTTGAATAATATGTTCAGTTTATATTAAACTATTAGAAAACATCCAGTGGAGGGCAACGAGGATGGTGACGGGCCTTTAGGGGAAGCCCTGTGAGGAGTGGCTGAGGTCACTTGGGCCTTTCAGCCTGGAGAAGAGACTGAGGGGAGACCTCATTGCAGTCTGCAACTTCCTTTTGAGAGGAAGAGGAGAAGTCTTCACTCTGGTGACCAGTGGCAGGACCTGAGGGAATGGCCTGAATTTGCGCCAGGGGAGGTTTAGGTTGGATATTAGGAAAGGGTGCTTCAGCCAAAGGGTGTTTCCTGGCTCCTCAGGGAACTGGTCACAGCACCAAGCCTGACAGAGTTTGAGAAGTGTTTGGACAACACTCTCAGGCACATGGTGTGGCTCTTGCATCTGGTGTGCAAGGTCAGGATTTGGACTCGATGATCCTTGTGGGTTCCTTCCAACTCAGCTTATTCTGTCATTCTGTGATATACAGTTCTAAATATATATAAAAGGAAAGTGATTTGAGGTATACATGTATGAGAACTAGAGAAGATTTTGGGTGCAATATGAATACAAACTGTGTGGATGATTAATATTCAGTGAGGCCAATGAAAATTTAATTCAACTAATTTAAGTGACAGAGCATCTCATTTTCTTTTGCACTCCCAGTATAAATGCTATTTTCATCTCCATGGTGGTTTGTATCAGCTAATTCCTGCATAACTACAGTTGCTGACAGGGAGTAAAACATTGTCTTTGCTCTTACAAGTACTCTTTGAAGCCTACAGAGCGACACCGGCACAGATTGTAAGTAATAATTGAAATTACTTTTCTGAAAGTAACTTATCTCATCCGAACACACCTTATATTTCTGTCTGCAGTAATTTTCAGTCTTGTGTCCCTTTCTGGATATACAAAGAAAGCCATAGTGAATAAGTACAGAGTGCAGGATTCATTAAAAACTGTTTGAACACTATGCAGAGGATGTGCTGAAAAAACACACAGAATGAATATTGATTCGTAATGTGTGTTGGGAGTGGGAGAGTGATGCATTTCAGAAGAAGCTTACTTTTGATTATTTAAAACATTCCCTCTGTCTTTACTGAAAGAAATCTGACTGAACTATGTATTCCTACAGGAATGTGAAGAATACTGTATATTTATAAAAAATTGTGAGAAATGGATTAGCAGGAATCTGTGTGCTTATTAAAGAGTGATAATTCTATTTTCAATTAGAGGCCAGTGAGCAGGTTTCTAGGGTTTTCTGGGGAGTTGTTTTGTTTAGTTTGTATGTGAGGTTAAAAATTGAATGCTCCTGTTAGAATGTATAAGCAAGAGAAGAGGACATACAGCAGTTGGAAAAAATAGAGGAGCAAAGTAGGTGAATAAGGAACAAAATCTGCTATTGTAGTTTTTTAAGTTTCTAAGGAATATCTGTCCCTTTTGATCTCACTTTCTCTAATGACATGAGAAATATTAAAAAAAAAAACCACAGAAAGATGAAATTCGATTTATTACCCCAAATGTAAGTCAGCATATTTTTCATTACATCCTTGCTCTTTCATGCTTTCTCTGACCCTGTGAGTCTTTGTGTTCCAGGCAGAGTTTAACAGCATTTCAGGCAAAGAAGGGCCACTGTTTTCCCTCCTGGCACAAGGTGCGGCTGGTAATCCTGGCTGGGTTTTTTGGACAATCAGAAAGAACCCAACAAGAAGAATGGCACTGAGCCAGGTTACTCTACCTGACTACTATTGAATGGGGACTATCCATCACCACCATCGTATCATCATGGATTTTTTTTTCAATGTTTATTGCTTCTGAAGGAGTACTTAGCACAAGAAGTCACTGTAAAATTCTGTTGCTTCCTCAGGCTCTTCACGCCATTTTACATAACTAGATAATACAGATGAGTTGCACAGTAGTGATTAATGGGAGACAGCTGACTATTTGCAGATTTTGTTTGTTATTAATTATGTGCAGTCTTTATGATTAGATCATTATTTTAAACCAATTAAGTGTCCCTTGATGGACTCCTGAGTTGTATCTAGTTATAATAATTGCTGAAAATATTCTTGTGAGATTGTTACAGCTCACTGTGATATGTGCTTAACCTTGTCTAAACATTGTGAAAACAAAATAATTAATCATTAGTCATATAAATATATATATTAAAGATGTTATGCTTTATTACTTTTTCTTTCTTTTACTTTTACATCTCGAGTTCTTTTTACTCAGAATTTGAATTGAGACGCAGGAGAGCGAGTATTCTTGTTCGGACTTAGTTGTTTATTATATCTTACAGTAATACAGCTACACAGAGTGTGCTTCTATGTTGGAAGGGTGGAAAATGGCCATGAGTTTTACTTTTCCAAGCTTTTTAAAGTCTAAACTAGCCAATTATAAGATATGTTTTACTTACAATCCAATTACTAAATTTTCATGTTCTGCAGTGCAGAACTTTTGACCCAATGACATAACATTCAGGTTTGTGAAGAAGAAGGAGAAGGTAGAAGACATAAATCCACACCCAAAATCCTCCATATTGTAACCTATTCTTACCTATATCTTCTAAACTTAATTTTCTACTTTCCTACGTATTCCACCCAGTGACATAACTTTTAATCACACAGCAACAACCTCAGTGTTATCACACAATTTAGGAAACTTTTCACAGGGTTTTGGATTGAATACAGTGTGTTTCTGAGGATCACTGCCTCTCAGCACTGAAAGGCTGAAATTCACAGAATCCAAGGTTCCAACAATGCTTCTTAAAGGTAAATTGGCACCATCCAATGTCTAAATACTGGATGCAGATTTGAAGAAATAATCTGACTTTTCTCTGTGGACAGTAATTGCAACCTGCATCTGGTGAAATCACTTTTCTGATTTAGAATAACAAGAACTCTGGTTCTTGAAAAGTTATGGGACAGAGAACAAATGGACAGAAGTTCCAGAATTATTTCATTATGTTGATATGCTTTTATTTAGAGATGTATGCCTCATACAAAATATTTTTTGGATGGGATGAGATTTACTAAGAGAGAGACTCACTCTAGGCTGCATGAACAAGCCTATGTGTATGAATAGTTCCTAAACAGAGTCCTCTTGGACAACTCATTGGATAAATGCTCTTCTTCAGAGTCCTGTTTCTCTGCAGAGACTGCCTTTTGAGCACAACATTCAGCTTTAAGTCTGTGACCTAATTTCAAACATAGTATGTTTTCATTAGCCTTCTATACTTAGTTTTTCCCCAATGGATGTTAGAATTGCTTTTCTTCCTGTGTTTTTAGTAGTATGCTTCAAGAGACGCTCTTAATGAGCAGTAAGTAGTGTGGCATCCTACACTGAAGGGGAAAGGAAAACCCAAGATTTGTAGATGCCCATAGCTGAAAAGCAACAACAAAAATCAGAGCGCCCACAAATACTTACAAAGTGTTATTAATACATTATGCACACAACATGGAAATTGGTATGAGCTATTCCCTTTTCTTATAGTATAAACCCAAAGCAGTGGATTCTAAGTAAGGGGTAGAGTGAAAGAGAAGAGGGAAGGAAGGAAGGAAGGAAGGAAGGAAGGAAGGAAGGAAGGAAGGAAGGAAGGAAGGAAGGAAGGAAGGAAGGAAGGAAGGAAGGAAGGAAGGAAGGAAGGAAGGAAGGAAGGAAGGAAGGAAGGAAGGAAGGAAGGAAGGAAGGAAGGAAGGAAGGAAGGAAGGAAGGAAGGAAGGAAGGAAGGAAGGAAGGAAGGAAGGAAGGAAGGAAGGAAGGAAGGAAATGATAGCCTTTTGTTTTGTTTTCCATTTGCATGGATGTATTTCATTTCATAAGGTGCTGTGTGGGGTACAGTCATTTGGGAAATACAGACCTTCTGACAATCAGTAGGCCCATTTTGACTCCCAGAAGCAGAAATTGAATTAAATAATCTGTCACAGTATTAATATTAGTAATGCTTTCTTCTTCAGTGCTCTGAGAATTTAGTTTCTTGGCTTTTGAGTATAAAATGCAATAAAGTAGCAATTGTATGGATATCTTCCATATATCTTCATATATATGAAGGCAGTATGTATTTTTAGGCAATGAAAACGTTGCGTCGGCAGATAATGGTTGGAGAACCAATTCCCCCAATACTATTTCAGTAGGTTTATTTATGTTTTTTTCCTAGCCATCACTGCACATTTATAATTTGGTTTTGCCTCAGTTGTGTACTCCTTCATTTTCAAAAGTAATTTAACTTCTTTTTTATTCTTTTCAAAAAGAGAAGACTCAGTTTTCCCCACTCAAGTTAATCACAGTTATACTAATTTCAGTTCATTCTCTATTTTGTGTGGAAGATGTCAAGACAGAAGCAGTGGAAATAGTTCAGATTTGTCCTCATCATACTCATACAGAATCAAACTGTCCACAGCAATGAAAACAGGAATTTTGTACGTGAGGAAGAAAGGTACATTGCTCCTTTTTTTACCATATACTCACTGAAACAGCAACTTCCATTGATGTAACTTCACTGGTGAATTCAGACCTTGTTGTTTGTGAACACTGTAGCCAAAAACTTCACAAGCAGATTCTTGCTCATTTTGTTTTCGATAGTTTAATTTACTCAGCTTATTTTGTGATCATGCGTTCTATAGTGTTTGGGAATCTGTTTGCTGATCTAATTACACAGATATCTAATTACACAGATATGAAGGAATTCAGAATAGCAAATTCATTTATGGAAACACTGATACTCGCCTGTGTTCTCTGAAGAACGTCCCGTATTTCTACAATAAAGTTTATGTTCTAATATTATCTTCTGCCATAGGATTTTACTTGCAGAGAGTGTCCTATCATATTGATACTTGCTTATTTTTATCTTTTCTCACCAGAAGTGGTTATTGTTATTCTCTACTGTGCCATTGCAACAAATCTTACTGGTAGCAGGACTTTTGGTTCTCATGACATGTTTTTCTGCTTTTCAGATATTGTTTTCTGAAACACCCTTTCTCATTGTGCTGGGGCATTTATGTCAGTTGTTTATAAGCAGAAAAAAAAGTGATTCTGGTAGAAGGGGAAAGCCTTGGCTTATTGTTCCTGTTTCTTGCCATGAATACTCTAAGGAAAAATTCCAATCCACTTGTGAATGGGAACAGTGCCCACATAGCAGATGGCTATGAGTGAAAGCATACAGAAGACCATGTCTGCACATCAAATACGTTTACTGAGGGCCAACTTCCCAGGCTAACATTTCATGTGTATGCAACTCTTGTGCCAGCAATTGGAAGGATATGCTACTATTAGTAATTTCCTAAAGAAATCTAACTTGGAGAAATTACAACATTTTTCTGCATAAAAATCTGCCTAAGAAGTCTTCCATGAAGAAAAAGGAAACATTTTATTTTTCATATGAGATTAATAACAATTTTTAAGTTCTCTTTTTAAAACTGTGCATGAAAATTTTAAATAAAACCAAAAAGAAGTAAATGAATTATCATTGAACAGAAGAAGAATTATTACATAAAAATAACACAGGTGTTTGTGCCCGAATTATCATAGCACTAATAGCTGAAAGTGAAATGCACTGGTTCCTCTGAGATTTTTTTTTTCTGTTGAAAAACTATTTTATTATCAGATTCTACAAAGCTTATCTGTATCATTACATTACTGCAGAGGAACTTGCTCACACAGATACAATTGCTGAATGTCACCACTGCCTTGCTTCATTAAAGTCTGTTCCTCTGTTGCTTCTTATGGGACACACTTATCACTGTCATTTGTTTCATAATACCACTATGTCTATTGATAAAATCAGCGAACAAATCCAGGGTAATCTGTTCTAGATACTTGTCCTTGAACCGTGTTTTTCGTACCAGCTACACACGATTGTATGATTTGAAATAAATACAGATATTAAATCTACTTAGGATCTTGGTCAAGTGAAATAATGAATAGGTGGTCTTAAACATCTCCAGTACAAGAAAAATGATGGAAAGTGACTACAGTATTTAAATGAGTACAGAATATGGCTTTTAGGGTTTTGGGGTTTTTTAAAATTTTTATTTTAATGAGTAAACCAGTGTCCTTACACTTTAAACTACACAATAAGTACAGGGAGGATGATTAACTGAAAGTTAATATCAGGTTATCATTGCAGTCAAGGATATACTACTTGAATAGATGCTTTATTGAAAGCATTATTAAAATATTTTTAGCATTAGCACACATGTAATAGAAAGAAATATTTCTCTACAACTTGATTTTTTGCTAACCAGTTGTTCTGTATTTTAGAACCTTTTCAATTTGGATTGTGGCAATTTTTAAATATATACTTAAATATATTTATTATTTTTATTGGAAAGATTAGATATTGAAGCCTGTAAGCCTCTGTTTCATGGGTTAAAATCTGGAGGAAAAAAAAATGAAAATACAATGCTCATTTATTCTTTTGGTAAAAGGAGGTAGCGTCAGATACTTCCTTATATACTATTATCCACCTTCACTCTTCTTTATTCTGGTGAGAATGTAATCTTTTGGGAAAATGGGAATCTCATTGCTTCTTTCAGTCTTATATTCTTTCAAAAAACTCAGGTAGTAATACTGACAATCAAAACAAGTTTGGTACCTGCCAGGAGATTACTCTATTGTATAAATTATGGTAATCTTTGGGAAGCATTTTTTGAAAACCCCATTCAAATTACAGACTGGGTTTATTTTGAATTACAGAAAGATCTGCAAATATGTCACTGAGAAGAAAATTTAATTAAAGCTGTTTTTTGGGTCTGTTAAAAATACTCAGCAGGCATTGGTAGACTTCAGAAGCCAGGTCTCTTGGCATAAGGTACTACCATCTGAGTAAATATGATAAAATCTAAAACATAGATTACTTAGACCACCTAAAGGAATGCATTACCTGCTTCAAGATAGGGCTTTCCATAACCTTAATTGAACCTCAATACTAAAAAACATGCTTTTTGTTTGAATTTTGCAGAAAAGTCCATGGCATCTTGAAAGGTAGGAGAGATGCGACTGCAGATACATAGAAATTCCATTTTAGGCAGGATACAGAACCTCTGACTTAATTTTCAAATTTATTCCCTTCTTCTCCTTGTAAGAACTGGTTCCATCCTCCTCTCTCCTACAGAAAAGATTTGTTTTAAAAGGGTTTTGCCAATTACTTTTTTGTTGTTGTTAATCACTAGCATCTGATTACATTATACAATGTGTGGTCTGGACTACCACAGAATTATTTCACTTCAAGTAAAACTTTAGCAATTCAGCAAGCTATGTATATTACTTGCTAATAAATTAGCCATATCTTCTTGTTTACTTTATTATATTTACTCACAAATCTTTGTCTAGGCGGTGAATTAAAAGATCACTGTTTAATATATTAAAGATATTAAGATTTGACATTAATAAAATGAACAATGCTTAGTACAACCATTATAGCCTAAAGCAATTTGAATAATTACATACCACTTTGTCTAGAGAAAACCATTTGTAGCAGCTCTTGCTTTTTCAAATGAAAGCAGAGTGAAAAATCCAAATGCTATGTTGATAAGTGTTTTGTAAAACCTGCTGATTCCATTGCATATGTGTGGATAAGACACCTCAACAATGATATTCTCTTAACGTTATTTATAGCTGCAGCAAAAAGCAAATGGTAAGTGCACTCAAGTGCACAGAATGTTAAGTGTATAAAATGACAGCTAAAAAGAGATCTATGTACTCAGAGGAGAAATAGCCTTTAGGGTGTTCACAGCAGGAAGAACCCCGGAGAGCAGATGAAAGCAGGTGTAGAAATGACAGACTATTTCTTCTTTCCATTGAAGATGTTGAGAATTTAGTTCAAGGGATTGTAGTTCCAATCTACTCATTTTTCACATTTCTTTCTTTGACTTTTTCTGTGATTAGAAAGGATTATAATAAAATATTTAATTTAAAGAAGATGCAGATTAGGTAACCTGACATGGTGACCTTGAAGATCTGACAAAAGCTTCAGAAGAAAATACCCAACAGAGGGGGGGAAAAAAAAGAACCAATTATAAACTGGGGGGAAAGGGGAATTCAAACCAGACAGAAACCCAGAATGTCTCTAAAAACACACTTAAACTAGAACATGGCGTTTTGATGAAAGGTTAGTAAAATGTTAAAAATATATAGAAAAACCCACATTTTTATACCATGCTTACCATTGTATAAAATGGCAAAAAATAACTATCACATTTATTTGCCTGAAGAAAACCAAGCTGAGTGACCCCAAGCTGCGTGGGAAATATGAGACGCCTGAGGAATGGGCTGCTATCCAGAGGGCACTGGTCAAGCCTGAGAAGTGGGCCCATGGAAATCTCATAAGGTTCAAGAAGTCCATGTACAAGGTGCTGCACGCAGGTCAGGGCAAACTGCGCTGCTAATACAGGCTGGGGATGAATAGGTCGAGAGCAGCCCTGCGGACACGGGCTTGGAGTGGTTGGTTGGTGAGAAGCTGAACATGCATTGGCCATGTGCACTCTCAGCCCAGAGTGTCAGAGACTGAAATATTATAATTTATGAATTAAATATTTTCTTGAAGGACTTTTAAAACTGTATTACAAAAGATGCAGAGAAGACTACTGCACCCTGGATGGGGCCCTGACTGAGGCCTGACACTGCTCACTGATGAAGATAAGATAAAGTAACAACTCAGAGCTGGGGACATTCACTGAGCATAGGCTTAACACCTCCAAAGGTGGAGACCACAGCCCCAGGGCTATCAGCTGCCAGGCTCGCACAGACCCTTGCACCAAAGGGTGAAGGGAGGAGAGGCTTTGGATATCTTGGAAAAGCCTGTGGTCAGAGGCCCAGTGACTGCCCATCCTCCACTGTGCAGAGGAGCCCAGCTGAGGGGTCCTCACCAGGGGGGAGGAAGCTTATCCACAGCAGAAGGGGGTGACATGGCCCATCACAGGCGCCCCCCGCCAAGGGGTCCCCGGACCCTGCACCAGAGCACCAGAGATGATGCAACACACACTCAGTGTTGCAAGGGACAGTGTCAAGCTGGCCCTTGCAAGAGAGGCACGTGGACGTTCCCACCTGGCCCACAGCGTGTATTAATCCACGGGATTCTGTACTCTTTGGCGTGTGGCAGCATGGCGCGGCGTGTGGCAGTGTAGCCATGGTGGTGATGGGGGACCCTCACCACCAGCAGACCTGATGGAGGGGAGCAACGAGACATCATTGGGACCCTCAGATGGGTGATCTGCTTCCACCTAACCCCTGTCACCTCTCCCTGTTCCCCCGCCCCCACGCACACTTCTTTTTTCCATTTCTTTCTTTCTTTTCTCTTCCCTTCTCTTTGCCTCTCTACTATTAAATAAAATACATCCATTTTTTGGCATCAACATCTAACCTAGTTTGGTTTTAATCTCATTTCTGGGAATATTTTGAACCTTCTAAATTCTTTCCGGTTTTTGCACAGAGACTTAGCTTGCTTTGCTTTTCTGGGTTTAAACCGGATAGTAACACAGAGAGCCAACAGTATCCTGGGCTGTAAAAAGTCAAGTGTGACTAGCAGGTCTGTGGAGGAGATTGTTCTTCTCTACTCTGCCCTCATGAAACCACACCTGGACTACTGCAACCAGCTCTGGGGCCCCCAGCAGGTGGAAGATATGCATCAATTAGAATGGATCCAGAGGAGGGCTACAAAAACATTAACAGGGGATGGGGGACCTCTCCTGTGAGGACAGGCTGAGAGAGCTGGGTTTGTTCAGCCTTGAGAAGAGAAAAGTTCAGGCAGACCTTGTTGCAGTCTTTCAGTACCTAAAGGGGTCTTATGAGGAAGACAGAGATGAACATTTTAGCAGAGCTGGCTGTGATAGAACAAGGATTAATTATTTTAAATTGAAAGAGATTAGATTCAGACTAGATGTAAGAAAGATATTTTTTATGATGAAGGTAGTGAAACACTGCAACAGGTTGTTCAGAAAGGCGGTAGATGCTCTGTCCTGGGAAACATTCAAGATCAACCTGATCTAGTTGAAGATGTCCTGATCATGGTAGGAGGGCTGCACTAGATGACTTTTAAAGCTCTCTTTCAGCCTAAACCATTACATAATTTTATTCTATGATAAAATCAATCTCTCATACTCCATCAGTTTCTTTAACCACCTCACTTTAATCATGATGTGGCTTAGAAGTTGAGCTTTATCTAATCTACCACTTCAGCTGCTTGGATGTATTACACTAGTGGTAGTATTTTCTAGCTAGTGTCACAAGACTTACATCAGAGCTACTTTAGGGGAATAAAGAGAAGAAAACTTCTCAGAATGGTTCTATTCTAAATATTTAAATTTATTCAAAGTAAACTTAGACTCATTTATTGAATTTTTCTGAGTGCACATGTAAATTTTAACATGATAATTGAAACACCAGTATTTACAGTAGTGTGCCAACAGAAATTCTAGACATTTTCAGAGATACTTCAAAATCATCCTATCCCTTGTCTCACATTAGTGTTAATTTCAAAAATATGTGTTTAGATAATATTATGTGTGTATTTTTTTACTAAGTTCTCAAGTAATTGGAAAAAACACATGCGTAAGAGAGCTGGTTTTCATGTTTTAGGAAAGACTGGTGCTTCTAGTTATGAAAGGAATACTTAACTTCTTTTCTTCTGCTGACTAATGAAAATTTTGTGGGGAATAACCCGATCTTGCTGCTGCATTATCATTTCAGAGCTTCTGGTGCAAATGTGTGATACTGCCTTGTATCTGCTGTAAGGACAAACTCAAGTTATTGTCCAGTGAATGAATTGTTCTTCCAATAGTGTGTAATAATCACATTTTTTGAAGTGTCCCAGAGTCCCATCTGATCTCCTCTTGTGTGTTTACTGTAAATTGGAATTTTTGTTATAGTTGGCATGTCAGAGATTTCCTACATCAGTCTGTTCAACACTGGCTAAATCCCATTTCTGTCTGTTTTCAGCCACACCAGCAAATGTAATAAACTTGGTTGAAAAAGAGCTTGCATTTCCTAAGATTTCTCTCAATGTTTCTCTACACTGTACATTGTAATAGCAAACAGAGAATAATCACCCACACTGCAGGGATCATGTAACTCAGCAGCAGGAGGAGGATGTAATTTACTGTAAGGCAAGGAAAAAAAATTACCTGATGATTGCTGAGGTTATATCTTTCAAGTAAAACAGGAAGAAATGAACAGGGTTTGGTTGTTTGGTTTTTTTTTTTTTATAATTTTATATAATGCAGAAGAACAGAGAACTGTAAGAATAATTTGGTAGTGCCTAGTTAAGGACTGGACTCCATCTTAAGGGTCTTTTCCAACCTAAATGATTCTATAATTCTAGGAGATTGCTAAAAATATAATTTTGTGCTACAGTTTAATAAAATCTGTAAAACTCTAATGTTAAGCTTTGGATCTCTCTGCTTATAAAGGTGATCTGATCTCAGTGTTCTATTTAGTATGCACCCAGAGAATAAGGCTGGTCAGTAAAAGAATCCTCAGCCAAGCTAGTGGAGCAAGAGTTGTCTCTATTTGTCATATGGCTTCTACAAGGGCTTAAAAGGCAGCATGCAGTGCTGTAGCAATTTCTTGGTTGGTATATTATTATTATTATTATTATTATTATTATTATTATTATTATTATTTCACTGCCAAAACATTGGAGGTTATGCATATGCAGATGGTCTTTATTGATTAGCCCAGTAATTTCTGAACTGCAGGCATCAGATCTTTGCCCTTGGGGAATTAGCAGCAAGTCATCTCCCTCCAGAAGTGACTTTGATCATGTTCAGCTTGGTTGTAGCTTGAAGTTTAGACACTGTTTTACAGGGATTCTGTATTACATATATATAGACAGAAGCATTATGGCTGAAGGCATGAGAAATATGTACTGATTTTGTTTACTACTGTCAGGTAGAAGTGTCAAGGCAAAACCTTAAAAATATAAGCAGTAACAGCTCTCAAGTCCAAATAAGAAGGAGGAGATTTGCGTTTTAGACTGTAAAAAGGGAAGGGCAAGAAGAATAAGGAGATGGACACAACTTACCAATTTTAAAAACAGAAAGTAGGAAAATATGTTAGTGGTTATTGACTGGAAACAATGAAAAATTAAATGTGAATAGCTGTATAAACTGCCCAGTTACTTAAGCACAGAACCTGGGAGGGAAGAGATAAAAGAATGATCACAATGCGAAGAGAAAGGGAAACAGAGAAACAACAAGCACGTAGCAAGAGAACAGACAGGTGAGCTTCAGGCAAATTACAGAAGTAGAACACAGGGCTAAAATATTCATACCTGAATAAGTAAAGGTACAGAATTATATAACAAAGGCTTTTTTTTTTTCTCCTGAAGGTGAATGGTAGCAGAGCATAGTCAGACAACAAGTGCATGGGTTACCTTTGAAAAACAGGATATGGGACCAGGTTGCTTCCTGCATTCCAGGTGTTTTGGATAACAGAAAAACATGCCTTCACATTACCACTATATATATATACATATATATATATATATATATGTGTGTGTGTGTGTGTGTATGTGTATTTATGCAAATGTATATACACATATATGTGCATTTTTACATGCATATGAAGAGTTGGATATGGGTCCAAACCTGCTGTAAATTTTCATTCTTTAAATATATATGTTGGTACTTTAAAATTATACACATTTGTTAATTTGCCATGATTTTATTTCATTCATTTTCTTCTCTTCACTATGTCCTTACTTTGATTAAGTTTTTTAGAATAATGAGGGACACATTTTAGAATAATGAGGGTCATTTACAGTCAAGTTTAAATCATTCTTTTGAAGAAATTATGTGATGTAATGCTGAAACAAAGAGAAGTGCATCCTGGAAGAGCTCTTTTCAGTCTTAGATGTTTCTTCAATTCCAACATAAGACTCTACTAGTTCTTACAGCCTTGTTTCCAACATTAAACTGGCAGAAATTTAGGCATATTTTTACTCTGTTTTCTTTAAGAAAATAAGCCAACACCCCTGGGAATACATGTGTAGTTCCTGTGATTTAATAGCTCTGAGATTTATATACTGTGCCTGATTGTGAATCTTTTACAGACAGACAGTTGCTCAAATGAGTAACACGTCTAATGTCAACAACTGTGCAATAGCTGTATGCTCGATGGAGTTCTGCTGTGTGGAAAGTATCTCCACTAATTTCTGTAGAACTCAAATAAAGTTCTTGTGTACTTGATCCATAGAGAGGTGCTGACATTCCTAAACTTGTCAAGTTTTAGTTCTTCAGACAGATAGTTGTCCTGTGAGAGTTCCTTTTGTTTTGCATGCTAAGGAGAATCATAAAGGGAGCACAATGATCTTCATTCTTATTCATTAACAAATTATGTCAGAAAAGATTTTTGGGTCTAGTGCAATAATTATACTTTTTTCCTGCCTCTTGGCTTCCTATTGGAAGTTTATACAAAGAAATAATTCATACATGCAGATGTGTGTCATAACTTTCACATGTTGCATTATTTGTTTCCTGTGGCTTTTCTGTTGAATATATTGCCTTTTCAGACCTTTATACTCTCTGCCCAGTCTGTGTAAGGTCATAGTCTTCTTCTGCCTTTGCTGTTGTCTTACCTATCCTACCACTGGTATCCTTTGTTCTTGTCTTTTTTTTCCTAAGTTATTTTTTGCCTCTGTTTTTGAAGAATTCAGAGTGGACTGATAACCTTTTAATACAGATTCACCAACAACCTTTACCACTATATTGTTAGACCATAATTCAGTGTGGGGTTTTTTTCTTGTAGGAAAAATCTTTCAAATCTTGCATATAAAACACTACTTTTTCCCTGTGAAATAATTTATAGGGGATTATATGGTCTGCATAAAATTCTGTTTTGTCCACAAGAAAATGACTTTCGTGTCCTGTAGAGCAGTCAGGATGATTTCTGGCAATATTTCATTTCTCCTCTGTGACTTCTCACTGACTAGATGCAGTACACCATAAATGCATTCTCATCAGAGTTTGTTTATGCATAGCAGTGTTGGAAGTAATAATCACTTGGGCTTTCTAGCATATGAGTCAGTAAATACATAAACAGGTACAGATTTATGACTCTGCACTTCAGAGTATCACAATGCTTGATGCATAGTGCAGTCAACTTTATCTGAATGTCACAGAGGATAGGGAATATATCTGTAATACCAAGGTCATTTTTGATGTAATTAATGGGTTGGGATTTCTTTTGTAACACAGTTTCAAATAACTTGATTTCTCCTAATCAGGGTTATTGGCTATGGAATGGGTATCCTTGAAATATGTAAATTATCCTGTGAAATACAGGCATGCAGCTATTAAGTGTAGGCTGATGTCGTTTTACCAGTGTGAATATTTTAGTGGATAGCATTTCTCGTGGAGATATATTCACTCTTTAGCAGGTAACACAAATTTCAAAGTGTTTATTCACATTACGAGTGTTAGTGAAGCGTTTTTTGGTGCAGTTAATGGAGGAACTCTGCTCTCAGTGGATTAAATATTTCAGTCTGCAAAACTGCCAGGTCTCACTGTTCACAAAGTAACTACACTTTATCTCACCTTCACCAGTTTTGCTGAGCTCATATGAGGTACACATCATTATTTTGCAGTGCTTTGTTTTGTGCCAGAGAAATATGTCACGACTGTAACAGCTACAGTAGTAGACCAATACTTCTTTTCCTTTGCAAGTGAGAGTGATAAACTTAGATAATATTCCAGGAACCTCATCTACATATCTATATTTTTTTATATGTAAAAGCAATCTTCTCAGTTGTGTCTTACTGAAGAAAAATAGTGGGAGAAAAATAGTGACTTATAGTGTTTCTGATCAGAAAGCAAACCTTGTTCTGTTTCACAGGTGGAGCTAAGACATTAGAAGAGATACCTTTAATAAGTAGGCATTATTTTTAGCATTGAATTTAAGCTGGCATGAAACTTATACAGCAACTGTGGCTATTTAACAAATGTGAAAGTGAATGGAAGATCCATTCTGGGACACTGTGTGCTACATTCTGCACGGTTCTATTAGTCACATAAGAAAAGCCTGATAACAGGCCTTGCTCTTCAGAATTTTACTTAGTGCTATTCTTTGTGATAAGTCTTTAGCTGCTCATGTGCCAGGTGAGTCCTTGAAAGCTATTTTAGTTATGAACTCTTACTATTCAATGTCTGGAAATGCTGTGGTAGTCTGAGCTTGCCTTGGAAATTTCAACAGAAATAAATCTTACTGAAAAAAAGATTAATTCTGTTTCATTTCAACCTTAAGCAAACCTTGGATTGTGTATATTTAATTAGATTTCATTGTTGTTGAATACATACAAGGGAAGCTTTAATGAATAACATAAGCATAGATTATCATCTCCTCTGGCCATCATGCTTGGATCTCCTGAGGAAAATTCCTTAATGATTTGTAATTTGCAAATTGTTGAACTTCCAGCATCTTTTTTTTTTCTTTTTTTTTTTAGCAAATTATTCAGGTCAATCTATGAAGATGTATTACCACATCATTATTCTTCTATTCACTGGGTGTTCTGTCTGAACACAAGAAAAAGCTAATTTATTGTGAAGGTGACCAAGTACTGGCAAAGGTTGATCAGAGAGGTTGTAGATTCTCCATCCTTGGAAACAACCAAAAGGCCACTGGACATGGTGCTTAGCAATCTTCTCTGAGTGAGTCAAATTGGGCAGAGAGTTGGACCAGATGACCTTCAGATGTTCCTTCCAGCCTAAACCATTCTGTGGTTCTGTAATACTGGAACTGTTTAAGAATGATAATTGATTGTCATGTATTGATTACTTCAATTTCTCAGTAGAAAATGTTTATGTTGTCATCATCTCTACACAAGAAATTTCCTGATTCAGTTTTTGCAATCCCTAGTAGAACTGCCTTTCAAGAGCTTTATATAACTTAGCTATATTTGGCTACAAATTATTAGAAGAAATTATGTATGATGGCAGAGTTTGAATAGATTAACAACAAAATCTTTTCCGGAAGAATTTTTTGCCATATATTCCTTTGTTTTCTGCATTCTAAATAGTAAACAACAACCTTAGCAGAGACTGTCCTCTTCCAGCAGCCTGCTTGTTTGCAAACCATGCGTATTCAGGAGCTTTGTTATCACTCTCTCTACCACTCTTAAGCTGTAATGCAGACTAGAATTTAGTAGGGGGATTTGTACTCACTTTTATTTCCACAGGCACAGAAAGTATGAGTAGGACCGTAACTTCTGGTTCGGAGAGTGCAGCAGGTTACCAGAAGCAACATATCCCTGTATATGGCAGGCAGTTTGCAGTACAAGCAACTACAGAAACTTCCATTTTTATACTTTGACTGTCCTCAGTTTATCTATGCATCATACCCAGCATTAGGATATATTGTGGCTTCTAGTCAGTCTTAACACAGGAAACATATAGAAAGAAGGATGTCTCTGTGTAAATTGGTTAGCAATATATGGGTGGTTCCAGGTGGGTGCTGCAGCATCAGAATGAGCTGTCTCCTGTGGAGGCATGAAAGGCACTGAAGAACATGCAATTTCTTGCCACTTTGCCAGAGAGCCTGAGCACTGATGCTGTATCTGAAATAATGAGGTTCAGCAGAAATACTGTAAGAGCTTAGATTAGTTCCATTCTCCTTTTGATTGAAAAGATGTCTTGAATTTTGGACATGGCTAAGAAGAACTGGAAGATCAAATAATGCTTGATTAAGTTGAAAGGCTCCAAAGTCAAGAGTCGTAATTCGTACAACAAATCATGATTTCACAGACAGATTTGTATTTAAATAAATAATAACAAATGAGGCACTTAACTTACGTAAGACTGTAAGTTCTCTGGCTGATTACAGCAGTAGTGCCTAGTCCTTCCTTCCTTGTTGGAGTATCACCTGGCCAATCAATTGCTCTAAGAATGTACCACTAGAATTAAACTTACTTGGGGGCAGAAGAAATCACAAGGTTGAGTATTAGGATATGTGGTCATTAATTTGGACCACTTATGATCATTACATTGATAGTTCCTGAGAACAGCAGTGACCATGAAGTTGTAGATTAGACAAAGCCCAAAGATTGGCACATAATAGATACCAGCATTATTTTTAACTAGCAATCAAAAACTACAGCATGGGTCAGATTAAGAGGAATTTAATTTTCTGAAAATTTGGTTTAGGAAAATTGCAACATCTCACTTGGGTCTCCACTTTTTCTTCTTCTTCCTCCCTTGACTCTTTTTCCCTATTTTGCCATTACACGTTTTTGCTGTCACTTACAGTTATCTGACTTTATTGTTTACCATTAAGACTCTTCAAAGTTGTTTTCTTGGGTATGTTGGCATGATATTGTATGTGAATTCTTTTAATATTTTCATGATTTTGATGATTTCCTAACTTTATTGTATTTATAATGAGTAACTAAAGTTAGTAGCTTCAATAAGCGGGTATTGATGTAGAAAAGAGCAAACCGTCTAACCACTTGAAAATTTTCAAGATCGCTCTGAATATTGACATAAAAACTAGTAAAAACCAGTTGAGTATGCAAAGAAAAAATTAGGGCAGTATACTACCAAACTTAAAAGAAGCAATGTAAATTCAATCAAAATTACATTAATTAGTAACAGCATGAGACTGCAATTGAATAAATTCCAGTAGACCAGATAATCAAATTTTAAGGGCTGAATTACATATGGAGCTTTTGCCGATTAGCTCCATGCATAATGATTTTTTCTTCCCAAAATAAGGACCTTCTTTTTTCAATCTTGGTACCACTGGACATTTTACCCTTATGTGATCCCTATATAGAATGATCCAGTGAGAGCTTAAAAGCTAAAGAGAAAAATTCAGGTAGCTTTCTGTTGATTGTAATCACAATTAAGTGGTTCATCCAGGTAAATAAAAAATATAAATTAGAAATGATGGTACATATTAATGGTTTATCCAAGGGAATAACTCAACATTTGAAGTCAATCACAACTTAATATAGAGCATATTTGGAATTTATCACTGGATGAGGAAGAAGACAGGATTCTTACAGTGTGATGAACCATTAGTTCAGGTATCGTGAATAACTCAGATACAGATTTTTTTTTAGCTGTTTTTACATCCGCTTGACACTCTTGTTCTCCATCACGGCCCACAGCTAATGA
Source organism: Corvus moneduloides (assembly GCF_009650955.1). Lineage (NCBI taxonomy): Eukaryota > Metazoa > Chordata > Aves > Passeriformes > Corvidae > Corvus > Corvus moneduloides. Next base: position 84,057,753 of record NC_045476.1, read on the forward strand.
TGAAAGAACAGATGTTATCTCTTTTTCTGTGCACTCAGGTTTGTTTTGCTTTTTAGACAGGCCTAGTCCAAATGTAGACCTGTAGAGAGAAGTGAGCATTACAAACAGCAAAACTGTAGACACAAAACTGTGTCCTGTGTGTGTTTATGCATAATTTTTCTTTTTGGTTATTTTTTCTGGAAAGTGAGTTAATTGTGGTTTAGTGGGACTCCAAAATGTTTCCTGGATCTCGTCAGAAAGAGTTTACACAATATATTTTAGATAACAATATTTCTAGTAATTCTGGAATTCATCCATGAATTATTTAGATAGGTAAATATTGATTCTTCTTGACACTAAATGTTGTTCATGGACAAAAATTTCTGCACAGTGACACAGAATCAAGCCACTTGCAATAATGGATAAACACAATTATTTATCAGTTTATTTTTTACAGAACCCTTAGGAACATTTACATCTACAGCTGTGACTATAATAAATCTGATCTCAAAATTAATCCCAAATCTATAAATAAATGAAAATAATTGCATTGTGACAGTATATTTGTGATCACCTGGGTGGTGTGGGGTTTTTCTTCATCTGATTGTTTATTTTTAAACCTATGTTTAATAATAGTAGATTGAGCATCCTGAGACATTGTTTATTTTTGTTACTTCCTATTGGGAAACTCAGTGATAATGTGTCAGCTCAGAGAACAGAGGTGTTAGATGTGTATTCTATGAGTGTGAGCAACTTCGTAATACTTTAAAATGCCTTTTTTTTTTCCTGAAAATTAGGAATGGAGAATAGTGCTGTCTTTCCCTGGTAAAACTGTGATTTCTTGTTCTTTATTCCTCAGAGAACAAAAGGTGCCTCTTGCTAGGCTCAGTTACTTTCAAAAACTTGAAAATAACTTTTAACTCCAGCAGTACATAAAGTGCCAATGTCTTAGAAAATCGTTGAGTACTTTATTTAAGCTAGCACTGCAACATTACCACTCTATCTGATCTCTTCCTGTTGATAACCCAGAGCATCACATGCTTCTCCCAGACAGCCACCCAGAGAAGTGCTTTACCTGGGATTTAGGGCTTTCAGATTTGGATTTTGAGACTGATTGCAAGCCTCACTGTTATGTCTGTACTGTTCATGGAGAGGCTAGGGTTCATCACATTCAATCTTTTGCAGTCTTTCAAGCATTTTCTGTTTTTATTCTACCTCCATTGTGTCTTGCCTAGGTCCACTGGTCAAGATCCAAAGAAAGAGACAGCACTGTTTTGTCCACTCATATTTCAGAGGATCAATCTTTGCAGCTGCACTCTCAAGCCTTGTCCTGTCACTACATGCTCCTGTTAGAAGTCCCTTTACAGCTTTTTTGTAGGCTCCCTTCAGGTATCGTAAGACTGCAATTTGGTAACCCCAAAGCCTTCTCTTTTCCAGACTGAACAATCCCAATTCTTTCAGCCTTTAGTTGTAGGAGAGGTGCTTCATCCCTCTTATCATCTTGGCGTCCCTCCTCTGGACTTGCTCCAATAAGTCGATGTCATTACTGTGCTGAGGACTCCACATCTGGATGCAGCACTGCAGGTGAGGTTTCACCAGAGAAGAGCAGAAGGGCAGAATCCCCTCCCTCACCCTGATGGTTGCTTTGGATGTAGCCCGGGACCTGTTTGACTCTCTGAGCTCGGAGTGCACATTGCTGGATCACATCCATCCTCTCATCCACCAGCACCCCCCAGTCCTCCTCAATAGGGCTAGTCCCCATCTGCTCATCACCCAGCCAGGATTGATACTGGGAGGTTGCCCCAGCCCAGGTGCAGCACACTGCCCTTGGTCCTGTTAAGCCTGAGATTTCCATGTTCCCAGTTCTTGAACTTGTCAGCTTCCTCTGGGTGCCATCTTGTCCTTCAGGTGTGTCAACTGCACAACTCAGCTTGGTGTCAACAGCAAATTTGCTGAGGTTGCACCTGATCCCACTGATTTTTTCACTGATAAGGCTATTAAGTAACACTGGTCCCAATATGGGTCCCTGAGGAACACCAGTTGTTGCTGATGTCAACTGGGATTCTGAGCCATTGACTACTACCCTCTGGATGTGACTGTCCTACAAATTCCTTATCCACCAAACAGTCCAGCCATCAAACCCATCTCTTGCCAATCTAGAGAGAAGGATGTTGTTGGCTTTACAGAAGTCCAGGTAAACGACATCTGTAAACCTTCCCTTGTTCACTGAGATAGTCATTCCATCATAGGTGGCCACTAGGTTTTTCAGCAAGACTTGCACTTGATGAAGCTGTGCTGGCTGTCCTGAATCATCTTTCTGATCTCCATGTGCCTTAGCACACCTTCTAGGAGGATCTGTTCCATGATCTTCCCAGGCACAGAGGTGAGGCTGATGGGTCAGTAGTTCCCAGGGTCCTCCTTGCTATCCTTTCTAAAGATGGGTGTAAATCTTCCCTTTTTTTCAGTCACCTGGGACTTCACCTGGCTGCCATGACTTTTCAAATACCATGGAGCATGTCTTGGCAGCTACATCAACCAATTTCATCAGGACTCTGAGATGCAGCTCATCACAGATTTATGTATGTTCAGGTTCCTCAGGAGGTCATGAACCTGATCTTTGCTTACAGTGGGAAGCAGTTTGCTCTTCTTGGGACAAACAGGATTTTCCTTGAATGACTCTACTTGTCCCCTTAATAGACAGTTCAATTAGTAAGAGTTCTAATTAGGTAGAATTCTGGGCACAAATTTATTTTAACTTTCAATCCAATAGTAATATTTTAGGACTATTTGAAAATTAAGGGTGGGTGATTCAAATGCTGTACCTGCTTCTTCAGCCCTATCATCTACTATAAAATCTGTCCCTAAAAAGCAATCATCAAGAGTAGCTTCTGTTATTCTTTTTAATATGATACCTACTTCCTTTTACCCTTCCTTTGACAGTGAAAGAATTAAAAATGTTAAAGATGTTGACATTTAAAGGATCATAATTGGCATCTGATTTAATGTCCATTAACATGAATGAGACCTGTTACCTGAAATTATTCCCATTTACTCTGCAAACCTAGATAAATTACTATATGTATAAACTAAGCATGTTTAGATTTTTGGTGTTTCTTTATAATCCTAATCTGTATAGATAATATGTATATCAGACACTAAAAACAATGTGTGAATATTTCAGATGGTTGTCCACATTGTCTTCCCTCCCAATAAATAATTTTTTTTTTAATGCGTATGAAATGATTCATACGCTTAATGAAAATTACTGGTACAAAATTTACCATTCTGGTTTCATAGGTGTATTTTGTAATTTTGGGGGGTTTTTTTGTACAGTTTAATCTCATTTTACCTCAATTTTCTAAAAATACTTATGAAATTGCAACAACACTGATTTTCAGACTTTTGTCTCCACTCTTGTGCCTTCCAGAATGAACTCACGACCCCATTGTGACAGACAAATGTAGCAAAGCCCTTTGGACTATTTACATGACTGCAGTCATGGAATTCTTATGTTGATAAATGTTTTACACTAGTTCTGTCATGAGTCCAGATAAGCAAAGGTACGCAGCAAGAATGTAACTTCTCATTTTCAGTCAACCTGATGCCAGATCAGGCTGTCACCAATTTAATCAGCCAGCTGATTAGCCAACACAGAGCAACTACCTTGCCCCACCACTTGCTCAGGGGAGCAACAGCTAGGGGAGAAAGGACAGTCTGAAGGGAGCCAGAAAAACAGGTGTGAGGGATGAAGGAGCTGATCTGGGCAAGGGAAGGGGCTGTGGAGATATAGAACACAAATTTGTAGATAACTAAGCTTTATTAATTCATGAAATAACCTCTGTTTTCTTCTGAAGTACTTTGTTATAGAATATTCTGAGGTAATTAAAACCTTGGGGGTCTGATTTAGATTGTAGCAGTTATTATAAAGTAAGAGGTCTCGCAAGAAGAAAAAGCTATACGTCGAAGATGGGTTTTGAGTAGATTAAAAAATTAGGTAAATTAGTTTTTGTTTGTCCCTCTTGCATCATCTATACCTGCCAAGGATCCACATTTTCCTCTATTTTAAAATAATGCCTTAGATACCTATTCAGATTTTCAGACTAAACATATTTATGTAGCAAAAATATACTTGCCTATGAAAACCAGCAAAATGTTTCTCTGTGACGAGTAGATTTTTGCATGTTGGCTGTTTGTTTCAAATGAAAATGTATGCTTATCAGTACAGTGCAAACCATGAAAATCAATATTGTTTTAAACAAATATATATACTAATATGTCTCATAACTTTCTCTGACTTCTCTCTTATTAAAAACTCTGCACTCTCATCCATTGTTACATTTTAGACTTTCTTGGGAAGAAGCTTGCAAGAAAAAAAGAGTGGAAGAGCAATAAAATGCTTTCATCTAATTCTGTGCAATACTAGGAAATGAAAAGGAAAGGCTGTTGCTTTGTATAGAATAGATTTGAATATTAAGAATGCAAAAATATTTCTATATTTCAGATTCATTTTATTTCATCTAACTTCTATATTGCATTCTAGTTTCTCTGTAAAATATGGACAAATTATATTTAATGAACACTTCAACACTTAACTGTAGGGGTTTTTTTTAAAAAAAGAAAAAAAGTATTATCCTAGTCTTATTTATGAAAAAGATTTTAATGAATATAGTGTAGAAAATGCCTCTTTGGAAAAAGATATAATGAAAATCCTTAATGAAAATGGCTTAACATATTCAGTGAGACAGAAGAGGAGCCAGACCAATATTGTTCAATCATCATCCTCTACTAATGGAAACCCAAAGAGAGAAATTTTGTGCTAGTCAGATAATGGCTCCTGTTATATAATGCGTCCACACAGAGTGAAAAAATAAGAATGCATAACAGGCTTTAGAAAGTTTTATTTTAATGATTCTGAACTGTGTGATTCAGACCTTAGATTTCCATTCTCCAACTTCCAAGCACTGACTCATGGGATATAAGGTATGAAGAGCATGTAGAATGTTGTCAAGGAACTGGCATTATATGCTCCTAGAATCTCTCTTACCACTCTGTTGAGCCAGGTGGGGAGTGTGTGTATGTGTACATGTATTCCAGAAAGGGAAGGAGTCCTGCCAACTACAACCATCTCAGTCATAGCTTACTGCTGTATCCTTTGCCTGCCAGAATGGAGTGATTGGTGGAGATGCATCAAATGGACCACCAGCACATGTCTTGGTGAGAATAATGGAATGGGAGAAGCACCTTTATGCTGAAAATTTCTGGGGAACACCTGTAGGTCTCAGCAAATGAAAAAAAGTGGATCTGATTTGCAAACAAGTATGAAGAAAATAATTTTCCCTGATTACACACAGTGGAACATTTCTAAAAATATCAGTGCTCACGTCTCAGTAACACAGTTATTATTTTAATTGCAATATTAATATTCTAATTATACTTTTTTTTTTTTTTTGGTTTTACAGTCATCCTTAAAAGACTTCTACTCTACCCTATTCATAGATCAGAGCCTCAGTTTTTACTATAGCATTTTCTTTGCATGTGGTATTATTTCAAAACCCAGGCTAAAATATGATCTTTTATACTTAAAATTTCCTTAGAATTAGAGCTGAGTCAACTATCTTCCCTCATGTGTACCATATATCATATACAAGACAATCTTGTAAAAACGGAGGTTTAGCTACAGTTTCCTAACCATGACTCATCAGCCATTCCTATAAAGATACTTAGTCCTATTTGGTTTTCATTTATGGGATGCATGGAAAACAGTCTTGTTTGGGAAAAGTTGTGGGGGGAGAGTTTGTAGGTGATAGAAGAGAACATGATAGAATAGCTCGTGAAGGTGTACACTGGAATTACATTGGGTAGACTAATGTATAATTAAAGATACTAATGAAATTAAAATCTCCTGTGTCAACATAGACACATTTAAAGTTACCATGATTATTAAGGGACGTGTGTTTTTCTTAAGCTTCTTTTGGGTTTTTTGCCTTTTTTTTAAACGGAAATAAAACCAAAGAGGCCTAGTATGTTTTTTATGAGGCCTATTGGATTTTTAAATATTACATTACTGTTGTCCTTGATAGTGTTACTTTTTCTAGCAAAGGAGACCATATAATTTCAAGGCCTTTGTGATATGTGTAGAGTCACTAAAAGTGGCTGAACGCTATCTGTTGAAAAATATCATAAACAAATAGTGCTGTGTCCTTGATGTTAGCTTTTTCTCAAATATTTTTTCTTCAGAAATTTTTCCTTGAACAAGTTAAATTGCTTCCATGTTAAAAGTGTATATTACACTGTGTGTGAGATATATAGTATAGGTATTCTACAGAAAGAACACACACTAGCATTTGGAATTTTACATGATGATTATGACATATTCAATGTAACGTAAGTATGGCAACCATGATGAAAGTGTGAACTGAATTTTTAGGTTGGGTGCCATCTGTTGAAGGATATATGATTCCAGTGGAAACCAACTTTTCATCTAATCCACTTTCTCCTGGAAACTACTGAGAAACTACTGATTTTACTGTAGATTGTTTTGTTTTGGTTTTATTACCTTTTATATATTATTGAATTAAAAATATCAAACCTTATTACTTCAAAGTAACTAGATCCAGGTATAATTTATGGAAGTCTGTACTTTGACAAAAATGGCCTGAAATAAGTTTCTACAGCAGACAACCATGAAAATTCTTAACTTAGCAAAGATTAAGAAATGTTAGGTATGTACATAAGTGCCTATTTTTAATAACATAAAGGCTTTTCATATTCTGACCAAAGTACTGTGCAAAAAGGTGAGAAGGAAATGACATTTCTCAAATATTTATTTTCAATATTTATCTTTCAATTGATCACGCTAGTCTGTATTCTCTTACAATAATTTAATTATGTATTGCAGAAGTATTTATCCAACCATACCAGGTAACAGCTTGAGAAAGTTCAGGTAGAAAAGTTCTGGCTAGTTATAATGATGAATAGCTGATTTTACAAAGTTAAAATATTCTGTGGAAATACATTGACTTCGTCAATGTATTTCTACAGTATCTTGGCTTAAGACCAGAAAATCCAGGTACTTAATAATGTAAAATAAAAACTAGGCTGAGAAGTCAGTCAGTTCTCACATATAGTAAGTTAAAGAGTTTGCAGAGCATCATCCTTCTTGATGTCTGAGATTTTTTGCAGTGTTAATGAGTGAAAATGTTTTGATACAGTGAAATTTAGGATCAAATTATTAAGGTTATGTTTTACAGCAGAAACACCTTTTCATGAAATTTCTTATTCATGTCTTGTATTTTTTGTATCTGATATTTTCTATTCAAACACTTTAAGGAAGTTAGCACAATTACTGAGGGGAACAGAATGATTATCGACCTTGTAATATAATTTCTGAACTAAATGGACCTAAAGCAGAATATCTTTTTTTCCAAAGCTTGACCTTTGGCATATAGCCAAAGAAGGTAGTAATTGTAAGTATGTTTAGAGTTCATCAGATGCTACTTTTTAACATGAATTTTTTTTTTCTTGTAGTTTTTACTTCTGTCAATATCTCAAAATTCCAAGAGCTCAATATTCTGTGTCCAGAACTGTCTGTAAACAAATGCTTAGGGAAGAAATATATAAATAGGATAGGCCTATATGAAACTTTTTCTAATATTTTTTCAGCCTTAAGATGTTCTCAGATACCAGATGTGGTATCCATGTACCTTGTAACCATCAATGTATCTCTCTTCCATTTTGCCTGTTGAATCCATGTAAATTTTATGTATCTACAGCAACTTTTTTTTTTACATTTTTTTAAGCCATCTCCCTGAAGCATCTACTTTTATTTTTTGGAGTCTGGTTCTTACAAGCCTCATTTCATAAGCCTTCATTTTTGGAAGACTGTGAATAATCAGTCATTATCTATCCTCTACATGCCATACATTTATTACATAGTATGACATATCTGTCTAAACTAATTCTTTCTGTGTAAAGTTTTATTTACTTTGATAATCCTTCTCATTTTTCTGTCTTGCTATACTACATTCTTTTTAAGATGGGGGACCACAACTGAACACCATTGTTTTACAAAATCCACAATTCCCATGAGTAAAGGAATCATATTTGTCTGGGTTTTTTTGTTGTTTTTCCCTTAAATCACCCTCACATTTCTTAATATTTGAGTAGAATTGTGAATTACTTTTAAAAAGAAAACTGGCTTTCCCCTGGAAAGTTTCCTATTAAAAACTTATGAATTTGGTCTTAAATTTTTATTGAGTAACTCAGTATCCATTATTTTATTTGTGAAGCTAGGATTGATTTTTTTTTTTTACTTGCATTTTAAATTTATCTTCATTCACTTTTGGTTCAACTGATAATCATGGGGATTTGTACAGTCTTTCTACACTTTTCTGCAGTCAATTCTTGTCCTAATTATGTGGGTAACTTAGTGTCAACAGCAGACTTTCACACTTTGCTGTGAATTTTCTTTTCTGTCTCACTTACTAATTTATGTAATTTAGTGACAGTTTATATTTTCATTATCATAGAACAATACATTTGGATATTTTTCTTAAATATTTATTGAAGAACAAGTGCTCAGTGTTCTTTTTAAGGTAAAATACATCCTGAACAGACCTTGCATTCTCAAATTCAGTCCTAAAATTACTGCCAAAAACACACGACAAACTCTAAGTGAAAAATTACATCCTTCTGCAATGAACTAACCTTTTTTTTCCCCGTGTTTTTCTCTATTAAATCTGTACTTGTGGGATTTGAACACCGTAGTATTGAATACTTAAAAATGTGTTGTTGAGCATGGATGTAGAACAGTAAAGATATAAAAATTACTTTTATTGTTGCAAGTGGCTATTCCTTGTTCCAGCCAAGGAAGACTGGTGTTTGTGATTCTGGTTATGTACCATGAAATTTGTAATTACTCTTCAGTTTTCAGTCACTGGTTTTATAGCATGTGATAACAATTCTTTGTTACATAATTTGTCTTCAATTGACATTTTTTCCTTCACATTCCAGTTGCAACTGTTGCACAGGGAAAAAAACGTGTAAATCTTATGAGAGTGCACCAGTCCTAGGGGAAAATATTTGACTTTTACAAGCATGCAATATACAGCTTCATCAAATTTTCTTTGCGGCACTTAAAATTGAATAATACGCTAATTAATCATACATTAATATTTATTATTTGGAAGCATGATTTTTAGCCATGTAACTTCTGTAGAATTTCTTGGTTGTCTCACGAACATGAAATTAATATGGAATGGTGGATAAGTCTTACTGGTTCTTGGTTTCCATGGGAAGGAAAAAAATTTTTGCCCTCTCTTGTGCCATCTGCACAATGTAGGTGAACATGGTAATAATTGCTGTAGAGATACTCCTATTTTTATGCAATAAATTTGAAAGCACTTGGATTCTTCAGCATTACATATGTATGTTTGTTTTGGTTTTTATCATCCCAAGTTGTTACATAAAACTTTAAGACAGTTCTGGCTTCTTTGGGTACTTCTATTCATTGCAAAGTAAATACACATCTTAGTACTGCAGTTCTGACATTTCATTCAACTTTCAAGACTAAGCATGAGTTCCTCAACATGACACGTTCAAAATTTCAAATCCTAGGCCTGTTTTACTTCTATTTAAGATAAAAGGTCTTAGTTTCTGGCTGCCTGAAAGTATGAACTAATACTAGTTAAGAAAAAACACAATTCAAGAGGAAGAAGGTGCCTTTGTCTAAAATATCATATTTTAAATTAAAGCTGCCCTGTAATTTCTGAAAGCTTGCAGCTGTCAGTATTGAATGCTGAATCAAATTACAACTGCAATTAAAAAATAGCAAAAATAGTAGCAGGTTATCTGCAAGAAATACTTTTTCTTTGTTATAAAATCATGTCAGTTTTATGAAATCAATGTATCTGCTGAGGAGCTGCAAATGGATCATGTATGTCCTGCAAAGATAACTTCTAAAATCACTTTGAATCTTTCTGAAATGTTTCTCATTAATCAACCAGAATCAGTGAAGAGTTTCAGTCTAACTTTTTTAAAAATTCTATTCCGTGATAACTCTTTGGCAAACTTCTACATCGCTCCTGAAGTTTCCCATCCTGACATTTACCAGGCAAGTGTAAAAATAATAGCAATGAATAATCAGTAATAGCATCCTGGATACAGCAGAATTTTGACTACCTTTTAACTGCCTAAAAATAAATTGTCTTCTGTTAGTTTAGAAACTAGCTTAAATTTTAAGATAAACACAAGCTGCTACTAAAGGGGAATCTTCATTGCTCTCAACGTTTTTCTGCCTTCTTCCTGACCAGCACTGTACAGCTGAATGAGGGGACTGCCATTCCTGAATACTGATCCTTTATTTTGATAGTGGCTGGGGAAGGAGGTGGAAAAGAGAGTGGCTCAATAGCATCCTGAACTTAACTTGGTTCAGAGAAGTAGTGGCCTTTGAGGAGCTGTGTTTTTCTAAAACATCAACATGTCAATACCCAGTTGACAGTAAGTGCCCTAATTCTCATTCCAGATGTTCATGGGCTTTAGTTTCTGAACCCGCTGTAATTATTTTACTTTCTGAGATTTCTGAGACAAAATTGTCAAGTGCACAATTGGCTCCTGTATATCTAATACATGAAAAGAAATACATACAGTGGAGTAACTGTGTGCTTGAGATCTTTATAACACTGTGCATGATGGTCTTCTCTAGCAGATAGATTTTCGTGGTGCAGTAACAATTTTTAAGAATCCAAATTCTTTCAAGTACTTTATCATTGTTGCTGTTTATTTGATTTGAACTATTATATGATTTTGTTATTCAGACAGGATTTTTTGTTCTGCTGCCACAGTGTCCTCTGCAGTAGGGACTAAAAAAGGACTATTTTCTAAAGTAAGGACTAAAAAAACTAAAGATCTTGCTGGTCCAAAAGATAGAGGGGAATAGTGAGATTGCCTCTAAGAGTCTCACACCCAACTGGCAGTTCTAAAAAAACTTCATGCAGTTTTCTTAATGAATAGGGCAGGTCTCCTGACAAGCCTGAGCCACTCTTCTTTGACATGAGGAGCACAAAGTTAAAATTTCCTGCTATTCCTAATAGGGCAGGACTCCTCATTCTTTTGTTTTCCAGAAAAATGAAAGACTGATTTTGAAACTGTGCCTTCATGTCCCTGTGGTATTCATTATATTGGAAGTCAGGAACTACCAGCCTTCAGCAGCCATTTCATTTTTCTTTTGTATTTAAGGAAATATTCTTATTTTATTTAATTTTTTATGGCTTGTTTTCTCCAAGCATCCTAGTTTTACAAGACTAATTACTGCAGGATTGGGATATATTTGGCTTCATGGACAATACTAGGCATTCCTCTTAGTCTTTGGAAATTTTTAAACTGTTTAGTGGGCCTTTTTTTTGCTTGTGCCTTCCTGAATACCTACACCACTAAGGGGTCACTCAATAAAGAAAAACAATGATATCTTTTCTGAGTCAGCTATTTTTTTTTATATTGCAACAACCTTACTTAGCATAAAACCACAACTCTATTTTAATAGTGATTTGAAGTTGCAAATAGTTTGCTAAAGAAAAAAAAAAAACTTTATGCTTCTTAATTTACATTTTTAAACACTTTTTTGACCTTTTTCTTCCAAGTAATGAATCTGGTTAGATAATAGATGATAGTAGATGCTGTTATGATCCTCATTATTGTCCACAGTATAATAATAAAATCTTCCTTTGGCCAATCCAATTCCTTGTTTTAAATTGATTTCCAATACATTGGCTGTTGGATTGAAAGAACTAGCACATTTTATATTGTATGGAGTAAAACAGTTAGCTATGATTAAGGATCTACATAAGTATCTTCTGCCTTGGAGTTTTTTATTTCATTTCTTTTATGGTGAGAGGATTATGCATAATGATTTTAATAGTGTTCTGGAATGTTCTCTCAAACATTATTCTGAAAATGTCAAAGAAAACTCTATAAAAAATTAATTAAATGAAGATGTGAAAGCAGAGATGAGGCATGCAGTCAGTCCTTCCAAGTACAATTTCTTTGGTCTCAAGGGAGTCACCTGGGACTAATTCAGACATGTCTTTCTATACCAAAATAAGACTGTTTAACCTCATAAGCTTAATTTATTTGCAGCTTAAAATGCTGGTTTCTTCATATATTTAGTATAAATTTTAAAAAATATCTATACTCTTATAAAATGTCAAAAGAAGTGCTATCTTTACCTCACACTTTGTAAAAAGTCAAAACTTGGGGTCTGTAAAAGCACAAACTGCAAACGGAAACAATTTAGAATTTTGCATGATGAATCCACAGGAACACGTTGATCCACTGTGAAAGCAGATGACAGCTCAGGCTTGTGAAGGGTGTAGCTCTGAGATCATGTGTGATGCTGTAATGCGTCCTCTCCTCACTCAAGTGTACTCACTTAGCATGGTGACATGAAGAACTCCCTCTTCCAAAGTCTTGTGACATGGACAGGGCAGTGATGCAGGATTTTAAGCAAGAGAGAAGCAGTCACCAGGTACAGGGTGCTGCCTCCTCCTCTTTAGTGACTTGCATACAAGCACAATTCCAGCAGAGTGACAGACTGCAGTCAGGGGCCATAAACGTGGTCAGGGGTCTGGAAGGATTGTACATTGATGTGCTCACTATTCATGTGTTCATTGATTAGAATTTATTGGAGAAATCTTTGAATTATGATAGACTTTCATTACTGATTCCTGATCAGTTAATACTGTTGGTTGTATGACACAGAGCTACATATATATATAAACACTTTCTTCATTTAAGCATCTCAGGCATTTTCTACAGTAATAATTATGCTTTTGAAGATTAAATGGCTGTGATTTCATTATTATTTTCAAGCTTCTACTGTAAAAAACTACAGGGTATAAAGAGAACAGAGAGAAATAATGTCTGAACTTTCACTTCAAGTTTTGGGCCTTTTTACATTGCCATAATATTTTAGTGCCTTGCATAGTATAATAACATACATTGAAGGTGTGATGTTAATGCTGTTTTGAATCACCTTTGGAATTAGGTGTGTGTAAATTGTCTTACTGAATAAAAATATCAATTTCTGTGCCTTTTTAAGAATTAATCTTTGGTTGCTGGATAAAAGAAACATGCTAAGAATATTCTACTAAAGGCATTTTTTGTTTTAAGTTTTAGTTGTTTTTAGATTAACCTTCTCAAATGTTATTGTGCAGTTGAGTTTTATGTTGACAATTTTTAACTTGTTTGTACGAGCTGCAGAGAAAGGGAAAATTAATAGCTGGCAAATGGAGATTCAGTGAAGTCTGGAAAAAGAAAATTCAATAAGAAGGGGAAAATGGGTATATTTATCTTCAAATCAGTACCAATTAGTATATTCAAGAATTAAAATAATTTAAATAAGTACAAAACAAATATTAGGATACATGGAGTAGACCACTGGTGACATCATTCTAGACCATCTGCAGAACGAAAAAACTGGCTATCCAGGTTTTGCTTTGTCTTGGCTTGAAAGACAGGTGTCTGCTAAGGAAGGCAGGAGCCTCCCTTGGAATGGCAGATGCAACCCCCCTTCCCTCCAAATTATTATAATTTTGAAATCAGGGGGCTTTCAGGCAAAGATAGGGGAAATAGGAATAACAGTTCTTTACTAATATATATATATATAAAAACAAGGCAGGAAAAAAAAAAAAGAAAAATTGATTTAAACTGACAGAGTCAGATACGACCTGACCCTGTTAGTCAGGGTAGCAGTAGCAGTCCAATAAGGTGGTGGCTGCAGTCCTCCTGAAGTGAATGGATGTGGTTCTGTTGAAGCGGTGATCCTGTGTAGAAAGATCTGGTCTTCCTCAGAAGGTCCAGTAGCTATGTAGCTCTTGTCCTCTGGAAAATCCAGTGGGAAAAAGGCTGCTTGTGGTCTTCAAAAGTCACAGTTTATATCCAGGATGGGATGCTTGGTTTCTCCCTCTGGGTGAAGCATCTCACAGTGGAATGATGAGTCATGAGATAAGGCACTGATGGGCCATTAACAGGACATAGTCTTGAGGGAGGAGGCAGGGAGCACTGCCCCAGCTGGTTTTAACAGCTCATGAAGATGGTGATAGAAGACGTGCTTGTGGGCACACCTTACATTGTAACCTAGGACATGCTTCTATTTCCTAAAATGGCTTTTAAAATAGGGCTGAAAAACTATATTCACAGTCAAAGTTTCAATTTCTGGTGATAAAGAGAAGAAGCTTTCTGCACAGCAGAGGTGATGCTCCAGTAACTGGAGTATTGGTGGTTGTCTTGTTCAGGTTTTTTTGGTTAGTTGGTTGGGTGGTTTTTTTTTTGTTTTGGTGGGTTTTTGTTTTGCTTTTTTTAAACATGGTTTCAACCTTGTCTATATGAATCAAGGAGAAGCTAGAGTTTTCAAAGGTTTGGGGCTGCTTTTATGCTGAACATGCCCACAAATTTTGTTGTATTGAGCAGAAAGCAAGTTTCCTTTCTAAAATATGAGTACAGATATGTGCGTGCACCTCATTTCCTCAACAGAAGAGATCAGAATAACAGAGAAAAGAAGTTGCTGTTCTTTTACTTTTATCTAGTAGGCCGCTGGTTAGGTTTAAAAATAAAGATTACTGACAGACACTGTTCCTTTAAACTAAATTAAAGACTACAATTTTTGATATTATGAGGTTTAGATGTGACGGAAAATAGTTCAGAGAAGACTGACAGTAGCTTTAAAAATATGTGGGTTTAAAAATGAAACATATTTAAAGCTACTGATATCAGGTGCATCTATGTTACTGCACCATACTGAGGTGAGAAAATACATAACATTATGGAGTAATTAAATACATAGTTTCTTTTTTTTTTTTCTCAGGGCAGGAAGGAAGCAATCAATGGGGTCTCACCTGCTATGAATGATTAAAGTCACCATGTTTTCTCCATATGGGAAAAAGCAGATGAACATTTACCTTCATCCCAGTAGCAACATGAAAAATTCATTTAAGTATTTTTGGTTAAATTTTAGCTAACAAAGGAAAGTATATCTTTTCAGAGTTTTACATGCTGTAATTTAACACCACAAAAATAAAGATAAACTATATCTAAGAGTGGTATATGGCATGCTCTTTTACTTAAATGATTTATTAAGACTGTTGTCATGTAGAACATAACATACTTTGGCCAAAACTGCTTTGTACTAGATTTTATGAACAGCTTGAAGTACTTAGTAGAGAAAATATATTTAGAAAATTATTCTGAATCAAGTAGGAAGGAAGGAAACAAAATGTGGGACATCAAGAAGGAAGAGTAAAAGAAGCATGGGGCAGGAGCGTCTTTGGGAGCAAGACATCATTTGCATCAATTTCAGATTTTGGTAGTTTAACACCATAACTATTGTGTGCCCTTCTTGTCTGTGTCTGAACAATCAAGTGGTGGAGTTGGAGCACTAAAATGTTAGAGCAGAGCCCTCACCAGAGTAGGGGGAAGAAAGAGAGAGGAGAAAGGTTATCAGAGTCACATTGTCCTACCTGAAAGAAAGATGAACATCTTTTACTTTCTGGAGATGAAGGAAAATCTGATGGGAAGAGGAAAGGAGGAGGAAAGGGGAAAGTTCGTCCTCTTTTTGAACTTGAAAAAAGAGAGAATAATCTCTTTGCTGGAATAGGAACTATCTCCCATGTCTGAAAGAGTAAGTTCTTTACTACTAAAACCTCTCATGCATTGTTGATACTTCTTCAGCATATTGCAGTACTAGAATAGTCATGGTGGGTAGGTTAATGCCACATTTATTTTCATGATTAAGTCCATGCCAACCATAGCTCTTCATGGTTAAATGATATAATTCACTATTCATGATTTAATAGTGTGTATTCATGGTTGCACATGACAGCATTTTGTGAGTATTCGTAATCAGTTGGTTCATAGCAGAGATATTTGGAATTAGTAATGTTTAATTCATATGAGAAACACAAAAAATATCAAGAAATTTTACATATTGGTAGTCCAGAGTCTTATAGTCTTCTTCAGTTTGCCTACTCAAAGTAAAACTTTTTTGGTTTTTTTTACATTTTGCACAGTATCAATAATTCATGATTTTTCTTAATATTATGGAGCTTGAGGAGTTTTCTCTGACAATTGAGAAGTATGTTGTTGAGCATAATCTCAGATATAAATGACAAAATATCCTTCTCTATCCTTTTCTTCTGCTCCTAATCTAATGAATGTAGAATTTCCATAAGTTTTTATATGCCTGTCTCCTTTTGATACTCCAACATTAATATTATTTGAGGGAAGAAACACATTTGGTCTACAAACATCCGCTGTGGTAGAGGATGAAACTAAGGGCTTTTCATTTAGTGTGGCACTTTTTAAATTATCTGGACTAGGATTGTTTTTGGGAATTGTGAAAGTAACACAATCAGAATGTGGGTATGTTTAGCTGAGCATAAATAAGATAAGATAATGTAGAGCACTATGGTCTATGACAAGCATCATGCACTGAAGAGTCTTAATGATTTTCTACTTCATAGTTGACCTTTAAGATTTATTACTGCTGTGATATTTAAGTAGCAAACACTACTGAACATGCAGAATCAAATAAGAGTATTGAAGGAATTTAATAAAGTAAATAATTACCAAAATTAATGAAGTGCTTAGAGTAAAATATAACTTCATTTGGACATTTAATTCAGGAAGAAAAAGTAAATCTTCTTCTTGTAATGTTTTTCTAAGTAAAGTAATTACACTGTTGTATCACAAATGTACTACATTCATCATTTTGTTTTTCCTGCATGTTTTGTCCCTGTTGAAAACAATGATTATTTCCAGTGAAAAAGATGCTGCAATTCAGTTATTTTTCTGAGTAGGTTATGTTGTCTGCTCTATAACAGCAGACAATTTTAACTAACATGTTTTGTAATTCACTGAAAATTAGAAGAATTAATACAGAGGACAATAAATGTCATTCAGAGGTAGTCAGTTTACATGCAAAATATGAGTCAAGTATTGCAGTAGAAAAATAATGAAAATCACGCAACTCTAATAAAATAATTTATATTCTATATAGCTGAATGTTCATTGGAAGTGTAATATGTTTTCTTTAAACCAATTAATTTGTGTTAACTGTCAGCCACACATACAACACAGAAGCATAGATCATATTAATATTAGCCTGTGTATTTTCTTTATGACTGCCCATTTAGATGATGAATTGTGTGCATTTGCTTTAGGACTTTTATTCCTTTTATAAAAGTTTTTAGCAGATAGCCAAGAATTGTGAGGGACCCATAAAGATGACAAGAAAATGCTACTATCTGCCACAATTTTAACAGTTTGCTTCTAAATAAAGGACGTATAAATGCTAACTGTTTTTACTGTTGACATATGTGCTGTCTTCCAACACTTACCAATCATGGGAAAAGTCTTCCAAAATCTGTGATTTCAATTTCATCAGTTTGATAAAAGTTTACTGGTATCAAATGATGAACGGTCACACATAGCCCCATTCTTCCTGGTCCTGCTTTCCAAAAGCACTTCATCCCCCTGTTTCTGGACCTATTTGAGTTACAGGACATGTAAAGTCTCAAAGGCCTGTATCTCTTGGGACTTGCATCATACCCTGGGCTTTGTGTGATTCCCCAAAGCCTCCATTCCTTAGGGAAGGATGACTCTTCTTCCTTTTAGTAATTAGTCAGTAGACTGATTTTTTTTCCCACTGTGGAAATTAATCTGTGATTATTCATGAAATATATTTTTCTTTAAGGTGTTTTGCTTTGATTTTATTTGGATAAGAAAAAAACTTTACCCATTACAGCCTTCCTTTTAAATAAATAGCTTTCCTATTATCTTCTAAAGCTGCTTTTGAATTCAAATTCTGTTTATGTAGACAGCAGCCTAGTTGGATTTTTTAGCCCCTTTAGGTATGTGCATCTCAAAGAGGAGTATCAAAGCACTATTAATTTGTTGAACTTAAACTTATATTTCAGGTTATTACAGTCAGATCATAACCCAGCTCTGTGTGTTCCAATAGGAAAGAATCTAGTATTTCCATACAGTCTATGAGGTAGATTTGACCCATAATGCTCCGTTGTTTAAAAAGCAATTACAGATTAAATTTATATTTACTTAGTAATAACATAATTAAAATGTACTCAACATAAAGCAATATGATCTTAAGTATATGTAGTTACCTAGAACTTCTGTCAAAAAGGTCATAGACT
Source organism: Corvus moneduloides (assembly GCF_009650955.1). Taxonomy (NCBI): domain Eukaryota; kingdom Metazoa; phylum Chordata; class Aves; order Passeriformes; family Corvidae; genus Corvus; species Corvus moneduloides. The sequence continues at coordinate 84,075,932 of NC_045476.1, forward strand.
CATAGAGTTGGATGCAACCCATCAGGATCTTTGAGTTCAACTCTGGCCCTACACAGAACATCCTCAAGAGTCATGCTGTGTGCCTGAGAGAGTTGCCCAAATACCGCTAGAGCTCTATCAGACTTGGTGCTGTGACCACTTTCCTGGGGAGCCTGTTCAACCACCCTCTGTGCAAAAAACCTTTTCCTGATATCCAGCTTAAACCTCCCCTGACTCAGCCTCATGCCACGATGAAGGAATAGCAGGTCTTGGGAAGATATTAGACTAAAAAATTTCCTGACTATGCAGAAAATGTAGCTGTGGAGAGGACAAAATTTAGCTTGGGGGTGGAGATTATCCATGTATTACCCAGTTCAGCTGTACTGGTTGACAATAATTTAATGGTTTTTTAGTGGCTGGACTTGAAGATTTTAGTGGTCTTTTCTGACCTTAACAAGTCTCTGATTCTATAATTTGGCAGTCTTGGGTAAAACCTAAAGTAGCCTGCAATAAAGACATTGTAGATATTTTGCCCTGTTTCTTGTACATAAAGGTAGCAAACTCCTTTCACTAATGAAAATAGTGACAAGTTCTTTTTATTTATTTGCCATTCTTTATTTGCCAAGTGTTCAAATTATTTTACTTGATCTTTTGGTTGCTCTTACTCCATGTTGCACTTTGGTATGAGCCTGGACTTAGCACAGCATTGAATAACTTCTTTAAAGCAATATGAATTTTAGTAACATAAACAGACATAAATTTTAAAAAGTGCATAGATAATTGCACTTTCAGCTGTTCTGAAATGATTCTTAATAATACTTTCAAAAAATTTAAAAGTCTTACACTTCATTTTCCTATGGCAGCTGGCTTCTATTTGCATGCGTTACTTGTTTAGTTGTTTATCTCATTTATGTATTTAAAGATAGCATTTAAATAAACATAAATTATTTTGTGGTTAGCCCACTTGTGCTTAAAAAAATAAAAATCAGGCCAAAAGTATCTGTAAATAATATGAGAAACTTAATAACTGAGTGGCCTTAAGTGCAATCTTCAGCAGACACACACTAAGGATTTAATTCAGCAAAGTTATTGGGTCACTTGTACACCATCAGAGAACATAAAACACACTCCAATGAAAGCACTATGGAATTTTGTTAGCAACTTAGGACCTGTAATAAAACAGCAAAAGTCATGGGTTTTACATGCTATAGAAAGAAAACAGCAAGGGCTGAAGACATCATGGATCAGGGCTTCCCCCGATGCACGAAGATCTTGCACTGCCAGAAGATTTGTTAAATGCAAGAGAAGGTAAAAATCATCCACACATTTCTACAAATTGCATCTGAAAGAGAAATTCCTTTCTAATATCCAGTTGTCAGAGTTGATCTTTACTTTAACTTTAGGAGGAAAGAAATGTGGGAACAAAACACTATTTGTTTGTTGTTAGCAATACCTTTAGGAGCTAAACTGACTCAATAGAGAGTAAGATTCATTCCAGATTAAAAAATGACAGCGATAGAAGCTGTGTATTCTTGTTTAATACAGGATATTTTTTACAACATTCAATTCAGCAATTGGATAATATTTCCCCCTTAAGTTTTTGGTAGCTGAATAGTACAATTTGAACCTCATTAAGTATCTTTGAAGAAATGATACAATGCTTGCCTATTTGTTTTCATTCTAATGATCAGATACAATTAACCTGAAATTCACATCTATGTTTATTTAGGCATATAGGTGGAGATAGAAAAATATAGAAACAGGCCTCAGATGGGGTTTTTTATGCTTTTGGCAGGAGATGGAAACTATTTGTGACCTTTTTTTACCACAATAGTAAGAATCCCTACTTAAAAGAGCTCTCAGGGATAATCCTAAAAGTACTTGGCAAGAAATTCTGTCTTTATTGAAAGCTATGTCAGAATTTTATTGCATATTTTTTGCATGAGAAGATCGTTGCTATCAGTGTGTGATGCAATTTTTTCTAGCATATATATTTCTCAAACCTAATGTCATTCCTTTGTGTATTCTGGGGGGAATCATTTAAATCATGGGTTAAAAAACCCTTGGAGCTGTTACACAGTACAAGTGGATTACTGACCAAGAATGTGTGAACTTGATTTCTTTTTTCTAAGTGGCAAATAGTATTTTTTAATATGATAGACAGTGAGTGTAATTCATAGGTGATTTTATTCTTGAATGCAATGTGACAGCCATTGCATTCACCTAAGAGATGATCGTTTGACTTTTCTTATTTCTAATAATATTTCATGTGGAGTATTATGAAGACAGCAAGGATTACTATTGCTAATAGTTGAATTGCAGCCTTTTATGTTCAGTCTGCAAGGTCTCCATGCTAGGACTTGCAGGTTTGCTTTGCCTGTACTTGCTGCAGGCTTGCTGGAATATTGGTTTAACTATGTTAAATATTGTCTAGTAGTCAGATAACTGTACCTAATTTGGTCAGTTTTAACTTAGCCTTATATGATGTAACATCTACTGTTAAAAATCTAGTTAGATTTCTGTAGTTTATAAACAATAGTAACAAGCAGTTATTTCATGAAGAATATCTTTTCTACGACCTGTGAATAAAAATTCAGGATAGAGGAATACAGGTATGGAATTATGAGTGTCCAACACTGTGAAAATCTCACCAATGGGCCATTAGTGATCATTTAAGGAATGTAGCCTTAGAAAAAACTGATTTGGAAACCAGAGATGTAATGTTGAAAAATAACGTATGTGTAAATATGCTTTAAAGTGTGCATTTGGATGTCATAGAGAAATGTGGGTCAGTGAAGAAATCAAGGTGTATAGAATGTTAGAAGTCATAAAGAAATAATCCCTAGAGGGTACTAGAGTGAGGAGGAATAAGTTATTTGCATAATTCCATAAGGGCCAGGGGAAGAATGATCTTAATCTCAAAGACTAAGGGATAGAATGCAAGGAAGTATCTGTATATTATATCTGTGTCACTGTGTCATTATTTGGGGATCTTTTTATGTAACAGAAGTCTTTTCTTCTTCATAATAATAAATCTGGGGTAGTCATCCTTGTCTGGTCAGAGTCTTAAGGTTTAAGTTCATCTGCTCTTAAATTCTTGCCTTGCATGGAAAGTGGGTTTCTTTGGCCCACATACACTGCAAAAGTCAGAGTGCAACAAATCTGTGCAGAATGCAGGAAAATTAGCCCATAAAATTTATATGAAACAGAGCATTATGCTTTAAACTGCTGAAAACAATTTAGAGATCATACAGCTGAACACAGTGAGAATGGTATTTAAAAACTATCAGTTGCTAAGAAAAAGTTGGAGGAACTGCATTTGTTCAGTGTAAAGCATAAAACCCTTTAAACTGAACATATTAAGGATGTTTTGAAATGTAGTTATGAAATGAGTATTTCCACTGTTGGTGTTTCTGGTTGCCTGTACATGTGCTTGTAGTCACAGCATGTTGGTGCACAGCAACCTACTGAGAACTGCTGGCGCAAAAGAAATAATGATCAGTAATCTCCATATTTACTGCTAACAGGACAAGAAAAAATGAACTAAAATTTCAAGGGAAAAAAATTATTTTGACATTAGGGAAAACTTTCAGTGTGATAATAATGAACATTCATTCACATTGTCTAGGAGCTGGCTGGAATCCTCTTCGCTGGAGATCAAAATCTACCCAGTAGGCTACTTGTCCTGAGTAGCATGGCAGCTGCTTAAATTCTCTTCTAGTCATATATTCTTTAGGTTTAACGAATGCATCTCTCTTGTCTCAGTTTCACTGAATTTTATGGTTGATTACAAGTACTGTTAAGGGTTATATGGGTACTTTGCTTTTAAAAAGTATTTTAAATGTTGGACTTTTTTTGTTGTCATTCAAGGTGTTGCTTTTACAGACAGTATCTAAGTCTCTTTGGAAAAGAAATCTAAAACTCAAGTCAGATGAGCATTTAGGTAACCAATAAAAATGTTTATTTTTCTTTATATCATTTGATGAGAAATTTCTGGGGGCAGAGTTTCATATGCTTTAACATACAGTTTGCAGACCTGTAGAACTTCAATAAATAAATTTTATCCTTCCCCTATAAGCTTGTCTTGCAATAAGTCAACCTGAAAACACAGGTAATACTGCCTGAGAGAGTAGTATTTTCAAAACAGTCCAGTGTTGATCTCTACTTACCTGAGAAAAAAAGGATGGAAAATCTTTGTTTTTTCTACTGTCTTCAGTGTGATTCTAAGTCATCCTGGTTCGTGCTGGTTCAGGAATTCAGAGTTTTCAGATGGTTCTGCAGACCACTCCTGAGTCCGGTAGTCTGTTCAAGGATTTCCTGTTGGTTCTTAAGCTTTTCAAAGAAGTTTATTACACAATTACATAATTCAACACCTATCAGGTGAAAAAACTTCAGAATCACGTAAAATACTACAATAATTATGCATGTTTGAGCATTTTGACTTCACTTTGCCCACTAATATTTCTCTCCATAACTTTTGTTGGCTTCTTAGTCAGTTTTTCCTCTTTCTACATCTGCCAGAATTATTTTTTTCTGCTGGCAAAAGTTCAACTGAACTTTATTTAATGTAGACGGTTTTGTTTCATTTCTATTGAACCCAAAGGTACTATGCAGCATAAATCATCTCTTATGTTCTGATCTGTTTAAATACAGTGGTTTTTTAAATTTAAGAGAAAAGAAATACAGCAGAGAAGCATAAAAAATTTACTAGTAGCATCCAGTGGTCTCATTCAATGACACAATAAAATTACAGGAGCAATATTCACATGGACAGAGTTAAGTTGTTCTGACACTTTAAAAAGATTTCTTGGTTTTTTGTTTATTTTTTTTCATAAAAATGGTAGTGACTCATCATAGTGATTCATATTATCAGAGAGGTTTGTGCAGTTGCCAGACAGACATTATAGAGAAATACACATACAGTAAGTAGAATAGGTTGGTTCAACTCTGTGAGAAAGAAGTGGTCACTGACTTCCTCTTTTAATACACACTACCTGTGTATCACTAAATCCAGTTTATGCTTTGCTTCCTTTCTTGCTGTTTATGTGGTTTGAATAATTAAAGTATATAAGAACAAAATTGTGAACTAAAAGTTATCACTCATTCTTTTATAAAAAGTAAAAATATTTCTTTCATGGCTTTCGTTTCTCACATAGCTGTCAGTGGCAGACAGATTTACATAGAGTTTGCACCAGAAGCATGTGTCAACTCACACACACAGTAGCTTTTTCGTCTTGTTCATGTTACTTTTTTTAAAAAAATACTACTACACAGAAATATTAAAATTCATGTCACACTGTGTGCTTTTTAATTAAGACTGTGTTCTAAGTCAGGGATAAAGCAGTATGCAATATAAAAAACAATAAAAAATATCTCTTTAGTCCTTAAAAGCTCCCACTTTTAATTATTTATCTGAACATTTGTTCCCCTTTGTAGGTATTAATGTGATTGCTGACTGTGTTACCTCTTGAGACTTGCTGTGGTGCAACCAAGATTCTTTGATACTGTGAATCTTCCATCTGTATTTCTGAAATGGCTAATCAGCTTCCTATGGGATGCGGATGGGGGAAGACTTTATCCAAAATAAAAGCTGATTATTCCTAGAACTTAGGGTCTAATTGTGATAAATACCAAGGATCTATTTCTACAAACGGGAGCACCAAGTTTAAATAAAATTGGTTTGGTAGAAAATAAGAAATGCATGTATATGGAAAAATATATAGAGAGAATATGACTGAATGTTTAAATTATATATGGCTTTTATTCTTGTTCTTGAATAAATTACAAAAAGACCGTTTCTTCAGAAATTCTGTAAGATTCCAATCAAAAATAAGACATTGATTGATCTCTGACATATTAACAATGTATCTGGCCCAGAGAGAAATATATTTTGTTAAAAAAAAACAAAACCCACATAAACTGAGACTACCACCATCCTTGAAAACCAACCACAGCACTAATTTAAATTTTTCTCTTTTTTTGAAAATTAAAACTTTAGTCATAATTCAGATTTTAGCCAAAAATACCAGTATGCAATGGAGAGATGGTAAATGAGAATCAGGTGAACAGAATAGAAAAAAATCCCCATTTACTAAATCTAAGTAAAATATGAATGAGTGTGTATTATAGAATTACACAGTAATTTTGTAAGGATGGCTGATTTTTTTTTTTTTTTTTTTTACTATAAAGAAGTTATCTCTCTAAAGAATTATAACAAGATAAATGAAGAAATTAAAAATAAAATATGTTTTTTGTACAGCTCTGCTTTCAGGGATTCTTACCTTCTTTACTTGTTAGATTTGTGTTCTGTTGCAATAGTCCACTGCTAGATATGGTTATTATTTCTGTCAGATGTGTATCTTTCAATCTGACTCTGAAATGTCAGGCAGATTAAAAAAAACCCTAAGTGTTCATTGGGATCTAAATTTGTATACATGCATTAGTTAATACTAAATATGTAGTGGTTGCAGATATATATCAAAAAAACTATGACTTTAAGAGAAAGATTAAAGATACTCCTTTTCATCACTAGACACATTCCTAACAATATCCCAGTTGGCTTTTTGTGAGTATTGAGACTGGTATATAATCATAAGAAAATGATGCTGTTCACATAGTGAACGAGGCAGTATGACTGGAAATGGTCAACTCCACACATTTCATTTCAATGTGTGATTGCAACGTGATAGAAGATAGTTGGTTGCAGTAGGTCAGTGACTGTATAAAAGTTGTAAAACTGTTAAAATTTTCCACGCCCTAAAATCAAATGCAGACCCAGCTTCATGTTTTTCAAACAGATCAGAATATCTGTGGTTATATAGAAGCAGTAGTAGACCGTACAAATTGGAGAAAGTGATTGGGACCACTAATTTATATAAACATATATTGGGAGTACTAAGGAAGATTTTCATGACCACATGAAATAAATATGAATGAATACTTGAAGCAACAAGACCCTTTGCAATCATTGCAGACTTCATGCCTCCAGGCGTTATTTGGCAACAGACATTCAGATCCCGTTTGGGAGTAACTCAGATGATGTGCCTGATTTCTGGAATGCTGTCTTGATACACAAGGTCATGATAGAAGTGTCTTTACAGTCTCTCCTGTAGTTAAATCACTCTGTCATGAAGGTCATATTTTGCAAATACTACAGGGAGTCAGTAAAGACAGATGAACTTTCTTGCATTGTTATAGCCTCCATTGCTTCAGATTGTGGAATTTCTCTACACTGCACTTTTTTTTTTCCCCTGTTTTTTCATTTATATGGACAAATATGTAATTAATTACTGGAAAAGTAATTTATTATCATAAAGACATCAGTACATACTTTCAAGCTGTATGGACTCAATATTGACAGATATTATATTTTTTTTATTCAAGTCAAGTATTTGTCTTCATTTATTCAAAATTAATGGGTTTTGTGTTATTTTGCAATGATTTGTGGCTCCAGATAGTAATAACATTTGCACCTGAATTATGTATGTGTAATTTATTTTGTTCTAGCTTTCATATTTGGGCTTTCCCTTGGAAGACAAAGATTAGCTATATGTCTCTACTATTGATAAAAGTAATTTAATATTTTTTTCAAGTCTTAGTTTGATGGAGTTTGTTTTGGCAGAATTGAGAGTAAATTATACCATGTTCCAATTTTAAACATCTCCCAACACTGCCAGGTGCTAAATGAGTGCCTCTTTTCCAGGTGGTCATTAATTAGCAGGGGCTTGATTGTTAGTTTTAATATTGAGTCTGTTTTTCTTTTGAAATATTTATAATGCTGTTCTTGGATCTCATGTATCAGATCTGTCAATGTTACATTCTCGAGTGGCAATACTTTATGTCTGCTGGCTCTGGTATTTTCTGATAATTTCTTCACTTTTTGATTTTCAAGTGCTTCTGAGACAATGGGGTGAAACCAAGAAAAAATATCTCATTACATCAACCCACTGTGTTACTTTCAGTATACATTGCAAAATATAGCAATTACGAAACTCAAAGTGCTGTTTGAAATGTTTTACAAATTCTCTTTTGCTAAGCTAATTATTTTAGAACTTTTTTCTCTGGACATTTTGTTTGGCCATTTCACAACTGAGTGTAGAAATTCTGGTTATTTGTTTAAATGTTTTGACTTAAAAATAAATGGGTAAGCCACTCCTCAGCAAGCAAGTGAGATTTTGTTTTCTTTTTTTTTCGAATTTAAGGAAATATAATTATTTTGTGAGCTTTTCTGATAATGGTGGGATCAGTGTCAAAGAAGGCATCATCAACATACCTCTTCCTTGTTAATTTTGTTTGTTTGGTTAGGTTTTTAAAGAGAGCAATATCTTAATTAATATTGACTCAGTATTATGCCAAAGCTTATTCAATCCTTTCTCAGAGCTGAGAAAAATGAGCAAAATTCATTAATAATTAAAAAGTAATTACTTTTGGATGCAAATTAGTTTGTTTTGGTTTTTTTTTAATATATATTTAGCTCTAATTCTAGTGGAAGGTTAACTTAATGCTGTCTCTTCCAAAAAAACCCCACCAAAACAAAACATATTTTTGCTGTTCAGTAAGATCTGTGAAGTGTAACAAGGATGAAAAAAAATAAAGCGACTGAAGACAACACTTTACTTTTATCCATCAGCTTATATTTGCTTACTTTCATCTTCCAGTATAAGTGGTGATGGTTTTGAACTCAGTGGTTTGACCATCAACTGTGAAACTTCTAAGGGAATCCAAATGGATATCTATTCCTACAAATTACCTATTACTTGTTCAGACTTTTTACTCTTTCTGATCACATTTTGTCTGTGCCAAGCTTTAATGCAATTCTCAGTTGCAGTCTAATAATCATTGTTGGATGGTCCTTAGTCAAGTCCAAATATGCTTTGATGCTACGCAGACAAAGTTAACTTACAGATCTAAATTTATGCTATTAAACATTTTACCTTTAAGTTGGACTTGAATTTCATCGTTTCATTTATAAAACAACCACATTCATGAAGAGAAAAGTTTTTTAAGGCCTTGTTAGATCCAATTATGGAGGAACTGAAAGCAACTTTAGCTCTCTTCAAGAAATTTCTGACTGTAAATGTCAGGTTCTCAATATGAAAACATTTTAATTTATATTTTGTAGTTCAGGGTCTTTCTGTGACAAAATTTAAAAGACTATGGGAACAAAATACTATTTTCAAACTCTTCAGAAAGATGTGTTTCATAAATCTAAAGCCTTTCACATTCCCCTAAATATGAATATACACAAAACCATCAGATATAACTAGGAGCAATAAACTAAACTATTGGTCACTAAGTTGGGATAACTCCTATTTCAAGTTAAATGTAGCGAGGATTTACAAAAGGCTGACTTCCCTTCTGATACCTAAAAGGAAATTCTAGAGATCCATGTCTCCAGGTCAGCAGTGCACTTGATGCAATGTACCATAGGAAACAATTAGTGTGGAAAAAAGATTGCATATGTTATAAAATACATAGAGGTGGCTAAAGGTGAAGCAATATGCTATGCTTTAAGAAGAGCTGCTTCTCTAGAGCAAAGTTAATAGTATTGTTCCTTATTTAGGAGATCATTAATATTTTGTTTAATGACTGCCTCAAAAACAAGAAGTGTGAACACATGCTGATACAGAATTTTCAGATATTTTGGATAGAAATGTGGTCTGAGATCGTTTGAAAAGTGATGACCCTGGAGTTTGAAAAAATTGCAGTGTAATGAATAAGGGGAAAAAAGTTCTGCTTTTTGAAATTAGAAACAATCACATTTTTAAAGAGTCAACTTTATCAGCAGAAAAGATAGAGAAGGACAATGCTTACCTGCCTGTCCAGATTAGGTGTTATTATCTCTATATTGAGTAAAACAACTATCAGATGAATAATCTTCTGCCTTTCCAGTTGAGTCTTATATTATCCAGCCTAGAAAAATGATGGCAAAGGGGCAAAATGTTTGCTCTCCTTTGATATTTTGAGTGTAACCAACTTTTCTTCATGTTATTTTCTCCCCCTGTTCTGTTGAGCAGGGGGAGTGAGAGAGTGGCTGGTCAAGTGTCTAGTAGCTAGCCAAGGTCAACCCATCACAGGATATCAATTTAGAAAAAAATATCTGATTGATTTTGATTCTAACTTTTGCAATACTTTGAAATATAATTAAATTCAGTGACATATATTGTATAAATCTAAGTATTCAGGAGAAACATAAATATTAGTATTACCGCAGGCCTGGTTCCTACGGTATATCACCGTGTCCCGCAGCCATAGGGAGGAGGAGAAGGAGAAGATCCAGCAGGCAGGAATTGTGCAGCAAGATTGATTTATTTAATTATTTTACAAAATCTTTTATAGACTTTTTTCTTCATAGTCTAATTGGACAAAGGACCAGCCACCCCTTGGGGGTGATTGGCTAAAATCCTAAAACATCCATTATCAAAATATTTTCTACTATACCATAAACAAGACTTTCCAAGGTTGCAGGTGGCTTGGTTGTTTACATTCCCTGCTACCTGTTCTGTGAGAGAGAAAAGTCTCTCATGGACTTAGAAAAATAACAAGAAAATCCTCACTAACAGCATTTTTGTACCTACATGTTAGGTATTGTGATATCTTTAGTGACCATCAAAGTTAGAATTTGGTCTCCTTCATCAAACAACTGAAGGAAGTACAACAAATTCTTTAGTTTTTTCCACTCCCTGCTACCTTTTTCTCTGAAAGCTCAGCCTCTTAAATCTTTATCAATACTAATGATGACACAGTACATTAAATCTTCCAGCCTTTTACAATGTATTTGTCTGGGAATAGAATATGACTTCAGAAGCTGCACTCTACTTTCTTTTTCTAAAGAAAGTAGAGTGAATAACCCATTGTAGGCCACTAGAAAGTCTGCTGAATGAAGAAGTGCTGCCCAGTTGTCCATAGGACAGCTGCCAATTTTTGATCTCTGCAGGCTTTTCTAATTCATCTGAATGATCTATGTAGCTTTGCAACTGAGGAAGAAAGTACATGGGAATTAGAAATGGCTTTTATATACATAAATAAAAAAAGACTGTTCACATAAGAAGGCAACAATTATGATCTCTGTTAAGTCCTAACTTACACTCTTTGAGTAGAAATTAATTCACACTAACTTTCACAGAGGACAGAAGCTAATCCTAAACATGATAAGTATATGAGCTGTGACAAATGAGTATAGAGATACTACTCTCTGCTTTAAGTAAGCAGAAGGAATACAGTAATATTAATGGCCTGCTAGGGGATTTTATTCCTGTTTTTTGAAAACACTTTAGTCAAAGGCTGAAAGAAATTTGTCAGCAAGATGTCCACATTGCTTGAGATGTATCACAACCTACCATTACACAAAAAGGACATGGACCTGTTGGAGTGAGTCCAGAGGAGGGCCATGAAGAGGATCACAAAACTGGAGCACCCCTCCTATGAGGGCAGGTTGAGAGAGTTGGGTCTGTTCAGCCCAGAGAAGAGAAGGCTCCAGGAAAACTTTACTGCAGCCTTCCAGTACCTATAGAAGCTCTACAAGAAAGTTGGAGAGGGACTTTTGACAAGGTCGTGTAGTGCTAGGACAAAGGACAATGTCTTTAAACTGAAATAGGGTAGATTTAAATTAGACATCAGGAATAGATTCTTTACTGTGAGGGTGGTGAGGCACTGGAACAGGTTACCCAGAGAAATTGTGGATACCCCATCCCTGGAAGTGTTCAATGCCAGCTTGGATGTGGCTCTGAGCAACCTGGTTTAGTGGAAATTGTCCCTGTCCATGGCAGGGGCATTGGAACTAGCTAATCTTTAAGGTTTCTTCCAACCCAAAATGCAGCCTAATTATATGATTAGCTTAAATACTCTTTAACTAATATTTTAACATGTGAAATCCCTTTTTTAAAACTCTATATTGCTTCAAAAGTGAATGTAAATATTGACTGTTACCAAGTAATCTGGTCTTATTACCTGATCATCTGTAACACAAACTTAGTTTTCTTAATGAGCCAGCTGTAGCACTCTACTGTATTCAAAGAGTTACTTTGCATACAAAGTCCTGTAGCAGACTTGCCCTGTAAACACCCAATGCACTACATCTATACAAGCATATCCCTAACAGGATAGTGTAATAAAACTGGTTTGGGGACATTTTTCACTTTAGAAAAATGTAAACAATTAAAAAAAAGGCCGCATTTTCCTTTTGTATTCATCTTTCTCAATATTGTAGCAAGCAGCAAAAAATATCTCTTGCCATAATTTCAGGTCTGAAAGAGTTCTTATTTTTTAGAAGCAAGAATATTCTGAAAGAAGCTGGTCAAATCCCAGCTCACACAAAAGAATACAAAATCAAGAAAATATGGACATAAATGGGACAGGGCATAGTGAGGTGAGAATATCTGGCCTGTTGGTGTTTGGAAAGGAAGAAATAATTTGTATTGGACAAGACTGACATCTAAAAAAAGAGTTGTATCTGATGTATCTGGGAAATGATACAGAACTCTAAATACCATCAATAAGTAGAGTGAACTGGGAAGAAGAAAAACTGAGAACTCATTAAGTAGATTTTTTTAAAATGAGAAAATCAGTATAAGACTTTATATATGAGAAGGTAGAAAAATGGAAGAGCTGAGTAATTTTTTTTGTTTTCCTCTATTAGTGAATTGAGGAACACTTTCTGATATTTTCCTTTCATCCCAGACCTAAGATCTGCTGAAGCAATACTTTCCTTTCTGGTATCTGAGATGGGTTATAAATTCTTCAATTCTGTTAGGTGTCTTTCATTTTTGAAAACAATATTTACTTCATCCATTTCACAAGTAAGGGAAAGGTGTATTGTTTATCAAATCTCTGAAGAGTGACAGTGAACACTGTAATTGTTGATTGAAACAGGTTTTCTGCATGTAATTATGTCTGAAGTAACTTCTTTTTAACAAAACATATAATTCACAGAGTGCAAAGAGGAAATAAAAAGGGAGAGAATGTTCTCATTTAACATTCCCAATAATAAACTATTTTTATATTTCAAATAAAATTGTGACAGTGGCCTCATGTTTTATTCTTTGTCTCTTAAAATGCGTGTTTTCCTCTGAGTGTCCTATTTTGCCTGAGAAGGACAAGGCATGCCAGAAAAAATTCTTTTGGAAAATTAATTCATATGTAACCAACAAATACTTTTCTACATAAGGACACTAAGCTCAGTGAATAATGTGTTCATGAGTGGAATTTTAAATGTGGGTAGAAACTCAACTCTTCATAGCAGACCCCGGAATTTTCCAGGTGAAGGTCTTATCAGAGTTCTCTCTGAAATTTCTTTCAGTCTCAGCTGAATATGAATGCGGAAGGACATTACCCTGTATCACTGTTACGTGATCTGAATGTTTTCTGGGTTCTTTATGTGGGAGCGGTGCAAGCCATAGAGTAGGACTGGGAAAAGAAGTTGCCTTGCTTTCAGTTTAAGATTTGGTGAAAGCATAAAAGAACGAGTGAGTTGAAGGACTGTCTCCAAAACTGGTGGCGATTGAGTCATGCTCTAAGCAGGGCACATTGCTTGTAAACTGAAAAAGCTTGGTTGTGATGTAAGGAAATAGGAATATTGGAGACAGTTTTTATAATTTTTTACCACTTCTGAAGGACTTTTGAATAAATGAGTATGAGCTGCTTTGCTCTCTTCCAAGAATTTCTTGCTGATGTTTAGATCACCTTGTGTCCTCGACTTCACACAGTGCTTACAAAGTAGCTTTAAAACCAAAGATTCCTTTGTATCATCAGAAACTTCAAGGAGAAGTGTTTTCAATCCTTAAAGGAAATGAAAAATTCATTTGAAGTGAATTTTCCAGTATATTTATTCCATGTAGAAGAATAGTAATTAGGATTGCTTTTTATGATCAGGCTTTTTATTTTATACTGCATGTTTTTCACAGATAAGTATTTGTGTGATGGAATACAAACAAACAATATACTTTATATTATCCTACCACATAAAAGATGTTTAGCACTGTGATCCTAAACTGAAGCTGAGCCTAAAACTTACTCATTTTTAGTTGGTTAAGCTTCATTTCCATGTGGACCATTCCTCGCTCATCTTCCGTTCCATCTGTTTTTCCTCTCTTTCATCTACTTTATCACCTAAAATGTAGCAATGAGAAACTTTGCTTTAAAAAAAAAGGAAAAAAAAAAAAAAAACAACCCAAACCAAACCATAACAAAAGTGGAAAAGTGGATCAGTTAAGAAAACAACAGTTTCTTTAAGGCTTTTTCTGTGTTTTGTCCAGAAGAAGTCAGTATTGTGGAATCTAAGATGGCATTAGGTAATATAAAGAATTCTGTTGTGTCTTTAGTATTGAACACTGGTGAAAGCTACAGTTTTTTCTAAGAAATGTAAAAATGCAGAAAATATATCTTCTGCAAACACAAACCATATGACGGTGTGATTCATGGTCATAGATCCACAGATTGTTTGATTAAACTGGAGAAACAACTAGTTTTGTTTGCCGACATTTGCCTATGAGAGACATACCTTCTGGTGGTGCTGGATGTGAGAGAAATGGCTTTTTGTATTTCCAACAGAATGTTAGCACCTCTTTTAGTTACAAAAGATATGACAGATCTGCTGAAAAAGTGCATACTTTTGTTTCACATCACTGATGCTTCCTACAAATGTATCAAAATATTAGAGACTATTTTATGTTGAAATTCAGGTTAAAAGTTTCGAGACAGCAATGAAAGCACAGAGAGCATATGAGTAAGATTTATGATGAAAGTATCAACCTGATATGTTTGACTTTGTGAGAAATTACTCTATACATAAATTACTAGAGAACTATAATGAATATTTGCTTACAGTGAATTGCTCAATTTCTATAATGCACAATAGAGGGAAGTACAAAAGAGATAATTCATCATTTGATCTTGAACATTGTGTCACCAAAGTTTTTAATCATTTTTCCCCACCTGCCAAAACAGTTACAAATTTGCAGGAGATACTTCATTTTGAAAGCACTGAATGCCACAAAATAATGAGACATGCCCCCACACAATGATTATACTTTGCAGATGAAGATACCTTAAACTATATTTCACATATTAGAAGTTATATTTATTCACTTAAAGGTACTTGCCCAGAAATGCAACGGAGTAATTGTCCTCTTTTTTTTTTTTTTCCCTGACTTTTAAAATTAGGAAAATTTTACTTTTGTAGTAAATTACTGAATTAATAATAAATTACTAAATTATTTCAGAATTACTGAAATAATAAATACTGTGTGTTTCATTAGAGGTTGTAGCCATGTTTCAGAAGGTTATGTATTACCAAATAAACCCTCCACAAAGCAACCTTCCTTTTTATACTTCATTGATAGGGTACTTTCCAAGAAATATAACACATTTCAAGTGAATGAAAATATTTCATCGGGAAGCATGTAAACTGGGCTGGGTGAGTCACTGTCACAGGTAATAACACCTCATAAATCTCTAAGTTGATATTTGTATGAGGACATTTGTGTGAGTTAAAGCAAAAAAAGCACTGCCAGTGTTTGTGTGGAGAGTGATCACTGGTAGCTGGAAGAGATTAGAGCTGTAGAACTATGTGTGGCTGTTGGATGCATTATGGGCTCCTCCCTACCATTACCTTCTGAAACTATCCTGTATTATTAATTTTCACATAAAATCTTTCCTATACTGCACGTCTCACATCCCAGCTTTTATGGAAATTATGGAAATAAGTGTTCGAACCGGCGTTACTACTGAGTGAGCTAGATGGTGTCTTATATGAAATGGGTTGTTGCTCTCTTGGCTTATTATTAGATTGAAGTTCTTATAAACAGAATAGAAAATGCCCCCTCTAAACCAGATTCTGCACATCTGACAGTGGTTTTTCCTTGCCCTAGTCTTCCACAGAGGTAAAGCATAATGATAGTTTTAAGAGATTTAATTCATTTTTGCTCTGTAACTGACAATTTGATGATCACAACAGAAAATCTAGGAATGAGAGTACAACACAATATGATACAAAAAATATTGAAGTATATATTTTGTATTTTAAGAATTCTGCATCATATTATCAGTTTTTGTTCTTGCTTTGAAGTTTGTCAGATACAGAAACTTAAAAAGATCTAGCTTTTACTTCATGCCATATAAATTACCAAAATGGATGACTTTTTGAACATTGGATTGATATTTAGTGAATTTGAGGTTTACATGTGTTTAAAAGAGATAGATTTACCAAATATGTCTCTGTAGTTAATTTGTTTTGGAAAGATTTATTCCCTGCCCAGCAGTAATTTATCTAACTTAAAAGATGTACAGGGCACCTGATTAGTTGATCTTGTTTAATGGTAGAGGTTGCACTGGAAAGGACATAAATAGTTTGATAGATACAATTTTACACTCTCCAGCTTTTGAGGCACCCCTTTGTTTCTGGTGTGCAACTATGTAAAGTGTAGTGACTATCTGCCAGTACCGAGTACAAAAGGTGTGATTGCAGTTCCCCTTATAACTGGAAATAGGATTCTCAAATCTACTCTGAATGGTCACAGAATAGAGATTTTGAGAGATACTACTAGTTTATGGATGAAAATTCAGCCTGCTTTAATCCTGTTAGTACTTCTGTGGAAAATCTGTGAAAAGTCTAATTTTTTCCAGTTTCACCACTATGATATATAGCTTGATTTTCATGTCTCTTGTCCTTCTCTTTCAGTAAGTAATAGAGTGGTAGAAAAATTATAAAAAACTTATAAAAATGGAAGAAAGTTAATCTCTAGGTGTTTATCTTTGATGTTCAGTGCATACCTGACTGTCTTCTGGTGAAACAGCTCTACCACAACCTCTGCTTTCACTGCTGTGAGATTTGTCTGCTCTTCCAAAGTGCTTTCAGTATGTTGGCCTTATGGTGTCTCTAGATCAACTTCTCTATTTGCTCTTTCCCCCATTCTCCAGCTCTGCCCTGCCCTACTGTCTGCAGCTGGCCTTGGTTTTGCTCACTTGTGCAGTTAGCTGTTCTTGCTTTACGAAAGATTACTGTGTCTCTGTGGACCATGAATTGCTTGCACCAGGCATCCATACATGCCATTATCCCAAGGAAAATTGTTCATGTATATGAACATTTGCAAATATTATCTTTACTATTTTTTCCGATATCTTTGAGAGTGTGCTATAATCTGAATTAATTTTCCACAGGTAAATTGAATAATGCATGTGGTTCACGATATTGAAATGCAATGTTGTTCCAGTATCGTCTTTGCATAACTGCATTTTATTAAATTTGACAAAAAAAAAAGTTAAATTTTCACTTCTTTTGCTTAATAAAAGTAATTTCAGAAGAGTTTATTTTATTAGACTTCAAAGGATTTTACTCAGAGCTTCAAACAATTATAATTTAAAATATGAATATAAGCCTTTAAAACAATTTTGTGATGTTAGTATTTAAATACAATTATGAAAAGATTTTTTTGGCCACTCTTATAGTAGAGTAATAAAGAGAGCAGTATATTCACAGCAAACATGTCAAGCCTGATTAAAGTGATGATGAAGGTTTTGATAGACAGAAAAGCAATTTATTTTTTTTAATTAGAGGGTTGAAATTGGTGCCATAATTGTATATTGTTCTAACTGATTATTAACATTTTTACTGCCTTGTGAAAAATGATAATAATAGGGTTAAAAGGATTTTAAAGTGATTGCGAGGAGGACTAGGAGAATGCCACCTTCAAATAAGAAGTACTGAAACATAAGTTCAGTTGATTTAACCTTCAGCTAAAATAAGAAGCTAACTCTAGATTTGATATTAAGTCCTGTGTAGAATACATAATCAAACTGAATATAGGGACAGAATTCCAATTTACATCATCTGTGTTCAGGTTCCTTTTTCTTTTCTATATATCAATAGAAAGAGAATGTGATATAGTCATCATTTATTTATAGATTAATATTTCTGCAGTACAGATACTGCTGTTCAATTCAGTGCAATATTAAAGTCACTTGAAGCTTGGTTGATTAGGTGGGTTTTTTAAGTTTTTCAGATGAACGCTTGGATATTTAGAATTAAAATTTGTATTTTATTGCAAGAAGTCTTGTTTAAATTTTGTCTTCAAAAAACCCTAAAAATATTTTTTGTTTTAGATTATACCTAACTCTTGTGGGTTTGTTTGTTTGTTTGTTTTTTCTTTTTCTTCCTTTTCCCCTTTCTTCAGTAAGAAAATTTGGGGGCAAAAGGCAGATAAAATAAGTAGATGGGGAAAGGTATTTAAAATTATGAAAAAGAAGAGAGATAAAAATGGTTTTGTTGGACATAATTTTTTAGGTTTAGATGGAAATTACACACACACACACAACCAGTCAATAATTAAGGCAGGAATCTCAGAGACAGTTTCAAGTTTTGTATTCTGAGTCAGAGAGGATGAGGGTTAGAACCTGGAGTTTTTTCAACTTTTCATCAATTTCAGTTTTGATATTCTTGTTTTCATACTGTGTGCTCTTTCCATCAAAGTGTTCTTGCTTCTGGCCTTTTCATTTTGTATAGCATTATAATAATTATACTGAGTAATAATCAGGAAAAAGACGTAACTTTATGTTCCAGTGATTAAGAAATTCCCAGAGGTATGGAAATGCCTATTTAATTTGGCATACCAAAACAGGAAGGTTGTTTTAAATCAGAATCCCTTGGAGGACAGTTTACTGCCTCAACCCCTGTTATTTTCTGGAGTTGCTTCACTTTTGTGCTTATTACAAATATAAAGTTCAGAATCTCAATTTTTTTCTTTGTTTTGTGTCATATTTCCCCTTTTTTGAAACAAAAGTCTTAAATTTTAGAGCTACCTCAGGATATGGCTAAGGAGTGTACTAGATGTACTAATTGTTTCCTGTGGTCATGAACTGCTTTATGTTACAACATACTGTACTTTAAAAAGAAAAAAAACAAACCACCAAACCCTGTAATATACCTACTTTGAGTGGTCTTTCTGTCTAGCAAAATTGCTCTTGGTACATGGAGAGTTTTCCATTGTGTAATGGAAACACATCTAAAATTATAATCTGAATTATTAGGAACCCTTCCTCCTCAATATTTTTGCCTTCACATAGTTTTCTTTAAAAGCAATTCTTCTCTGACTTGCACAGTATACCTGACAAAGACTATGAAAACAAAACAAAACAAAACAAAAAGTGTAGAAGTAATCCCTGCTTACCTGTGATTCTGCTGTCACTAGATATTATGCTACACTTACCATCTCTGTTTCTACTACTGAATTCTTTTATTTATCCCCAGAGAACAAAGAACAATAAATTAACTACTTTCCAGTCATGACTGAGACATGTGAATGAGGCCTTGGTGAAATAAAAGTCACTGGTAATAAACAGATCATCTCAAGTTTTTAAACATTTCCAGGGTTTTATTTTTTTATGAGGAAACTTCAATAATGAGAACAAATATTTGAAATTCTTTTTACCTTAATCTACATTAAGTTACATCATTTTGCCTGCCCTCCAGTGCAGAAGAAAACAAGCATGTGAGGAGCATGAAAACCAGCTTCCAGCACAGCAGCCAAGGAAAAGAAAATGACTTATACTGCCAGAGGGAAGTGCTTGGATTGCTTGGTTCTTCACTGTGTGTGGAGAGCTAGCTTTTTTGCTTGAGTTTTGTTTTGTTTTGCTTTTGAGAAAAGTACTTGCACTTGAGAATAAACAAATTGTATGAATATAGCACCTGCTGCCAAGCTGACAATGGGTAGCAGATCTACAGGCAGAGCTCAGATAAGTAGAAAAAAATGAAATAAGGCTTTCTATTGAGATGTTTGTGTTTGCTTGGAATTCTATGCATGTCTGGTTTTGTTTCAGTTTCTAGGAGGCTTATTTTATGTAACAGAACTTCTGCCTGAGGATTCAAAGATCATAGAGTAATGAAACTTATAGATCATTTGTGATAGGAAGAAAAATCACTGAGTTCAGAGTCTCAAATTGCCTTGTTTTCCAAGCTGTGGGTGGAAAATAATAGCCATTTCTACTCTTTCTATATCACCAAAATGAAGAGATGAAAATCAGCTTCTGACAATATTGGGGAAAGCCAATTTAGTGTTTCAGCTCTCCAGTTCCTGTAGGATATTTCATTTTGCTGTTTTTGCAAACCCCCAGTCTTTCTGGAAAATTAAAAATAGTTTGATAGTTGTTGGTTTCAAGCTACAGAATTTAATTTTTTTATTTGAATTTTTGCTTTCTGCAATACATGATCAACTACTAAAATTAGTTGTCTTCCAAGTATCAACCATTATATCACTGTCTTGCTGTTCTGACTCACCTGAACTGTTTCATGCTTTTTTTAGTTCATGTAGTTCAAAGTAGCTTTAAAGTGTTCTTTTCTTACCTGTTCACTCAGACCAGTAAAACATTTCATCTCTAAATGGAATTTACCATCAGACCAGAGATCAGAGATAGGGACAGTTGAAGTCATCATCATCAATATGCAGAATTAGCTGGGCACACAGAAAGGGTCTCTGCACTGAGTGGAACATGTCAGTAGTATGGCGGGCTATGATAACAATTAGCTATTGCAAGGAAATTGGGATGCACCTGTAAGTGGCTCCAGTGCAGCCTCCTAAGTGTGGGTTCCTGTTGTATGACATGAGGACAGATTTTGCACAATGCTGGGGGCTGAGTGATCAGCCAAGGGCACCAGGGTACATGCTGTAGAGCTGTAAGAAGATAGCTGCTTGTATAACTAATTTCAGCTTCCTGTTCATAGTAACAGAACTTGAAGCTAAGGAAGGCCATGCAGAAGGCTGTTGCAGAGTGATGGTGTGTTGTAGTAGTATGCAGGATTACTTCTATAAAAGGAAGTGTTGCAAAATTCAAGGATTCATGAAAATAATAGTATCATGTTTAAACATGTCAGTGTCCTCGATTTAGTGTTGACACAGTTTGCTAGCTATTTAGACCCTCAAACCCATAGAAGTACACTTTCAAAGCAACACAGATCCCTGAAGTTGTGAAATAATCCATATATAATCCAGGCTGAAGATATTCTTACTTTCTATAATGCACTTAGATTTAGAATAAAAGCTTGTACATTCTCTGAAATTTAATGAAAAATACCTAGAATATTCATAACTCCTATATACCATAGAAGGTATTTATGTATTTAATGGATTTGATTTGCTGGATTTGATTTGCTAGATTTTTGCTATCATCTATGTTTTCTACACCAGCCAAGCTAACTAAAGAAAAGAAGTCGGAAGGGAAAAAAGGCAACCTTTTTTGACATAAATATTGGTTTTTATCTGTGTTTGGAAAAAGCACTTACGCTTTTTAGGAACCACTGAAATAGCAATACGGGAGGTTGTTCCTTCAGGAGAAAACCTTTCCATTCCATTTTGCAATTTCCTTTTTTTCTGACAGACTGTCAATACTGTGCATGACCTTTGCCTAGCAAACAAAGCTGTGTTTTAGTCAGAGCTAATTAATTGTATTTGATCAAATTGTCTCCTGGCCTTTTCTCATGATAAAATCCTGGATCTCCAGAGATACCTTCTTCAGCTTGAACTGTAGAAGTTTAGTGCTTTGTGACAGCGACTGACTTATTCCCAAGGATGATTTGTGGAGTAAGTGGTAGTGGTAACAGACACTGTATTTTGAAAGTTTGCTGAAGACCTTTGTAGAAGCAAATCTTACTCATGTTCCTCATATGATTTAGCTAGCACTCATGTTCCTTTCTCTACGAAACAAAAAGAATGTGTTATGGAGATACAGATTTTTTTTTTTTTTTTAGACGTATTAAATTTTTAAGTCAGCACAGTTCAGGGAGTTTGTGTTTACTAGCAATGAGATGGCAACAACTTTTAGTGTGCCTTTGTAATCAGTTTTATAAAATGTATTAGAGTTCTTGCTCCATTTTTCTGAATCGTGAGTCTCTTAAAAGAACTTTTCCCTTAGGAAATGTTCTTTCTCCAACAGGATGATTATCCTTGCCAACCTGTGAGGCTTTACTCTCTACAAGTAGGCCTGTGGTAATATTCTGTATGTGTTGCATGTTGTTTGGCATGTAATCAAGCTTTGGTATTTCCGTGTTGAAATAGGACAATTTTAAATGTAGGTGCTCAACCTTTGTGTGTAGCTCTTCACATTACTGAGCAGGAAGTTTTTATAACTGTTAATTATGTTTTTCTCCTTTAAAAAAAATTGTCAGTAATCTAGACATATTTTCCTCTCTCTGATCTATTTGTAACATGATCTATTAATTGTAGTGTATCTGAAGCAAAAGTCACAGCAATTAAACAGCACTGTGAAAATGCTTCATCTGAGCAAACAATATGTTCATGGTGCTTATACATTGTTCTCTGTGTTTTAGACTGTTAATTATATTAATTACTCAAAATGAGTTTGTGGTTGAAATCCTGTTTGTCAAATCTAATTTGATTTTAACTGCTAATTGCTCTGACAGTATAGACTGGTAACTGCAAATAATATTGCTATTTTCTCTCTATAATGGGATGTTTTAGCACCATCTTTGGATGTCTGTTTTAAAGTATATAAATTGAGTATTTCAGCAATAATATTATTTTTTCTGTTCTGCTGACAAAATCTGTGGGTTTAGACCAGAAACTTTGGCTACTTTAATAATGAGGACCCCTACTGATCACAGGACATCTGAGGCTGACAATTTTTATGGACTAATAATATTTTTATAGTGTTGGATTATGATTAACTTTTTAATATTGTTGCTGAGCACTGAAAAGTGGTTTTCAGGAAAAAACCCAGCATATTCCTTGCGTGAATCATAGTTTGATTCTCTGTAAATGTGTCCCTATCTGCAAAGTTAAAATATGGTTTTGGCATGTCTATCTTGTGTAATGAGCTTCCTTCAGAGATCTCTGAAACACTAGAGAGACACAAACTTATTAACCTGGGGAGGAACTAAACTGATTTATATCTACGTGTGGTGGTCTCCTATTTGAAAAGTTAAAAGTATATGAGGCTGTGATTTTGGTGAATAACATTTGTAAGAATGTGAGATGACATGACATAAGCACAGGAGTAGGAATACAACATAATATTTGTCAGACACTGACAAACTAATATTACATGTAGGCAACCACCATATCTCTGGCAATGACAATTATCTAGTGATTATGGAAGAATATAAGAAAAGAACATGGACTACAGGATCTTCCTCATACATTGTCTTCTACTAACTAACTTCTACTAACTTCTGTAGCTCATACAGTCTTAGGTTTCTATGAAAAAGATCCATCACATTAATAGTCACTTATAGTGTCGTCCTTATGAAGCTGAACACATCCGTACTTTTGGCCTTCTAAATGTCCTGTAGCAGTGAGACTTAAATTAGCAATCTTAGATTTAATCTGTTTCTTCTGGAGCAGCTTCATTGTTTCAGTGCCTTCATCTGGAGCTTGATAAATCCAGTATGAGACTGATCTGCTCTTCCAAGGTTCTCAAATACATTTTATAAATTCCAGGATTTGATATCTATCATTTAGTGTATGTATTATAAAATATCACAAATATTTAGGATGATTACATATTTAACAAAATAGAGGTATAAACGAAATAAATTTTCTGAGCTTGAAAAATCATTAAAACAATAAAGGGATAGTTTTATAACAGGTGTAGAACTGAGGACCTTAGATCCTCTTAAAGCGCTGTTTCTAGTTCTTGACATAAATATGCGTTCTATGAGCACCTTGGAAAATTTGTATATACTTTCTTTTGCTTTTAGATAAATATTTCTAAGGAAAGAAGATTTAATGAATATTAAAAAAAGGGAGGAAAATTGGTAGAGTATTATGTAACTTCCATGCTCTGTGGTTGGAAAGACATTACTGAATGAAAATGAATCCGATGGAAAGAAGGTCTTACATCTTAAAGTAAGCTTTGATAAACAGAGGTGCAAGAAATCTAGATGAAAGTGAATCCATCTATATTCTTTCATTCAAGGTTTCATACTGAAAAGAAAAAAAGAAAATAATTTTTTTTTGTCTTTTAATTAAGAACTTGTATAATTGCATTGCCTTAGCCACGAATAATTGTATGCTGTATACATGCTCTTGTAGGGAGTAAATAAGTTCAGAATATGTGCACACATCCGTAAGGTTCTGGCACATATATTTTAGGTTAAATTGACTCTGTTGATGATGTGGTTAGTTTTATTTCACAGTGAGTTTCACACAGCAGCAGGGAACCTACCCCAATTCTTGAGTTATCTGCTCTTATTGTGAACAGCAGAAATGCAGTTCAGCTTGTCCAGTGTGGTGCCTGGCTCTGCACAAGGGAACATTTTCATGGAACATCAATGTGTGTGTGTAACACTATCCTACTTGGAATTTGAAATGAAGCATATAAAATATCTCAGCTCTAGTACCTAGTCTTTCTGTTATAATTAGTGGGTTTTCTACCAAACACCTTTCTTGGATACTGAATCATAGTATATGAATAAAAAAGAGTTTGGAGAGTTTCTTATAGATTCAAACAAAGAAAGAATAAAAACTCATCTAGTCAGTTCAGGGAGGAATTTATCAAAAAAGTGTTTAGGAGCTCTTACGCCTGTGTTCATTTACTGCTCCCTGAGTGTTTCACAGATCAGCGCCGTGTTTTGTGTTCCTGGAATGCCTCATCAAAGTTTTTATTATATTTAGATTGTGATTCTAGTTAGAGATTGCAACAATTGGAACAATTCCTGATTTTATTGCTTTTAGGACAGATTATCACATTTTTAAATGGAAAGCCACTTAAATGAGTGAGTGGTTCAAAGAAAGATAAAAGATTAATTCCAACACAGTATGTTTTTGGCGTGCTCCCAGTCAAGAAAAGATCTTTTTATATTAATATTCAATTTTAAATAACTTTCACACTGTAAGTAAAATATTCCGTCATATACAGCACATGATTGTTGTCATAAACAAAATATTTTGTCCAGCTCTCATCAGGCTCTTTGGCATCCTATCAATTTAGCCTGAAAACCATCTTGGCTCAAGCTCAAAAGGATACTTAAGCTCAGTGAAATGTGAATTGTGATTTCATATCTTATGTATTGGCACTGTATTGGATTGGAGTTCTTGTGGAATGTGAGTCAGTGTGTAGGAAAAAGGAGCTTCTTACAAACACAGCAGCACCACAACTGAGCTGTGCTTCACCTTCCATTTTCTTAAAACATCATAAATGTGCCATTCAATGGCTGCAATGCCCCTCTGTGGATGTCATTTTCATCAATTAGGTTTTATTTTTTCTGCCTTTCATGTGCTCTTTATCTTTTACTTTTTACTCCTGCAATTATATTTTAACATAGAGAGTTTTTGATTGAATATTCTCCAAGAAAAACCCCCAGTAAAATTCTAATACTAAATTATCCTAAAATGAAAGCATTGTAAAGAAAAGAGCTTTCATCTGAACTAGCTCATCTAAAGAGAATGGCTCTCCTCTGGAGCAGAGAAAATGTAATAAGCACTGTTGTTTTCCAGTACAGAAAACAACCCAAAGATGACTATTTCAATGGAGAATAAATGGAGAATAGTGGGAATATCGTTAGATATAAAAGTATCTGCTACCAATGACACTTCAAGCAGGATAGGATATTTTAAAGATTAATTCCCAAAACTGCATGCGTTCCTTTTTAACTAACTCCATTAGGGCATTCAAACACACTCTTGAGGATTCAAAACAAGGAGTAAAACTAAAATTGTTATGGCATGCTGAAAAAAAAAAAAAAATAAATTGGAAGGTTTTTTCATGAATTTCACTGAAAACAACCTCTCCAAATAAGTAAAGTTCGCCCTTATTTTCTAAAAGCTGCATTTAGTTGTAGAAGTAACTGTTTTATACCAAACATGTAGGTAGTAAAGTACATATTTTAAATGCATCACAGATAATTTACTGCTAATGTGGTGGGGTTTTTTTTATTTTTAACATATATTTAGTGCTAAATCTATTGTTGTTTTCTACTAGAAATTGTCTTTCTGTGCCTAAAAAAAAATTACTTGTTCCCTTTGCAAGAGTTACTGAGAAAGTCTTACTTTGTAATTGTAATAAAAATACTAACACATTAAAATGGCAAAAATAACTGCCATCTGTTCCAATCAATAATACAATCTCCCTTTATATAATATATACTCCAAAAGTAGAGAAAAAAGAAAATTTGGACTTGAGCATGCTCAATTTATCTTTTTACATTTCACACACACAGTAAAGGCAGAGGAAAAATCTAAACTTTAGAACCCAACTATTTAAATCAGTTAAAGGAATCTCTCAGGAAGGAAGAAAGTACCTCCATGAAAAAAAGAAATCATGTTACATTTAAATGGCGAAATAACGCAACCGGGGGCTTGTCCAGCACAAGCCCCGGCGTGCCCTCGGGCAGAGGGGACGCAGCGTTGGCATCCACAGCGTCCTCGCTGGACGGCTCAGTGGAATCAGTGTGGGATGGGTGCGTGCGCTGGCTCCTCCTCAGAGGAAGCACGTCGGGCAGCCAGTGGAATAGGCTCGTGTTAGCCCGGAGGCAAAGAAGGCGGGAGGGGCTTCTGGTGTGAGTTCCAACAGGTTTATTTGCAGGAGGGTCCAGGGACCAGCAAAAAGCACCGGGGAGACGTGGGCTAGCCCCTTGATGGGGGGTGGAGCAAGGCAGGGAAAGGGAAAACAACCAATGGGGTACAAGCAGAGGGGAGGATACAATTTTTCAGAACAAATGGGGAAAACAGGGAGGCAGGAGTCATACCAGGGAACCAATTAATAACTACAAAAGGGAGAACTTTCTGGAACAGGGGGAGGCAATTTAGGATTGGGAGCCAGCCAGGGGGAGGTAACCTAGATCTCAGTGATCTCTTCTGGTGACTGACATTTGATGGTTTCAGCCCGAGAGCAGGCTGAGCCACCCCAACAGCGAAACATACTTCTATTGGGATGGGGGGGAAAAATCAACATTGCAACCCAAACTGCTTCTAAATCTCATACCTACACGTGCATATAATATGATAAACTGCCTACTTCAATAGATGTGAAAGAATCACAATTCTTCAGGTGCACTGATCATTTCTTTAGTTGCAGATTTAGTGAAGTTTCTGATGAGAGGCCAATCTCAAATGGAAAAAGAAGCATTATGGTGTACCAGTTTTGAAGATGTTTAGACAGAGTTTCATTGAGTAGAATATGTAAGAAAATATTAGTTGATTTTGACTTTGGAGTTTTGTAGGGCTTGTTTGTTTTAAATTCATAATAGGAAACCAAGTCTGATTTTCTGAGTTCATAGCAGTCAGATTCCTTATCATGTTATTATTTCAAGGGGCTGCACTGTTTTCTGCCCAAAGAGCAGTTTGCAGCAATTTCATTGTGTCCCTGTTCATATGGACCACAACCATTACAAATTCTATTTGAAGATGATAACCTTTAATACTGCCTTGCAAACCTAAAGCTCAGT
Source organism: Corvus moneduloides (assembly GCF_009650955.1). Lineage (NCBI taxonomy): Eukaryota > Metazoa > Chordata > Aves > Passeriformes > Corvidae > Corvus > Corvus moneduloides. The sequence continues at coordinate 84,103,299 of NC_045476.1, forward strand.
GTTGGCTTGGTTTGATGGTTTTCTGTTCTTAGATACTTTTCCTCTTAAATTTTAAAAGTAGTGTTAGAGGATTTGAGATAAACACTTGCTTAACATCTGGGTTTCTCTCCATAGAGGTAGGGACTGAGGGTGGAAAACCTGTATCCTCAGTAGGATCTTTCAATAATTGCTGTAAGTGAAGGATTAACTACTGACATGACACATCCATTGGCTTCAACTGCCTTTGTTAGTGCTCTCAAAGGGGTAACTTCCTGTAATTTGAACAGCCCAGTTCTCACATTAAAGTTCCTTACTCTGCAGCACTGGATTAATCTCTTGTGTTTTAGTAAAGAGGAGCTATTTCTAATAGTTAATCGTGTCTTCAGGCTGTAAAATTTTATGAACTTTTGTCCCTTGACACTGAAATTTGCCTGAAATATTCATAAGCATTTTCATAATTTCATTTGAAGCAATGTGTTTGGTATTTTTGATATTAGATATTGCTGAGTTAGTTTGTGTTTTTTTTAATTAGTACAAAGAGACAGGAATCTCCCCCCATGAAAAAATGATTACATTTATTGAGAAAAAATTGTCTTTTTTATAGTAGTCTTATTGTTTCTGAATGCAAAAAATAAGAAGAGATTTCATGCTTATACTCAGTTGTGAGCTAAATTAAACAAGTTGTTCCAGATGTCAGATAAAAAGTTTGTTCTCAGTGAACTCTGATACTAGGCTTTTTAAAATATAACAACAGATTAAATGAAAGTTGACTCTATGTAGTATATGTATGTTCATACTTACAGTATTTGAGCTGCGGCCACATCATCTTTTTTCCCAGATTTTTAGTTTGCTTTGCATGTGTTTGGTTTCTGCTTTTGGGGTTTGGGTTTTTTTGTTTTTTTTTTTTTTTTTTTTTTTTTTGTGATCATGCCTGAAAATTGGTCTGTGTGGGATTTTATTTCTTTCCATGATGGAAAATAACTCACTCTTTGGGACTATGAAAATACGAAATGTTGCTTCCGCAAAGTCCTTGCAAATGCAGTGATGTCACTAAGAATTTCTTGCGTCTGTCAGGAAGGAGTCCTTGGCAGCACATTGCCCAGATGATTTCTGAACACAATGATGTTTGGATGCCCTTACCCCATTTTCAAGCTTTTGCTTCAGCTTTTATCATTCAGCTTACTAGCTGTATCCTTCCCCTATGGAAGCCAGTTTTGAAACAGAACCCTGACTTTCTCCACCTCCCAGTATAGCACATACTTAGTTCCCTAAGTGATTGGAGTAGCATAGGAACAAATATCCAGGAGTGACTGTATGATAAGACAGTAATGATCAACATTTTAGAAGTATTTAAATTAATTGCTTGTTTCAAGCTATAACAAATCAAATATGTCCTCAGCTTATCAGAAGGAAAGGTTCTTCATTAGAATAGCATTGATATAGGACAGTAATGTAAGACAAAAGGAGGAGTTATCAGATATAGATAAAGCATTTCAGTATTGTCATGTTACTAGTTAGTTTAATTATTTTTTTATCTCTGTAAGATGACAATTGAGCGGGAAGTGAAAATGTTAAGTATAAAATTCGTATCAATTTGTTGCATGCAAGTTTCAGATTAGCTTGCTTCAATTCCCATCAGTTGGAGTCAGTCTTGTTGATTGCTTTAATATAATTTTTAATCTAACAAAAAGAATATTATTATTAATCCAGTTAAAATAATGCTAAAACTTGTGGATCAGTTCAGTATATTCAGTTAAAATGAGATAAATACAAAATTTCCAAGAATCTACCTCTTTTTCTTATGTTCTCATTGCCCTTGCCCTGTCCTTTGGTTCCCCAAGGCTCACTCTGCAGGGCTGAAGGACTGCAGACCAAGAAGACTCTTTGTGTGATTTTATCCAGGGGTGAAATTGAGGTTCATGAGCCCTAGGTGTCATGGATTGTTCTTTTGACCCCTTTCGAAGGTGGTTGCAATAGCTACATTTCTTTCATCCTTTCTGCAGATCTGTGTCCAGGGCTCTTATGAGCAGCCTCCATGAGGCTTAAAGCCTCGCCTTAAGCACACTCTGTAGCCAAGGCCAGTGGGAAGAGAGGGAAGGGATGCTGAGGAAAAGAGGGCTTCATTATTGGACTGACACGGGTAAGTTGCCAATGGGTGAGGAACACACAGTGAGAACACTTGGCCAAAAGTGTGTGAAGTCAGTACTCATGTCTGAACTAGATGTGGCTTCAGGTGGATATGGGAATATGTCAGCTTTATCAAGAGCACTAATATGTTGTTTGTAGGTGTCCAAGTGGTTTACCTAGACAGTGAGTTACTTGAAGTGTACTTTTATGGTGAGATACTTGACATTAAGGAATATGGCTGCTGGCCAGAAATTGTCCATGTAGAATTCTGGAAGATTCTGTTTGTGAGAGATTGGGAGATTTAAATCTATTTTTAAAGTTACCTTTAACTATCTTTAATTTTTTTTAACCCCGAAAAATTTTCTGCTGTCCTGACTCTGTAACACAACAAATATCTGGAAAGCAATCATTTTTCTCTTGGCCTTGATTTTGTTAAATTTCTTTAGTTTTCCTGTATGAAAAGTCCCTGCAATTCCGTTAGTATGTTACTAGCTTTTCTTGGCTCTTCTTTGAGTTCAAATGCATTGGACAGATTGACCAACACTTCACCCGAGACAAAACTCTGGTGAAAGGTCATCAGTGATTTGTAGAAAGACAGTGGACATTTTTACCTTTTTCTTTCTTTGCTGGTATACTCCATTCTTTTCTTGAGGTAAAGTGTCTTTGAATAAAATAAATTAAGTGCTGTCTAAAAAAATCTGCACATAAGATGAAAACTGATTTTGAGCACAGTAGAAGAACATTGCTAATTGTTCAGTGAGAGTACTGTCGGGTTACACTCAGGTAGAATAATATGTTATTCCTTTATACACAGTGAAAATTACACATTTTTACTTATCTTCCAAATCATTACTTCGATGTGGCTTGAAATAATTCTAGATATTCAATAGGTTGTTGTTCAGTTCATATCAGAAGAAGAAAATGAAGAATGACCTTCATTGGAGTAGGTGGTTTCTGCTTAATGGTCTGAGTTTGTCTCTCTGCTTTTGTGTACTCAGCTCATTTCTGCAGAACTTCTGCTTGTGTATCAGGGCAAACAATGTGATTACTAATTTGATGCCCTGCTGATATGTAGTTCTGTTTTGTCATTAAAACCAACAGCTTTCCATATGTAAATCTCAAAAGAATAGATTTCAAGAGACAGTTTGTTGTGTATCAAAATAATGTGTATCCACTTGAGAGAAGATGAATCATTTCAGCAAAGGATTTATTTTCCACAGTCAGATCACTATGTTACTTTAGACATACACTTAAATATTCAGAAGTGTTTGAGTAATTATGTCTGAAACTACAGACCTTTCCTTCTCTTTCAATAATGGCATTTCTTCTGCAAAAAGAAATCAGGACCCTTTGAAATTCATGCCCCTCTATTCTGTGAGCATAATAAAGTTTAACTACAACATCTCTCTTTCTGTTAGTAGTCGCTTGCTTTTTGTAATTAGGTAAAAAAATGTAGTGCTTGTTACACTAGAAGCTTGTGTGGTACAACAGTGTTTATTTAAAAGAACTTCAGTGTCACTGCCTCCAGAAAATGAAGCAGCTGCAGTAAGCAAACAGCTATTTGAAGAGAAATGGGGACTAATCAATTTAACAGATTGCTTAGGGCATATTCAAAAAGTCTACAGGTGGTAAATTTAGAATTAATTAAAGCTTGAAATAATATCTAAATTCTTTGGAATTTCTCCTAATCAAATGATAGCTGCTCTAATCCTGTTGTGGTTCACAAGTTACTTTTAACAGCTTTAAAATTTCAATCGCTAAAACAGTTAGAAAAAGATCTTTAGGTGTGATAAACTGTCAAATGAGAGTCACTTGAAGATTGGGACAGTATAAGTCACACTTATTTTTGCTATATAAATAAAATTTATTTCACACCTATTGTCTTAAGATATCTATGAATGTGTAAAACATATGTTACTAATTTACTTGGCAGGGAATTAATTTATATTCATAAAATGTGTTCTGTTGTGTTTATTTCTTAGTTTTATATTTTGTTTATGTTTTTAAGTTATTGTCTAGATTATTTCAAAGATTTTTTAGCAGCCATGTCTGTAATTCAAAATGCACCAGGTTTGAGGTTCAGAGAGTCACAAAACCTACAGATCCAGGGACACTAGGGCAAAAGCCTTCAGCCTTGGTGTCCCTGGAGCTGTAGGATTTGCAGATCTCTGAACTGTAAGGGCAGCTTGGATGCAAGACTGAGGTGCCTTTGAGGCTGAGTTCGTGTGGGTGGCCAAGATGAGAAAGGCTTGGAGGGAGCAGTGTTGGTACAGTGCCACGCTCCCTTTGGCATGCCTTCTGCAGCCCCCGTGTCCCATGTGACGGCAAAACAAGCTGCTACAACATCCCCTCCCTTTTATCCTACAGAGAGCATCAAAAAGTGCAGTTCAGGAGTGTTGCTGACTTTGGAGATGCCCTGGCTTCTGGGAGAATCCTGTATTAGCTTTCTGCTTGCTGGATGGGGGTTTGGATGTTTTTTAGAATAGCTGTTGGTATCTGTGATGAACAGGAAAGGAAGGATATACTGGTCTTCAGCTTAGCCTGGAGATGTAGACTCCCAATATCTTTAAATTTATGTAAGAAATTAAAAAAGACAGTTCTATAATACAGTGTTTCTGAGGTTATACAATTATTATAACTGGAGAAAAATTAATGGCACTGAAGACATAAATTTGGGACCAAGTAACAGTGTCAAGCACATATTATTTCTTCAAACCTTGAGATTTTGACTGGAAGGGTAAGAATTTTCTTAGGTAAGTAAAGGCCATGTTAAACAAAGCTTTGAATAGAAAATAGGTATTAAAAAATTGAAGTCATAGTTCCAAAAAATTAGTTTGAGATTATTTTTTTTTAAAAATAAATCCATCTTAGGTATAAAGGATTTCAGTAAGCTACATGTGATTGTTTGTTAATTCATTAATTTCCTAAGAGGACAAATAAATTAGTAAAAACTAAAATTATCGGTTGATTTAACTCTGCAATAGCCAGTATTTTTTACATAAGACTGTATGGAGAACTTTTACGCATCTAAATCTTGTGTCTGAGGAGCTTTAGAGTAGCAATAATCAGCTGTGTGTACAAACTAGTTCTATTTTTAGTCAAGAAGCTGAAGAGCTGAAAACTGTCAGTGAAACCTGGTAATTGGAAGTTAAGAATAGACATATTTACCAAAACTTGTCTTTGTGGGGTTTTCCCCCTTTGTCTCAAAATTGGGACTAAAATGCAAAAATTAAGTATAAATTACTTACTTTCAACAAATGTTCTCCAGTGAAACATTACTAAATTTAAAATCGATCAGAACTGAGCAAAGCAACAGCAAGAAATGCAAAAGCAATTTTTGCTGTTATAGAGGAGAAAGGGAGAGTTTGATGATGCTCCATTTATTTCATCACAAGTTTTTTGGGTTTTGTTTGTTATGTTTGGGGTTATTTAAATTGTGTTTTCTAGTGTAGAACATCTTTTATAAAAAAGTATCTTGCCCAGCACACTACTTTTCTGCCAAGTAATGATTCAAGGAAAGTAATCCATTAGTTCTGCTCTGACTCGGCCTTACAGGTAATCAGATGAATCATAGGTATTGATGAGAATGTTTTGCTTGTCTTTTCCAAAGGCCATGATGTTACTTCAGTTCCAATCATTCACTAACTGCAATGATTAATTTTTCCTTCACAAGGCTACAGAATGTAGAATGCAAGGGTCCTATCGAGGTCAATACCCTGGCTTCATTCACTTAATGATTGTTGTATTTTATGCTGATAAATTTCAGCCAAGCTTACAGGAACATGCACTCTTTACTGAAAAATTTAGAAACTGAGATTTAGGTGGTGTGTAATACAAAATAAAGAATCTAACTGTTGCAGCTGGTTAGACTATAAGTATGATTCATCTGGAAGATAAAGTAAAACCATGCTCTGTACCAGTTTTTTTTTAGCTGTTGCTAATTCTATTGCCAGCTGTGTATTGTTTGTAGCATAACTGAGAGTGTGCTTTCCACACCTTGACTGCTGTTATTTACCTAAGCCATAGATTTGAAGTTCAGTCTGCACTTGAATATGCACATGTATCACATCTTAGAAAATTGAGTACTTGTGTGGATAATAGGATGGTTTAATTGCATTCAATATCCTTATCATAGTTTATCTCTGGGGAAAACGCTACTCAAGTTTCTGGATTGGCTTCAAGATACAAGTGGGTTTTCTTTGTGGGCTTGCGTATGGTGGGTTTTTTTTTTTTTTGATCTTTTGTCATTCTTAATAGCTGTGCTCCTTCTTTTACTTAATTTTTCCTTCACCATTGTGAATTGATTATTTATTTTAAGATTGTGAGATAATGGTGTATGAAGTACTCCTCCCAACAGAAAAGATAAATATCTTTGACCAAGAAGCACCTGAAGTTTGATATTGAAATCTAAGAAGCTGATATAAGTGTGTTTGGAACTAGAAGAGAAAATTTCCTTAGCTGATAAAGTCAAGAATATCAAGACTGTTTGGCAAATTGGTTTTTTTTCTTATTATAGCATCAGAAGACTACCTAGGATGTTTTGTTTGTTTCAATTAATTGATTAATCAGTCTAGTGAGGTGAACAGCTATCTTTTGGAAGAGCTGTAAACTTAAAGGAGGAGAAAATAAGTCAGTATTTCACCTTCGGTCTAATGACAAGAAGTTGGAAACAGTTTAGAGAAATTTCCTTTTACAAGAAGACACCAAGAACAAAAAAATGCAGAAATGCCTCATTTTTCCAGACTCGTATTGCTGTCATCACACAGAAATTAAATCTATGTTCTTAATATTTTCTGAAACAGGATGATTACTCAGTGGTTGTGAAGAGTAATTTTCATTATTGAGATAAACTTTTTAAGGAAATAAACCAGTACATTGAAAATTGCATGTAATTTTTTAAATATCTCAGTGGGATGTTATGTTCACGGTCTACAAATTGTATTGATAATTAATTGGAATTTGTTTCATTACTATAAATTGAAATATTTGTATTGATCTCAAAAGTATTATTTTTTTAAATTTAGAAATAGAAGAAAAAGCAGATTGTTTTAAAGTTTCCAATATACCTTGAAAATGTATTTTTTGTATTTATAATGTTTTATTCTGATGTGCTGTTCAAGATATTTCTTCCTAGATTTCTATTTTAGTTCTGTCATAGTCTCATCCAATTCTTTAATTTCATTTTTATTGTAAGTTTGTAATGATAATTATTTTCTCCAGATAAATTAACATAGTATTAACTAGTATTAGATAAATTAACTAGTATTAACCTACTTTGTTTCTTTATTAATTTTTAATGAAAAACTTAAATTTCCAAATTCCATTTTTTAGATTTTATCCATTTTTCTACAAGGATTAATCAAATATAGAAAAAAAACCTTTTACTGCTAGAAAAGAAAATAAATAAAAAGTGATACATATTTATTATTGAAGAATTCAGACCAGGTAAACTTGCAGTCATTTAAGAGTGTGCACTTTATATTGGCTTAAAGAACAAAAATAATTTGGAAAGTATTCAAGTGAAAAAAAATCTTTTCAGTTACTCATTGATATATTTTTCTTACCTTGTACTTTAAATTATAAAATGAGAATGCTGTTCCAAAAAATTCATCTTACATTATTTGAAATAACTTATTTTGCTTCAGATGTTTATGATGGAATAAAATGTGGCTGAAGTCAGTGGTGGGGAAAAATAAATTTTAAACAGATGAGTTAAGAAGAATTGTGATGAGTTCTAGAGTAGAAAAGTACTTTTTTTTTTCTTTTAAACCTTTGTGATTTATTAGATTTTCTTTAAGCAACGCTTAGATCAGTACTTGGGATTTTTCAGATTTTTTTCTATTACTTAAGACACTGTACTAATTTATTATATTATGCACATGCTATTTCATTAAGAAGATACTGAATGATTAAAATTCAAGTGAGAAATTATGGAGTTTATTTTTTAAACTGATGCTAGAGTTCTGGCAAAAATTTTGGACTACCTATTGCATTCAGCCCCTATATATTCTATGGTTATGACCATATGGTCATATGGATGCAATCGTAGGCTTTGAATTTGCATTCTGTTTTCAAGGGTGCTAAAATTGTACTGACACCTCATATAGCTTACTTAAGCAAAAGGCATGCACATACGGCAAGCATGGTGTGAAGAACAATTTTGTAACTCGTTCTCATGCTCAGTGCTTTACCAAGCTCAGTCAATCAACACCATCTTGGCAGAGTGGCAGTACAGAATCTGCATAGCAATTATAGTCCATCAGTGTGTATTGTCCTACAATTTGTAACAACTATTTTACTACGTCTACATAAAATTAATTCTTCATCTACATTTTCACTGCATACTTAAGTTGCTCTTGGCCTGTTTTCGTTTCTAAATGTGTTTTAGCAAGGCTGCCTGCTTCTATTTGCCAGTCCCTCCTGGATAGGTTTGCCAGTGTGTAGTGCAGGTGAAAGTAAGGAAGAAGTCTCAAGGGTCATTATGTTTGTATGTGGTTTGTGGGGAAACTGGTTAACGGGTTGAATGTGGGAACAGCATTGCTGTTCCCTCGAGCGGAGGACAGACAGGACAGGACCTGAGCATCACACATTGTATTTGTAGCAGCTAATCAACCAGTGACAGTAGTTTTTCTAACCACCCTTTCAGTGCACAAATAGCCGCAGGCACAGTGTGTGCAACCTTTTGTTTAGTAGGGATGTGGTAGGGATATTGGGAAGCTATGTCATTGTCCTAAAAATAAAAAAAACCCCCACAATTCGTAGGAAGAATGATTTAGATGTTTTTCTCTGTGAAACAACTTGTTCATGCTGTGTTTTTAGCAATGACTGCTAATGTACAGGTATCAAAAAGCCTCCTGTGCTTTCACTGGACAAACCATGTAATTTTTAAAGAAAACAGGCCTACAGAATTGGCATGCTATAGCACATTTTTATTTCCATCTTAAATAATGGGCAAGTGATCTACCTTTTCTTCTGAAAGACCTTTTAAGTATGCATGCAAAGCTTTTAGAATGAGATGTGTTTTGTAAAAAAAATCTAAAATGTACATAACAGAACATAATGCTAGGGACAGAAAGATTGAAGAAGGAGGGATCAGTACCTAATGAAAACCTCTACCAACATGTGTCATTTGGAGGCAGGGAAAGATATGTGATATTGGGGGAGGAAATTGTCTATGTATGGTTTGCCTCCCAAGACTGACTTCAGCTGCAGTTAAGACACATCTGAGAGAACATGCCTCAGCTATTCAGTTCTGGAACCTCGTCCTCTGCTGTGAGGCAATACAGAATACCAGAACTGCGGGGGTAACATTGTTCTGAAGTTTCTGCTTGTCAAAGCTAAAGCTTAAGCTTCCCAAGTTAAAAAGGCACTCAGAGTCCAGCATGAGGAACAGAATGTTTACCTAAAAATCATTTTTGCTGGAAATGCTGGCTGTAGCTTTTATATTTGAAGGAAAGAAGTAAGCAAGTTGTCTGACCTGTTACAGATGTCTGTTTCTCTCTGCTGACCCTAAAGAGGGTCGAAATGACTAGCTGCTTGAGACTTTTTAAAGGTCTAAATTTTGTCAGATTAATCCATCTTCAATCTGTTCTGTTACTTCAGGGAAACTGAAGGTGTGTGTGTAAACATAATCCTTATCGGATTCTATTTTCCAAACCCTTTGAATGTGCTAATAATTATAACAATGTTATGAGTAAATTCAGATTTTAAAAATTGCCTTACTAGGATGAACACAGTACAAAATGTAGGTGTTATGACAGCAAGGAAATGAATCATTAAAGGAATCAGAAAAATTCACTCAAATTTATTTTTGGTTAAGACTTTTACAGATATTTTCCATTGTTTCAGTACCAGTGAGAACTTTTGACATTGACTCTAACAAGTCTTTATGGTGCTGAGATATGTGAACTTTCAGGGGGTACTGTAAGGTAGCCTGGGAGTTCTACAACCTTAGTAAAACCAGAATTAATCTAGACTTTGATCTTAGTATTTTTTAACACATGCACAATATTTTTGGAGTTTTCACGTACTTTTTGTTTACAGTCTCCAGTTGCAATTTTCTTTTTTGATAGTTTTCAGTGTCTTGGGGTAAGAGAAGGACTTATGTTACTGGTTTTCATATGGTGTTCACTATCTTTACAGTCCTTAAGATGAAAAGCATCCCCTTTACCATGAAGATGAAAGTTATGCTGTATTGCTGTACTCTTTCTCCATTATAAAAAATAAAACAGCAAAACAGTAGCAAGTTCTTGGCCTATAATTCTTGTATTCTTCCATAGAAAATGAAGTAATTCAGCAGGAACATCGTGCTTAATAACTAAGCTAATTTTTATTCCTACCTGCTGGGAGTATTCCAGGAGCACAACAGTAGAAAGACAGGAGATATCCTAATCATCAGTTCTAACAACTCAGACTGCTAATTAAAGCACGATAACTAAATATGATGTCTCTCTACAGTCATCATACCTGCAGAATTATTTGGAATTATTGTGCTTGGAAGTTGTATGCTCTTATTTAAGAGACGACCAGCTTCCAGAGTGCAAAAGGATTTTAAGGAGACTATGCAAAAAATGGCATTTGGGATGTCTACAATGGCAAATAAATTTGGAAGTAGACAGAGAAGGTGTAAGTAGCTAACCAACCTAAATATTAATTTAGATGTCTATTTGAAGACCTTTTTTTAATGGGAGAGTTCAAGTCAGCAGGTGGTGATGATAATTTTTTTGTCATAATTTTTCCCAAGTTTATATCATTTTTATTTTACATAAGATTTTTAGTAAAGGCAGCTGGTAAACCTATGCTACCTACAGAAATGAAAGAAGGCTAAGAGCACAACTGTTTCACTCAAAATTATCAGCATGTTGTCTGTGTAGTGTGGGAGTACATGTTATAAAATATGTGTGGATGTGAACAGTAAACAGAAAACAGTTTGTTTGGCTTATTTATGTTTATCATGTGATTTCAAGAGAGGAAATAGTAAAATGAAAATATGTTCTCTCTGCTAGAAGTCAGTCACCAGCTATATTCTGTGCTCCTCTCTTACACATATCCTTCACAAATCAGACTTAGTACCCTGGCTGAGGTGATAATTCATTGATCTACTGCTATATTGCATAACCCTGGGGAAGGGGTCACAAAACTGGCTCACAACTGAATAATAATCTGGGTGACTTCAATGATTGCAAAACTTAATATATAATTAAAAATACTCAATGAACACCAAAGGCTTGGTGGTTTATTTCCTCCTTACATTGTGCAGTTCTCATATTTTTGCAAAATGTGTGTAAAATGTCACAGTAATTGAGAAGTGTCAGTAGTTTGCTGGGTACAGAAAAGTTCTTTATGCTTTGAAGTTCACTGAGTGCTGGTGCAGCACTTTGAAAAATTCCTTAATGACTGAGTAGCAGTTCTTGAACTACTGATTTGGGAGTCCCCTGCTAGCACACTAATGATTCAGACAGCAGCATTAAATCAGTTGCTTTAGTTTAAGTACTTCTTGAATGTACATAAAGTCTCACTTTATTGGGAATTGAACTAACTACCTGCAGTCTGAAAAGCAATAAGTTGTGCACTTAAGCAAAGGTGAATTACTAATAAAGAGAGTTTTATCCCATATGTGCTTTTTGAAAGCTCTTAGTTGTTTGGGTAGAGGGATGGTACAGCGGTTGTTGAAGCTTCACGTGTTAGACGCTACCAGTCCTTGGAGGGATATTTTTAACAATTTTCAGAAAAAAAGTGACTCAGAAGTACCATGGTAAAGGCTTTCAGAAGACACAAGAGGCAACACTTCAACAGTATTTCGCAAATACTTTAAATTTCCCTAAATTCTTCAGCAGCTGCACTCCCTTTTTTTGCTCTGACAGTGACTTTAGAATATAATAAGGATGGTACTACCAGTATAGAGTCTACTTTCTGCCTATATTGATTTCCTACATGTTTTACTTAAATATTATTGAAAGCCTTTTTGTACACATAGTTTTGTGAATTTGTCTCTCATGGATTACACTGCTGAGAAGACCATTTGATAAAAGCTTTATCTGTTTTAGATTTTTATTGTTCCAGACCTACAGGCAGAAGGTCAGTCAAAAATATCAGGAGCAGTTCATAGATGAGCTAGGATCTCCTGAGCAAACTCAAACACAAAAAGGAAGCATACAGAAGGTGGAAGCAGGGACAGATGATCTGGGAGGAATATAGAGGCAGCATTTAAGCCTGAAGAGATGCTGTTAGGAGGGACAAAGCCCGGATTGAACAGAATCTGTTCAGGGATATCAAAAGAATGAGAAGAATTTCTATGTGTACATAGGTGATAAAACGAAGAATAGGGAAAATGTGGGCCCACTGCTGAATGAGGCAGGGAACCTGGTGACACAGGACATGGAAAAAGCTGAGGTTCTGAATTCCTCTGAGCTTTAACTGGCAAAATCATTCTTCAGAAATGTTAGTTACTGAAGCCAAGGAAAAGCCTGGTGCGAGGAAAATGTACTTGTGGTGGAAGAGGACCAGGTCAGGGAATATTTAAACAAACTGGACGTACATAAGTCCATGGGTGGTGATGGGAGGTTGTGTTTGACCAAACTGATAACCTTACATGAGGAAATGACAGTCTTGGTAGATGAGTGTAGAACAATGGGTGGTCAGTAGGGCTACCTAGGTATCATCAAGGTTTTTGATGCTCTTTCCTGTAGGATCCTCATAGAGAAGCTGACACAGTATGGATTGGATGGACAGATATTGACATGGACTGTAAACTGGCTAAAGGCCCAGACTTGGTAACCTGTGGTATTAAGTCTAAGCTGGCAGTGTACCCTAGAGGTCAACATTGGGTCAGCCCTTCTTACCATCATCATTAATTATCTGGATAATGGGGCAGAGTGTAACCTCAGCTGGTTTGTTGATATTACAACACAGGGAGGAGTGCTTGACAGGCCGGAGGTTGTGATGACATCCAGAGGAACCTGGACAGGCTGGACAAATGGTCTGACAGGAACTTCATGAAGTTCAACAAGGATAAGTGTGAGGTCATGCACAGGGGGAGGAATAAACCCAGGCAGTGTAGCGAGGCAGCATATGTGAGGGAGCTGGTTAGCTGGACAGCAGCTTGGAAGGAAAGGAACTGTGGGACCTGGTGGACACAAAGTGAAACATAAAGAAAGCTGATGGTGCCCTGGGCTGCTTTAGGAGTGTTGTTACAGATAAACTGTGTAATGTGTGTAACAGAGTTGGACAACCCAAACAAACAGAACAATATAAAGGACTGTGTGCATATAGATATAAAGCAATACAAAGCCAGCAGATGAAAGAATGCAGAGCTAACAGAGAAAGCTTATCTGGGGGAAGGGAACATGCAGAAGATTCTCTTGGTCACATAAGCATGGAATAATGGAATTTTTTCTTGGGAGTAAATGCAAAACTGTCTTAAAGATGAGTAAGATTGTTTTCTCAAAAACAAAAATTAAATAAGTGGGGGGGTGTTGGGGAAGATGAAACAGGAAAGCCTTATAAATATGATTGCCTGACAAAAGATTTTGGGAATATGAAAACTATACGCGACATCGAAATGAAAGCCACCTTTGAATTACCAAGTCTTAGTTACTGAACAACTGGAAAACAATGGTATGGCCGACTGAAGGTAATCCCCTCTTGATTGAACAATACCCTCTGCTTGCAGGCAGGTCCAAGGGTCAGAGCAGACCCTACTAGCTCAGCAGAAGGGGTCCAAAGAGTAGTTTTTAGAAGTTAAGATGTAGCACTCTATGGTAATATAAGAACTCTTATAGGCTGTATGTAAATGCTATAGGATTTGTATCTTGTATTAGATTGGTTAGTGACAATTAGAATATTCAGTACAGAAGATGATTTATTGTATTGTAACCAGGACTTCACATACTACTTCTTCACTCTCATTCCTCTCGCTCTCTCTCTCTCTCTTTACTTACCCGCTTACTCTCTTGCTCTCCTGGGCCTGCTCCGAGCTGAGTCTGGCAGCTCTAAGCAGTGCCCCTATACCCACGCCCTTTGCAATAAACCACATGTTCCAAGATCTGACTTCAGAGATCTCTCGTCTCCGTCTGTCCCGACCGTCTGAGCCACCCAGCACCCACAGTGGGGGTTGGGTTTTTTTCATTTACATTGATTTAAATGACTTTGGTTTAATTGTTTATGTATATAGACATATCTTTTACTGTCGGTATAAAACTGGTAGCCTCCTAAAATTTAAATATTTCTTTTTATCTTTCTGACTTTTTAAAAATGTCTATAGTAGTATTGAGAGTGTTTTCTTGACAATCAATGTAATTTTATGGAAAAGAACTCAGAACAAAACCAGATTTTGTGTGTGCAGATGCTGATGTATGCTGTCCCAAAATGAAAAGAGAAAAGGTAGGCTAGAAGATGTAGAGTCTCAGTATCTTTTCCATTTCCTTGGTCAGCTGGAGGAATAACAGTGTACATTTGTCCAATAATATTAGCAGAAAGTGGAAAAGTCCTTCTTCCCAGATGTCTGTTTTCTTCAGTAAGTGCTATGTTGCAGGTTTATTGAAGGAGGCATTTGTAAACTTCAGAAATCTGAAACCATCCAAGACCATTCAGGTTTTACAAATAAATGTGCATCTTGTTTGCTGCGAGAAGAGAGAGAAAATTACAAGCAAAATAAGTAAAGCAAGTGAATTTTTACTTTCTTGCAGGAAATTTTGTCTTTTACTTGAATTTCTTTCAAATAGAAATTTCTTTCTTTCAAATATCTTTCTTTCAAAGATAAGAGCACTTCTCAATACAGGTGGGATGGGATGCTTATTATATAATACAAGAATCTCACTGGTTCTGATTCTCTTTCTCACTTTTTTAAGCATAATATGATGTCTCTAATGGAACACTGAATCACTTCAGGCTTGCAGGTTTTTTTCTCCTTTGAATATGTTAGATTAAAGGAGAACATTATTTTTAATCAATTTTCAGATTTGACCTAATAAACATTTAAGCCTTGAGTTTTTATCTGTCACAATAGGCAGTGATCCTTTGTTTGTTACATGTTTCTGGTTGTGGTATGCTGAAATTCTAAGAATAGTTCTTTAGTATCACCCTATGCAAGCCCCAGCAAGAGTCTGATCCACTCATGAGCCAAAAAAAGGGAATAAAAAGGGAAAAAGAAATCACATTTGATAAGTTAGAAAACTGAAGCAAAATCTGCCAAAACTACTCATGATCATAGAGCAGTAAATGATTAATCAGGCTATTCATCCCTGAGTTTTCTCACCTCAAAATTTTGTTTCAGTTGAAAGAGAAGGTTTAATTTTTTCTTTACAGTTTTACTTACTGTATTTTTGAAATTTAAAGAGCTCACCTGAGGAAAACAAAACATTTTTCTAATGTTCTCCTAGTACAAGAACTGTTGTATTCCTATCTCTTTCCTTTTGCTCCTAAGACAGGCACAGGCTGCTCTGCTCTCCTGATATGCAGACAACTGCAGGCAGCCCCATACACTAAATAAAGCCTTCAGCTGTTGCAAGTTCAAAGTGCAAAGCTGTTTCCTTTCCTTCAAGTCACAGATTGTTTTCAACATAGACTCAATTTGTGGGAAATCAAAAATTGTTTTGTAACCTCACTGAACAGACTGAGACCTGATTACACTTTATGAAGACAAGATGTACGTCAGTGTGTAATTTAAAATATGCTGTGAGACCTTCTGTGAGCTCAGAAATTATCTTCTAAGTCATGGCTTAAAAAAGTGTTTGCTT
Source organism: Corvus moneduloides (assembly GCF_009650955.1). Lineage (NCBI taxonomy): Eukaryota > Metazoa > Chordata > Aves > Passeriformes > Corvidae > Corvus > Corvus moneduloides. Next base: position 84,119,141 of record NC_045476.1, read on the forward strand.
CCTTTATCTTGGGATGTTTCTTTCTATGCAATGAACATCATCAGACTTCAAGCAGTCTGAAGGAAAAGTTTTTTCCTCTATACATCCAAGGAAAACTATATGCTATGACTCTTGATGGTTTGACAGGAAAAGAAGCTGATACCAGTTTTTGTTTTCACTATCATTCTCTCAAGAAAATTTATGATGCTGCTATGGTGAATCTAAAGCTGTTCCTCTGCTTTGTATTTTGTCATGTTTCCACTTAATACAATTGTATTCCACTTTCTTGTGTATTTCCTTTTTAGTAAGTCTGGTTTTCTCTTCATAATATTTAGTTGTGTCATTTTGGTACTATAAATTAAAATGTCACTCCAGACAGAAGTCTCAGACTGAATAGAAAGTAAGCAATGATTAGACTAATCTTGAATTTTAACAACAGAGTATATTTATACATTTGAGAAAATGTAATTTTGCTAATGTAAGCTCCACTGAATTTGATAAATTTTGTTTTGGGAAGCTGTGCAATGTTCTGATAATAGCAGTATTGAATGTTTGTACTCTTATCTGACTTTGCTATTAAGGACTTAAGGTATGTAAAAACTGATGTTGGTTATCTATACATATGTGAGTGAAATTCTATTTAACATAGTAAAATATGTTTTCTTTTATCTCTTTTCCATCTCATTAAATGAAGAACTCTTTCCTTTAATGAATTGAGAGCAGTAGTTGAGTTGTACTGCATGTATGAGAACATTTGCCATTTACAATGAGCTGGAAACAAAATCACTAGAAACCATTTGGGGTTTTGTGCATTGAAAGGTTAATTGGTAAGACACAGCTATGATCTATTTCAGCCAGAGATTTAGATAACTAATTTAGTATGGCTTCTTTGTAAATTAGATGTAATACTTTAGTAAGTGAAGGGTCACTTTTTTCTATGGAATTCTAATGTGATCTCTAAATGTTGTTTCCCAGTTTATATATATGAGTAAGTACTAGGGCAAATGACCTTAGGACTGTTTTAGTAAATTTTGTCATCATTACAGATACCTGAACATTGTTGCCTATGCCATAATGCTTCCAGTTTTTCACTTCCAGGGGATATTTGGATAGACCATGAGGAATTGTTTTTGATAGTATGGACATCAGTGGTTAATTTCTTTTAAGCAAAGTGTTCAAGCGAAAATGGGATTTAAGCATAATTCATTCAGGTCTTGAAATCATATTAAATGATGAGCAAAGTAAAAAATAGACGTATTTAAATCTATAGGTGAATTTTTTAAATTCAATGTTTAGAATTAATGTGTAAACAGTAAAATACTGTTAAGCACTAAAAATTTTAGAAGTCATTTGTTTAGAAGGAAAAACAATATTACAGTAATGTTTAATTCCTATTTTCATACAGTAATAGAATCATTCAGGTTGGAAAAGGTCTTTAAGATCATCAAGTCCAACCATTAACCCAGGAGTGTCAAATGCACCACTAAACCATGTCCCTGAGTATCACATCTACACATCTTTTAAATATCTCCAGGGACGGTGACTCAACCAGTCATTTGCATTTGCTTCTTTCACCCTTCAATTCCTTTCTCCTTTGCACACCTCTGAATATAAATTTGAGCCTATCTATGGGAACAAAACAGAAAAATCAATGCTGCTTCTCTCTCCACAAATAGACATGGTAGCAGAGACAAAATTCTGGCTGGAATTAGTTCTCCTTTCACTGAATAACTGGATTGCTCTTTAGTCAAGGAAGATTTTCTGATGGTGCACTGGTTCCAAATAATTCAGATCATATATTAATCTAATATAAAGAGAAACAATCACATCAAAAATTCGAAGAAAACAAGGCTATGTTCTTGACAAGAAAATAATGGGGTTCTAACAATTTAGCTGAAAAGAATATCCCAGAAAAATTATAGCACTTTTCTAAATAATTTCTATGAATCAATATGTATATAAGACTGTAGAGCCTTAAACATAATACATTAAAAATAATATTTTTAATACTTTCAGGGTTTAATTTCAACTCAAAATATTTCTATTTTATTGATCCGCTTGACTTCCACACAGGTTTTCTCTTGAACTGCTCTATACATGGTCTTCAAGAACCTCACGCTCACATATCCACTCCAGTGATATAGTTGCATTTATATTCACCAACATTTTGGCCCTGATCTCATAGAGTTAAACTTAATTAGTGTAGTGGTAGAGTTAATTTCCATATTTTTTGAGTATTTCTATGAATGTTTACAGAAGTAGACACATGAGAAAAATATTTTATGAACGCCTTTTCTGAAGTGAATACAAAGATTAGATATGGTGAAACAAGACTACTTTGCTTCATTTGTTTTCTTTGGTGAAGAGAAATCTGCTAAATGTTTAACGACTCATTAATAGATACAAGTAAAAAATCTGAATGCTATATTCCTTTTCAGTCAAGAAATAGAATTAATGTCAGTTTCCATCTCATTTTTTTCCATGCACATACAGATGTTAATGCCTTATAAATATCAAATGATAGGCAGGTGTGATTTTCCCTAATGAATGTATGTCCTTAATTATAAAATCTAAAATAAGAGGGAAATTTAAAAAATGCATCATAGGTTATTTAACTTGCAGGCAAGAGAGGTACCTTTCATCGGGAAAGATAAGTGTTAAATAAGCCTATGTTTTATAGTTACTTATGCTCCATGGAACTAGAATTGTAAGAAATAATTGTAAATATGTTCTTGATCAAAAGGGGTGATTAGCTTGCTCTATTGAGCATTGGTGCAGTCTCACCTTGAGTAATGTGTGCAGTTCTGGGCCCCACAATTTAGGAAAGTTTTGAAGGGCCTTGGATGCATTCAGAAGAGGTTAAAAAAGCTGGCAAAAGGGATGGAAGGAATGTCCTACAAGTAAAGAGCTTCTGAGGACTTTGGGCTTGTCCAGATTGGAGAAAAGAAGACTGAGTGGATCTTTCCAGTTTCCTGAGGTGGGAAGTAGTAGAGGGAGGTACTGGTGTCTCCTCCCTGGGACTCGTGGGAACAGTTTCCAGGGGAGGTTTACACTGGACATTGGGAAATGTTTCTTAAACAGTAGTCAACCACAGAAACAAGCTTCCTAGAGAGGTAGTTGACACCCCAAGCCTGACAGTGTTGAAGAGGCATTTGGGCAATGCCCTTGTTAGTATGCTTTAGCATTTGGTCAGCTATGAAGTGGTCAGGTAGTTGGACTTGATGATCATTGGTGGTTCCTTCCAACTGAAATATTCTGTTGTGTTTTTTCCTAATCTGTGTTCATTATTTATTTTATTGCCAAGTAAATTAGTGAAATAAAGTCAAGTTTAAAATGTGGTAGGTTTTTACCCTAGGTGTATTTAGACATTTATTGTAGTACTACAGTGTCATTATAGTAGGAATTTAATTGAATATTTCAGCTGAATATATAATTGAATTGAATATATCAAGCAAAATAAGTCCTGAAGGCATTACTGTTCGGGGTCTTGGATATCTGGTGCCTCATAGTACATCTGAGTGTAAAAAGGTGTTCATTAGGTTGGCTGAAAATATATTTCTAGAGTTCAGATTGAAATATTCTTTAAGTTCTTCTGGCAACATCAAGATACTCTTTGCTGTAAGTGGAAACAAATGGAAAGAGGTGGTTGCAGCTTCCCTGAACTTTGGAAATTGAAGGATTTTAAGTTGCCTCACACTCATTTGTGTCTAATTCATCTCTGTGTTTAATGAAAAGCAACTTATAAAGGAAAATAAGAGATGGAGAAATTTTGCTGATAACAGTAAAAACACAGATTTGAAGAACCTTGATCCTTGTTTTCACATGGAACACTCTAATACGAACTTTGCTCTCTCTAGCATTAATAAAAGAATAAATAGTTCAACTAGAAATCTATCTATTTAACAGATGTAAAGGAAAAATAATGTCAGAAACTAAGAAAAAGCATATATATAGTCAACCAGTGTGTATTTCACATCACTTCAGCTTAAAATCCTCTACAGATCTGTGAGGGTACTGTTTTGAACATAGGCTGTGGTTCAGGAGATTATCCTGTAAATGCATTTAGACTGATAAAGTAGGCCAAATATCTCTACCTGTCATTGTCTTGCTTAGCAAATGTCATTGAACAACAGGCATGTGAAGAGATTTTCATTCCTTTTTGTTATTTTGCCTTCTATTTAATGACATCAGTCTGTTTTATTTTTAAGATGTTTGCCTTTTTTGGTTAATTTTGTTTTGTTTTGTTATATAGACATCTGAGTGATGCCAATGCCACCTTACAAACACAGCTCCTCTGTGTTGGTGCTTGAGGTCTTCTCTTTCCTTTACCAGGTGGTAATGAACCAAGTATTTGGGATCAAAATTATTTAGCTTCTTGCCTCCAGAAAGCTAATTTTGTTGTGGTTTTAGTTGTACCTTGAATTGTTTGAGAACAAGTAATTGATTATTGATTTTAGATTATAGGTAAGCAATGGCTGAAGACTCGAAATGTAAGCTGAAGACTTTAGTCATTGTCTCTGTTGTCTGCAAGTTTGTTTTTTCTGTAGGTAATGACATGCCAAGATGTTTATGAGTTTTGATCTCTTTAGGAGCACCAAGAGAAAACTGAGGTTTTAAAGCTGTCTTCTCTTTTCTAATTTTTGTTAGCTTGGGGAAATCCTTTTCATCTGTGTACTGCAATAGAAACAGGTAGTAGCTAACAGTTCACATTCACAATGTTTAATCAAACTGAGCTTTAATGAAAGAGTAGATGACAGTATTAGCTTGCGGCTAGTAAGATCTCACCAAATCAAGATAATAAAAAAGTAGATAATTGCACTCCCAGTCTGATTAGCATTGCTATCTTCTGGATGTTTTGTTGTTTGGAGGGGCTTTTTTGTTTTGTAGACAGAAATTTATTATGAATTTATACAGTCTGTTTTTACTCATAGCATAGTTTCTATCTTAGATGCCATAACTTGACATTTCACATGACACAAGACATTGGAAAACTTGTAAAAGGAAGTATTTTCATTTTTGTTTTTATGAAACCTTTAAATGATGATTTACAAGAATACAGTCAGTACCACAATGACAGTTGAACTTATGTGTCTGTACTTCATAACACAACATAACTGACTCAGTTCTATATTTTTGTTGTTTTCTTTAAAAAAGAAAAAAAATCATTTTAGGGACAGATTGATCAGTTATTCTTTATTTTAACCTTGCACAAACTTGTGCACTCCAGCAATAAAATGACTGTAGAAAGGAAACCGAAAGCTGTCAGTTTGCAAGGGCAAAACCTTCCTGACAGTAAATATGGATCTTCAAACTTCAAGAGGGACTAGATTAAATCCAAGGGTTCCTTTCAATCTAGTGTCATTAAGAATAATTATATTTTTCTTTAAATGTTTGACTAACACAGATGCATGTGGTATTGAAGTTGTGTGTCTGAAAGCACAGTAGAGTAGAAAACATCAGTTTTCAAGGTTTTGAACAAATACATGAACACAAAGATGTTGACTTAGTGGGAGCCTTAAAAATACCCATACAGACAAACAACAACCAACCAAAATCAGGAGAAAATAAAATGGGAAAAAAAAATAGCAAATCGAAATAATTAGGCATTTTCTCAAGTCTCAGCAAACATCACAAAACCAATAAATCTGATGAAAAGATTCCAACTAATGTAACAATACAAAGATGTAAGGAATTCTGATACTAGAAACTACTTTTAAATGTGTGCTCTTGTTCCATGAAAAAACTATTTTGAATCATTTTACTTAATGTATTTAAATAATAAAAAGAAAGACGTTAAGTGTGAAGAGATCTACTTTGTTTCCATTTTTCACATAAATATTGATTAAAAGATACTTCCTTCAAGTGTTATTTTTTACCACTGTCACTCCATTATCTTGTTTTCAACATACCATGAAAATGTTCTAGCACTCAGATGAAAATAGACTTTGGATGAAAAGACATCAGTTAATCTTCAAACTTGCAAGTCTCGAAAATTGTTAACAAAATGATAAATAAGAAAAATTGCATGAGATTCCATTATATTGCCACCTGAAAAAGTAATACAAAACCTTCAAGTCATGGCCACTCTGACATAAAGATAGTTATAAATCAATATTTGTTTTAATGGTAGGAGTGTGATTATTTTAATTTTGCAAATCAGAAGTACACAGTTCCCTAGCTCTTAGAGAATCTTGAATGATAACATAACATATGACATTTCTTGGGTATTATTGTGAATGCTGGATGCCTTGTTTTACCTTCTGTATCATGCATTGGCTTTCATATTTTCAAATGCATGTGTGTGTGATTATGTATTTTGCTTTTGAGGAATACTGAAGTAAAAGACGTAGAAGCAGCTATCGACAGAAATTAGTTCCCTGACTTCTTTCTGACTAACTACATTGCTGGCTTGTGGGTACAAATGAGGCTCTGATTAACCCTTTTTAGTTGTTTTTCATTTCTGTTTTGGCTTTGTAGCTTTTATTACTTTCATCTAAATACTTCATTATTTTCTTCCGCGTATACCACAATCATCTTCCAAAGTTGATTTCACCTAGATTTATTATATACATATTCCCTTCATGCAAGCTGTCTTCTGTGTAGTTTTTATTTAAAATAACTTCTAACTTGTTTTATTTAAAATAACTTGGTACAGATAAATGAAATAATTTGAAGAAAGGAGTAACTCGCAGGATGATTAAGATAAAGAGTATTTTAAACTGAAACCGAGAAGCTCAATAAAAAGGAAGCTAAAAATGTAAATGGCAATTTGTTTTTTATTAAACAGGTCTGTTTAGGTCTGTTGTTTTCTTTTAAGTTAATAATAAAGTTGTCACAGAATCACAGACTGGTTTCTTCTTAATGAAAAAAATATTTTTGTAATAGTATTGATTTTTTTTCTCAAGAGTGTGATAACCCATGGTTTCTATTTCTAACTTAAATATATCAAAAAGTGCTTAAAATTGGTAAACCTTTTCTGAGAAAACATAAGGCATTCTAACGATGATAGTGACGTCAGTAGTTTGATTTCTCTCGATAGCGTCTGCTGCTTCTTCACTGCTTATATACTCCATGTGCATTTCTAAAAATGTGTAATGAGTGTTAAGATGCACCTAGGGTCTATGCCTCCTGAATTTTACATGGTTATTGAAATAAAGTAAAAACATAATAACCTTGCCTGGTTTTTGGTTTTTTTTAAATTCTCCTCAGTAAGTCAAAAATTATAATGGTATGCAGGAGTGGGAGGCATGGCAGTTAAATAGCTACTCTTGCTATGTTTTGCATAGAATCAGAATGTTAAACAGTGTGAAGGGACCTTAAAGATCATCAAGTCGCAACAACTCCCACTACACCAGGCTGCTCAAGGCCTTGTCCAACCAAACTTTGAACATTCCCAGTGTTGGGGCACCCACAACCTCCCTGGGAACCTGTTCCAGTGTCTCACCACTCTCACAGTAAAGAACTTCTTCCTAATATCTAACCTAAATTTCACCTCTTTCATTTTGTACCTGTTACCTCTTGTCCCATCACTACAGTTCCTGACAAGGAATCCCTCTCCAGCTTCCCTGTAGGGAAAGATACTGGAATGTTGCTGTGAGGTTTCCACATAATCTTCTCTTCTCCAGGATGAGCAGCCCCAACTTTCTCACCCTGCCTTCACAGGGGAGGTACTCCAGTCCTCTTATCAACTTGGTGGCCCTCTTCTAGACTTGATCCAACAATTCCATGTCCTTCATAAATTGGAAACACCAGAACTGCATGCAGTTCTGCAGGGGGTGTCTCACAAGAGCAGAGGAGGGGGTGAGAATCACCTCCTTCAATCTACTGGCCACACTCCTTTTGATGCAGCCTAGGATTCCATTGGCTTTCCGGGCTGTAAGCACAAATCTGACTGCCATGAATTTTCAAAAATTATGGATAATGGCTTAGCAACTTTGTTTGCCAGCTCCCTCAGGACCTGCAAATTAATCTCATTGGGTCCCATGGACTTGTGAACATTGAGGTTCCTTTGTCTCAAACCTGACCCTCTCCTACAGTGGGCTTAGGGTTTCCATTCTCCCAGTCCCTGCATTTACCATTCTTGACATGGGTGGTGTGGCAAGAACACTTGCAGTTGAAGATACATAAAGAACAATTCTTTCTGATATTGTTCTTTCTCTAGAATCTGAATGAGTACATTTTTCTAGACTCCTGAAATTTTGTGGTAAATGATCTCGATACATTTTATTTTAGGAATTTGTGAAATCATAGTTACATACACATCTGTTGAAAATCTGCTAAGGATTGCCTGATAGGATATTTTTATATAGTGTCCTATTTATGAGCTTCCTTGCTGATTACATTTTAAAAGAATGTCTCCCTGCACAGATGACATTCAGTTCTCTAATTTGCTTTTAAAAAGGTAATCCTTTTTAGAGATTTATTTGCTTAAGATAATGAGGCAGGATTACAGCAGAATTAACTGCAATGCTATTAAGTGTTGTTTTTTTTTCCCCCTTGGATCTAGCCTTATGCTTTCAGTTTGAAAATAAGCTGAGATTTATTTTTCCTAGGCTACAAAACAAATTCAAGACCAGAAGACAAAAAGGCAGCTGAGGTAGCAATTCTCCAGAAGAATTAAGACACCAGTGTCTTTGAGGTATGTTTGTTTTGGAAATGTTGTTAATTATTTATTAATCTTGCTGCTATGTGTGAGAGTAATGGTGAGTGCTTTTGAACATTAGTGACTATTACTCATCTTCAGATGTAGTTCCTTTGAAAGGAAACTCCTTTTTTTTTTTTTTTTTGATAAGTATGGGGAATTAGGTGTAAATATGCTTCTATTTTATCTGAAATTGTATTTCTGTCTAGAAATTTAGATATAGGCACCTGCAAAATAAAAAAAATCAGCAAGGTTCTATGTTCTTTCTGACTAAACAGTTACTGCTTTCTTTATGTGCTGTAGGTACTGAGAAAAATTTCCAAATAAGAATGTCCAGGAAAAAGCTGTAAAAAATTGTATGTGCAACACATATTACTATGTTTAAAATAGGTACAATAAATATTTCTATCAGATAGATGTTAAAGAGCATAGAAATAAATTATGAGTAACTCCATAAAGGAGACAATAGAAAGTCATCAGTAGGTAGAAACGGAAGATAAACTAAGGAATTCATCACTGCTTTTTCACAAGTCTAAAAATAGCCTATCTAACACTGTTGTTCAGTTACAAAATGTTTGAACTCAGTAAATTGGATTCTACTTTTGTAAATGTACCAGCAAAGCTTGCCGGGAACTAAGGAAATGGAGCTGATGCTAATTTCATTTTAGGTCTAGTTATCCCTTAGCATGTTCAGGACCTTAAACAGAGGAAATTATGGTCTTCATACATTCAAAAAGTGCTAGGGCCTGGAAAGGATTATTTCTATTACGTTTGGGAAATATATTTGTGTAGTTTAACTTTCCCGGAAGTTCTTCCTACCCTATTTTTCTCTTTCTTTCAACTGGATCTAGCCTTCTGCTTTCAGTTTGAAAATAAGCTGAGATTTATTTTTCCTAGGCTACAAAAAAAATTCAAACTTTCAAAGGATATTTTTTTTGTCTTAGATGAGATATTTTCTCACAACAGTAAAACCAAAATTCCTCTCTCTTTTATTACTTCAATCCACACCTGAAGTTTCCTTTTTGAAGAGGTATATTTCACCAACATAGACTGTTTTCTCTTCTACATTCCCATCAGATCTGTGTAATTTTGTTCATATTTGACCTGATAGAAGGAGCATGTAGAAGTTTGGCTAGTGACACAAACATCTCGTGGTTGTTAGGTTGTTAGGTACTGCAAGCCTATAGTGATGTACAGATTTTGTCCGAAAATAATTTTCTACTAAAAAAACAACCAGTAAACACAAACTCAGTTTCCTCCTCCCTCAAAGACTATATTTATTTCAGGTCTCTTTAAAAACCACATACCTGCTCAAGACTGTTGACCTCTAGGATTCTTTTCTTTTCCTTTGCTTTAGATGTTTAGATGTTCAATAACAGGTTTGAAGCCTTTGGAAATTAGAAGCTGAGTTCTGTACACTACCTTCGTATAATACCATTCACAGTGAATAGCTTCAGAATAATTTTTTTGCCTCCTAGCATTTGTAACCACAAACACCTCTCTTTTACTGTCAGTCTTTTTCCCTGGAGAAACAATATTTGAAGTATTGTAATATATGATAAGAGAGAAATCAGCAAATATTCACATATTTAGCCTATTATTCTCTTATCTGTCAGCATACCTACATTTTGTATTGGAGAAAGGAATTTAAAGCTGTTGAACTTTTGATGAGACTCTACACATCTGCCAGTGACATCTGGGAAAAATGTTTTTGGATAAATGAAAAATCTCCTCGGCCTTTTCCTGACTCCCATTAAGATACATACTTGTTCCTCAGGGCACAATTTGTCTTGCAGATTGTATTTGATTCATAGTCTAAGGATAGAAGCTCATGGTATTCATGTTAAATACATGTAGCTTTCAGAAGCATGGTAAGGCAATATTTTTATATTGAGTCATGAGAAAAATGTGTAAAAAAAATAGATCTCACTTTACTGGTTCTTGATGAAACAAGACACCAAGTAAAATATTTAATAATTTTAAATCAGTATGCTTTAGCTTCAGATGTATTTGTGACATTGATATATTTTTGTCTAGTCTGATTCCTCAGTGTTCCCATGCAGTGCTTGTTTTTACATAATTTTTAAGCCTTCATAAAATCCTCACTTTCTCTCAGTTATGGAGAAATAATTGTGAAACAGTGGACAAAAAATAACATATTATGAGGAAAAACAAAAGAAGCAAAACATGTCTGCCCTTTCTCATTCCATCTACCAGATTATTTAATTTTACTCAGTTTAGTATTTCTGTCATTTTAGATGGTTTCAGATGGACAGGTTACCATCTGATTTCATATGGATTTCAAGTGGATTATTTAATCTGCAGTTCAACATTTCTGACACTTTAAAGAATGGTGTTATAGTCAGGTTACCAAAGCGACTTCAAATTACTTGATTATAGTAGTTTCCATAGTAAACATAGTCCTTGGTGGCAGAGAAGACTGTAACTTTCCAACTTTCCCATGTGAGAGACGTTGTGTTGTATAATAATCAGAATAAGGCCGAGGTAGTTTTTGTAGCAAATAATTGGTAAATATATATATATATATATAATCTTTCTCTGAGACTTCATATTGAAGTTTAAAAAATGAGTTTATGGTTGTCTGAAGCTGTACTTTAAAATCTTCTCCTGGTGATGTAAGCCTTCTTGAGCAAGCAGTGCAAGGAACTACCAATAACGTTCATGCTTGTGCTTTCGAAAGAATCTGCCTTACTGACTTAATAAACCTTAATGAAATAAGTAAATGGAAACTTGCAAATGGCACAGAGGCTGTGTACCAGATGAGTGAAACTTCTGCTTGTAGCTTACGTATATATGTTATTTTGCTCCATGCCTAAGAGTCCAACTTAGATTTGTCTGTTCCAAACCCAGATATCTAATTTTGCTTCTCTGATTTAGAATGAAGTTACCTGATATTCCCAATGCTCTTATGCATATTTTGCCTTTTTATATGGTTATAAACATGTGTACAATTTTGCTAAGGTACTGAATGCATACTGTATGCTTTTGATGTAATTACCTTTTAAAATTACTATATGAAAATACATGGAGAAGCCTACATTTTCATGTCTGTGTGAAAGCCTAACTTGATAAATGCAGATGAAAGCTTCAGAGCTACCTTGTCACAGATGTGTATTTATGATGGGGCTGAAGGAACTCAGCCTTCTTGCAAGTGTTGCTAAATGCTGGCCTTACTTTTCAAGATATAAACCAAGAAATTAATTGCCTAAAGTAGTGTACTCTGAGTTAACATTGGATTTTAGCCTACTGCAAGACTAATTGGTATTTTACTTCTCTGAAAATTCAGAAATATCACTGAATGTTTTGAGTGTTTTTTGAAATGGAGTTGAAAAACATTTTAAAGCAGGAAGTTGACTGAAGCTTGCAAAAAACTGCAAACTTAAATTTTGAATATGTGAGGTTTTCAAGGTTTTCCACTCTGAAAGTAATTTAAAAATTGATATCATGCTGGAAAAAATTTCTTTCTCCCTTCAAAATAATTTTTGGTTTCAAAATCAGTATAAACTGATCTGTATTATTCTTATGTTTAAAATGATTTGATTTCATTTGAGATAATGATGTAAAAGGCAGAGAAATTAATCATAAATTTATCACGCCATATGTCTTGAAAAAAGAAAAAATATTTTAAGACCTTTTCAGATTGCTTATGTGGGTCATAAAATTTTATTAACTTGATTGTGTAACAACCACAATATGAAGGTGTTCTTGAAAAAATCATGAAAATAGTAGATATTCATCCATCTCATCCAAATATGTCAGAAGGATTTCAAGACAGATTTCTAAACACTTGTTCAAAACTTAGTGAGAAGTCAATCATTACTATGACTAGTCTGAACTAGAAGCTAGTTTATTTGGAACTTGTCTGCAGTTTTCTTTTGTGCAACCATTCTTGTTTAAAAGTACAACACCTTGGTATTTTGTGAAATCAATCGCAGCTTCAAGTAGCCTTCAAGTAGTGTGCTCCTTCTTGGAGTCATAAAGAATATCATTGAATATTCATCAGATTGCTTCCCTTTGTAAATTCAGTGGCACGTCCACTCTAGGACTAAAGCAGCAAAAGTGCAGGTGAGGATCACATGTGAAATATAACAGCATGAGAAATTAGGAAGAAGGGGAAGATTTAATTGTATTCATCGCTTCAGTTGAGGGAAGTAGCATAAGATTCCAACCTGAAATGGCCAGGATGCCAACCTTGCTGTGTAGAGGAGATGTACCTTCATGCAGAGGCAGTGGGGTGCAGCCTCACCACACTGAGGCTGAAGCAGCTGCCAAGGACAGCCGGTGGTGATCCAGAGTCCTGTCCTGGCATTTGGCAATGGGGCACTGCTTTGGCTGGACTCTGCTGCAGAGGCTGTACCCTTGGAAGCAGCTTGAGGGTGAAAGGCAGGCTTGTTTCTCACCTGCAAAGCATGCCTTAGGTGTGATCTGATCAGCAGGGGTCAGTTTGTATATAGGAGTTTGATTCTAATTGGCTACTTCTGGCACCTGATAATCTGCTGTCTGTGTTTTCACAGCCTTTGGTTTTAAGAATTTATTTATGATCTATTTTCTTTTATAATTTAATTTATTTAAAATTTATTTAAACAGATCCAAAAAGACACAGAAATTCAGACTTCTATTACCAGGGTTTTTTTTCACTTGACCTATATAACTCAAAGTGGTTATTTGTTTTTAGCTGCTCCAGTGAAATTGCAGGAAGTGAAAAAAACTACAGATATGTTGGGTTTTTTTTTTTTGTCTTTCAGAACACATGGGAGCTGCTTAGCAAATGCCACTAACAGCATTTGAATTCTAGGAAGTACAAATCCAAAAATGTCAGGTTTTACCCAAAATTTTACTATTTCTCTGTTCTAGTTTTATGGGTTTGCTAGCAACATGAACTACACTACAGCTAAATAGTGAAGTATAGCTCTTTCTATAAAATATGGATTAAGAAAGAATATCTCTTCCAATAGAAAGAGTAATTAGTTCTGTTTCTTACAGTGAAGTGAGTTTAATTCTAAAAGACATTGAAGTTGAAACAAAATAGTGTTTAAATTACCTGTAAGGTTGCCTGAAAAGGAATATGGGCTAGGTTTATTTTTTTGTAATACTCTAGGATTACAGTGTCCAGATTTGGCCCACGCTCCAGGGAATTTTTTCTATTTATTTTTAATGGATCAATTTTTGAACCCTGAAGCTGATCAGTCCCTGCTCTTGAGATAATGTTCCAGCCTTCTATAGATAGCACACAATTAACTTGAGGCAAAAGAGGGAAAACCAGAAAGGAAATATATACTATACACAGAGCATCTCTCTGCATTCTGTATTCTGTGTCAGTTTTAATGGGTCTGTAATTAGGTCACAGGACTGATTGATATCAGCACTTAGCTTTGTAGGTGACATCACCCTCTGCTTCATTACCTAATAGAGATTAAGATGTTGACACAGAAAATTCTGCTTCCTGGACTGGGAAAAGTAACTAATTAAACCAGTTGTAGACTTGACACTGTCTGAATTATTTACCAATACATCCACATATATTTATGTCCAAGTGGAGACTAATAGGAAGGAAGAACACAGAGTGCATGGGGAAACTGTGCAGGCATGCTTGCAGTTCATGTGTGTGAAGGAGTCCAATTTAAAGAAACAATTTTAGAACTAGTCTGGAACAGGACCCATTGTAAGTAAAAGGATGGTGCATTTAAAATTTTTAGGCAGAAAAACTAAGTGAAAATACTGGCAAGACACTTTGAGATTAAGAAGACAGATTTTATAATGCATGGTCAAATGCACAGAGATCTTGTCATGAGAGCAGTGAGTATCCAAAGAACGTGTGATTCAAAGAGATCATCAGAAAGAAAAAATGAGATGGGTGCCTTATATATATCTAAATAGAGAAAGCTCATAAATGCAGCAAAGGACACAGTTTAGAATGGTCCTTAATTTAAAAATATTTGCTGTGTTTCAAACTGAACATACAAGGATGTCTCTGTGTAAAACTGTAAAACACAGCAAGAACTTTTCACTCATGTTTATAAAATGTATTATGATTGAGGTGCTGTATGTTGCAGCTGAAAGAGGTGGTGCAATCATTAGTGCTTTTCATTATTTTGTTGCTAGGGAGTCTCTTCCTTTTTTTGATTTTTTTTTTATTTTTGGGACATAGTACTTACTTAACATTGATATAAATTTATAGGATGAAATATTTAAAACATAATTTTTGAGATTTTAGGAATTTTGTCATTAAGAATGAAAACTCAAGGAAGTATATTTTTCTTAACATTGTGTCTTAAGATATATTTGTGCTTGAGAGAGACTGCTGGCTGGTATAAGATTACCTTTACTCTTAAGAGGACTACAAGGAATAAGGTTAGACAAGGCTGTAAGAACTCACACCTGACCATACCAGCAGGCTGCAGCATGAAAATAAATGCCTGACTGTGAGAATAGAAGAAAATAAATGTGTAAAATTTTGTGATAGATGAGACTTATGCATTAGTTGAGTTTCAGAGATTTCTATTACAATTGTGAGTAGGAACCTTACTGATATCCTCCAAGAGTCCTCAGACATACATCTGCAAAAAGTAAAAATTGACTGTTATATATTTATATGCTTTCAAATAAATTATGAAACACTGTGTAAATATTATTTTGATGCTGTTTCATACATATAGGCTTTCATCTCCTATTTGCCATTTATAACTTTGGAGTGTCATGAAATGCACTGCCAATTTAATGCCTGTGTTAGTTTTGAAGTTGTTTCTGTTGAGAGGTCTTAGTGTCATGTTTGATGTAGAAAATAGTAGGGATGCCCTATGAAATTCTTCTACAGCATTGCTCCTGACAAAAAGAAAATCAAATATGCTGATTTAGAAGCACTAAGAATAGGCTTAATCCAAGTCTGAAAGCTCTAATCCAAAATTATACAGAAGCTGTAATGAACAAGATGAATGGATTACTGGCACCTGATCTGACAGGGGAAGAAGCAGAAATTAGATACGATGCATAGCTCAAAGATTTAAAACAAGTACCTGCATCCATTTGGTTGTTAAGGCTAGAGTCATTGGAATAATTTTTTCCAAAGTGCCTTCTTTTGTGCTCAACCCTAAAATAAGACTGAAATCTTTGTTAGTCTGTGGGTCTGTAATAGATCTGAATGCATCAAATCTCATAAGCTGCCATTTTCATCAAGTAGAGGGAAAGTAGAAATTAACTTAAGTAAACACCCATAATTCAAAAAATAGTATTTTCTAAAATTGCTTGTGTTTCTGTGCAATATATGTCTCTAGAATTCACTGTTATAATTTAAAAAAAAGTAGTGGATAATAACAACCCTTGACAGGTCATGTTACTAGTCATTAACCAGGGGTTTTATCTCATTTGCTTCCAGAGTTAAAATTGTGAGCAGAAATTGAGTTGTGAGTGAGAACACAGCTGCTGCCAAAAATTTCCAGCCATACAGTAGTTTGAATGGATAAAAGAGAGATAAAATTGATACTTCATACAGTCTAATGAGATGAATATAAATATTTGGACATTTCTCTTTTATGCTGTCTGTGAAGACATATTCACATGAAGAGCTCGATAGGTGTCATCATTAGTTCTATTCTTGTGGCTTTCAGCAGTATGCCGGATCACTTAAAAAAACCAAACCAAACCAAAACAAACAAAACAACAATAAAAAAATCTACCAAGAACAAAACCACCTCACCATCCCCAAACACAAAACAAAACAAATGAAAAAAAGTAACTTTCATATTTTACATCAATTTTTTAAAATATGTGGACAGGAGATTTCTCATTCTCTCACCTTCCTCCACTCATGAAGCACATGTATCAGCTCAGAGAAAAATCATTAATCTTTGACAACTACAAGTAAATATCTGCTGGTCTGCTCACGTAATCTTTTACTCTTCTGTTTTCAAACCTTTTATTCAGGACAACTTATACCAACAGTTCAGAAATAAATTAGGCGGTCAGTTACTTTTAGGTTTGCTGCAGTCTCGTACAGGTGTGTCTTTGTCTGTACATACTTGTCACTTTTTAAACCACTTTTTACAGCCATTTCCAATGTTTTTTTTAAAGGGATCCCAATGTTTTTTTCATCATTGCTGACTTTGGGCAGTATCAAGACAGCTCTCTGAAGATCAAGTCCCAACACAGAGTTTTAGTTTCTTACAAACTCTTAGTTTTTCTAGATTCTCCTTGACTGACAGACAACTGCAATGGTTGTGACTATTTCTCCATATTGTTTTTTCTATTTTTTTTTCTTATAAGGGTTTATCTTGAGATAAATATGTGACCCTTCAGGCTTTTCTTCTATCAAGTTTTTGTGTTGCCCATAGGTTAATTTGTCTCTCCTTGATGCAATGAAGAATTTTAAGTTGAAAAACTTATATGCCAAAATTTTCACTGAATATTTTAATAACTTTTTGTAATTGAATTAAAACATGAACAGTTTGTTTTATATTTTGTGTGCATAGCTGCAGTGAGGAGCTTTTTATTTTCATTCATGTCAAACTTTTTCAGAATACGTGGAGGATTTTAGTTCTTCGTGATTTAGATCCTAAAATTCCTCAAGGCATCTGAATTAAGAGACTTTGTGCATCCCTGCAATATATTGCAACAGTGAAATAATTATTGACACCTGGAAAGTAGAAGACAACTGCATAAATTTTAGCCCCTCTTTTTAGTCTCACTGAATTCAACTGGACCTCATGTTTCAATATAAGCAAGTGGATACACGAAGGTAATTTTTTTCGAAATCAGGCTTATACATCATCCAAATTTGAAAAAGAAATGCATTATGCCCGAAGGGTTTAATATCCTGTTCTGCCGTTGATAGACATGTATAATCCCTATTAAAAAGATTTATGCTGAACATTGGCAGCTGATATGATCCTGTAGTGTAAATCTGAATTGCTAAGTTTTACAATATATAATCATTCCTGGGATCTTTCCTAATGTGATGCAAAATTATTTTTTACTCTGAATTTTTACAGTAAATTAAAAAAATAAAATTAATGCAACTTATCAATGGGTAAAGCACACGTGTTTTATTTATTGTCCAAGATAATTTATACATCATCTTACAATTGTGACTGTTCTGGGGAAAAGGTTTGGGGAGACTGACTAGTCTTAATTTTCAAAAGTAATAAAGGAGTGAGTTTATAAAGCAAAAAGCACAGATAATGACAACACATTACTAGAAGTTTTAAAAATAGACATACAGGATTTATTAGAGAAACAGAAGGTCACTGGTGCAGATGAGGGTAGAATGTAAACCTTTTCAAGCAAGTGCCCACTCAAGGCTTTATATGCACATGACTTTGCTGTTGAAACATACCTAAACTCTTTCTGTAACCCAGCAAGCCTATGTTTTTAACACTATATAATTGACAGCTGACTGAACATTGCAGTTAAAGCATGTGAAAGGGGAAAAAAACCCATCCATCCCAGAAATCTTTCAGTAATGTATTAACTACTGTTTCCAAGTAACGTTGAACTAACACTTTTAAAGTGATGATATATTGCAGGTAAGTTTGTTTCCAGAGACTAATGGTTGAGAAAAAAGGGTCATTTATGTCTCCTTTTGCTTTTGTTGTTTTGTTTTTTTTTTCCTTTAGTTTGAGAACCTGCAGCTTGGTAGTATTCTAGGTACAATACAAAGTCCTTCCTAATCCCATTTCCCCACCCTGCAAATTGCAGAATGTTATTTGGTTTAGAAGGGATCAGAATTTGAAGGAAATTTGTCGCAATATATTTGTTTATATTAAATTAGAAGTGCATGGAATGTTATGTGCATAAAAATCTTCAACTTGAGAAATACAGCAGATATCTTGTACTGAAACCTTTTTGTTAGTATTTGTGTGTTTCAGGAAGTTTTTCTTTATAAGGTCATTGAGTTTAGAATTTGACAGTGAGTGTGATGTTTCATTCAACGAGATTTGAATTTTCTTTGCGTAATAAGTCAGGAGTGACTGTTTCGATCTTTGCTTTTTTTTTTTATGTTTGAAGACTGGGATGCCTATAAATTGCAATCAGAAAATGGTACAGAATTAAATAAATACCTTAAAAAAGATAAAACAAATCAAATTAGTTAAAGCTCTTGTATTCAGCAGCATTGATTCATTCTGTCTCATCTGAGGTATTTTGCATTTCTTAAACTCTGTCTTTTGCTATATTTACTGCTAAAGCAAGAAAAAGAGAAAATGGATGTGTACTAAGTACAGCCTCTGAATGTTAAATCAGCTTAGTGAAATCAATTACTTCTTAAAAATTCTGTGTTATTCTCTTGCAGGGGAGTTTTTCTAATTAAAATATAAGGTCCAGGCTTCCATTTCATGGAGCAAATTAAAATTATCCTTCCACATGATCTTCCTCAGGTGATCTGAAAATTCTCTGATGTGATACTTTTCAATTGCCTGTATAATTTACATTTTGTTACATTATATGATCAACGATCTATGGAACAAGAAATAACCTGGTCATAGTCGCATAGTCTGCCAAATACTAACAGCGTCGTTGTGTTTCTTCTTGATAGAGTGACTCTAGCAGTTCCAGAGGAAAAAGGTTTAAGCTTTGAACACTTATTGATCATCTTTGACGTCTACAGTTTTCAAGTGGTGCTAAGGTTAAATGAGAGTTCATTTATCCTCTATTTCACTTAGTAAGTGCTCTCATAATTAAATGCAGATCCATGTAATTTAGTGGTAGAAAGAGGAATTCATGAAGACTCCTGAGTAGGAAAAAGTGTTAACAGAACTGCAAAGGTTATAGAAATTTAGCCTTGGCTTAAGGTAAATTAAGCACAAAACACATTCCTGTAACATGAATGAGATTGCTTAAACTGTAACAGACAACAAAATTCAAAATTCATTTTCATCATCTGTGTACATCAATAGCAAAAGAAAACATGCATTTAATGAATCAATACAGTTCATATTGCTTTCATGCCCTGTGTAATGTATTTTCTTGTATTAGGTATAACAGTTAATATTATTGCAACACTAATGAAACTCTCATGGACTTTAGATTATTGCAAATTTTATTTTTTGAAGGAAAACTCTTAAAGTGAACAAAATTAAAAGATAATAGCTCAGTATCTCTGAAAAAACTGGTAGCCTTTATTACTTCTAGTGCCAAATTTTGCATTTAATCTAAACTGTCACTGTAAGAAAGTTTTAAAAATCAAGGGGCCACCAAGCTTTACCCTCAACTTCAATAGAGCTGAAATTCAACACAAATTTTAGGGTAATATTTTGGGTAATATAGTGATACAATAATAAAGAAACATGGAGAGGCTGTTTATTATCGTAAAGTTAAAAATATTTTGGTTTTGGTGTAAACATTTGCTTAGATACAGTTGCATGAGAGAAACATGGTTTTCACTCAACCCTTGAAAATATTTTCTTACTATTCCCTTAGCATTTTTCTCATTATGGCATTCAAACATATTTTGACAAAGAATTAATTCCTAAAATATCTGATGCTTCTCCTGTAAGGTGAAAAAGAAAGTTGAAAATCTGTAATAGAATTCTTCTTGAACTGATGTAAACTTTCTTTGTCAGTAATGCCAGTCTAAATCTAGGATACTTTTTTATCCTCTTCTTACATCTCAATTATCTATCCCTTCAGTTACCATTTTTTCTTGGTCATTTTCACATTGGTTCAAAAAAAACCCGCACTGAGTTAAATTTCATTTCTGTACTTGTTTTTTTTTTAAATTCTGCCAGATAATGAAAACTATTCCAAATCAAAGACAAGATATTTTCTTTCCTGACATTCCAAACTTTTCTCTGTTGTTTGGTCTGTAAGGCACCTTCCAGTTTGGATACATAACTCTCATTAGCAGGGTCCTTATACTTTTTTTCAGATAATTAATGAGGAATTTAATTAAAACATGACCTAGCATTCATCCCAGCAGCATTCAACAGACACGTCCTTTTGACAAGATACATTGCTGTTTTCGCTGCTCCACATTTTAAATATTAGCCAGTTTTCAAAGCAGTGATGAGCAGAGGTGGCAAATCCTATTATTAGGGACAAGTTATTGAATCCTAAAAATAATGAAAATTAAAAAGCTCTTCAGAAAGAAAATCCTACCTTTCTTTGAGAAATAGCCTTCTTAATAACTCAGGTTCAAAACAATGACATTTCATTTCTTGTATTAAGGAGAAAAGGAAGATTGAAGGCAAATATTAACTGACAAGCGCTTGTCATATTTTTCAAATAATTATGTTATCAAGGCCTAAATTTACATCTCTTCAATCTGAAGAACATTATGTGGTAGCATTGCTGGAAAATTTTGTGTAGAAGAAGTGCTAAAACATTGTTTCACTAGTTTCACCAGGTCCTTTAGTAATGTAACTACACTGGATAATGTCAACCTACTGCTTCAGGAGTTGTTATTATGCAAGGAATTCTCTCCCTATAATTTTATTTTACATTTGCTTTTGCCCAAATCTCTTGAGTCACAATAAAACATAGAAAGGGTAAGGAGGAGAAAAAAGTGTAGTAGAAAGTATAGAGCCAGGTCAACTAAGGCAGGTTTGCCTAGGGCTGTGTCTACTCAGGTTCTGAATCTCTCCAAGGATATTGATATTTCCAGATCTGTAAGAGTATTTAATAAACTCCACAGTGAACCTTTTTTTATTTCTTAGGTTTAAATATATTTTATTGTAATTTAATTTGTGTCCATTGTCTGCTGGCCTGTCACTCACCACAGAGATGAGCCAGGCTCTGTCTTCTTCACTGCCCTCTTCACCAGTATTTAGGTGCATTGACCACTAGAGCCTCCATTTAACTACTGATGTGTATTGTTCAAGGCACCCTTGATTGTCCACCTCTACAAAAGGGAGGGAGACACCAAAAAACCAAAAGTTTAATATGTGATTGTGCCCCTGTTGGAACAGCTGCTTTAGCACACTGGATAGCTCAAATGGTGATAATGCCTGTGTTCGGAAAATTTAACTAATCCTGAAATACTGGCATGAAAGATTCCATTAAACATTCAGAAACTTAGTGCATAAAATTGATCAGTGTGCTTATACTCTGATTTCTACACCTAAACATATATGTATATTAAAGCATGAGTTACCTCAGAACATGTCTGAGGAGATTATTTTTTAATCTTCTTCAGAAGCTATCTTCATCATATGTGGTGGATTTTTTCCTCTGTTACATGCTGGGAGACTTCAGGGAATTTTAAAATTGGCTTTCAGAGATCTTAATGAATGGCTGGACCTGTTGTAACATGTCTCATTAGAGCTGTACCTACTATGTGTTTCCAGAGCCAGCAGTCCCTTGTTTTAAGCAGAAATGATATAAATAAGGGTGATTTTAAGCATTTATATTTGGATAACAGACTGTTAATAAGCAGTCATTTGAATAAAAGATTGTAACATGCAGGAATGATAAAGTTCTCACTAACTACTGAGACACACTGCAGTAATAGGAAATACAATGCTAAATGTCAAGAAATGCTTCCCCAAAACAGGGGGTGCTATAGTGTGTGAAGCCCTATTATTTGGAAAGTAGAACACGTGGACAGATAACCTGTTTCATAGCACATTTGAAGCTCTTCAAAATGTTTTCAGAACTTGAATTTTATGGTATATTAGAAGCCTGCATTAATAACTTTATCCACAAAAATCCACACAAAAAAAATCCTAAGTGAAGATGACAAAGTGACAAGAGCAAAACATTGGAACCCTTACAAAAATGTGAATGATAATGCTGCATGGATCCCATTTTAGAGGTGCACTTGAACATCAGCTAGAGCACTAATTTACTTTCCTTTAGTGAATAAAATTGTGTAATAGAAGAGTAGTTGAAATACATCACTGTGAAGAATATCTAGCTCTTTACATCTTTTGTTGCAGTCTTTATTTTGGAGCTTCTAGTCTCTTTCATTCCAAAATAAAAGTTGAATTACATTTCTTTCTCCCTTAACACCTGTCTTAAGGTTTTGTGATTCACATTTCTGTCCTGTTAAAAAATGCCTATTTAGAAGATACTCTTCTGGTATCACTCTTCAGGAAATGTGCTGTGATGAGTGATGCAGCTAGAATTAAGTTTGGATTCTCCACTCGTGGAGAAACAAATTTCATGAGATTATAGAAGCTGGACCAGTTTCATAGCTGGACAAGATAAAGATTAGGCAGTAAGACTAGAAATTCTTTGGGTTTAGTTAAATTATATTTATTTGTGACAAAAAAAGTTTGTGTTCACAAGTGTATTTAGAAATGCTATCATTCTTCCCTCTTCATCTTGTTTCTAAAATAAGTAGGTCATTATCTTAATTATAAGGTCTAAACAGCAATTTCCTTATGAAATACAAAGTTAATGATAGTAACTACAATATAATCTCTCTATTTATATTCAGTGACATAACCCACCAGTCTGGGTTGAAGATATTTCAAGTCAACAGCAATGCTGGTCTCAGTGTTTATGTTTTCTATTTCCTCTGCCTTGAATATTTGAAATATATGATTGCTTAGAGTTATATTTCTTTTTTTTTTTCCCCAGATGTTCTTCCAACAATCAGCATATTTGTTCTAATTGTATGAGTGTTTGTTCTGAGAACTAATTTGATCTCAAGTAGTTCACTTATGTGTGCAAAGCTGTGCCATCTTTGCACCACATGATATGTAGTGAATGGTAGATGAGGAGAATGGAAATAATGGCTCAGTTATGTTTTTCATCTGCAGTGTCTGAGCTTTATTGCATCTCATTAGAGTCTCCTTAAAATGCTAGTTCAAATGCACCATAGCAGTGGCTGATAACTGTGTTATCAAAACACAGATAAAAAGAAAAAAATAGGTTCACATACGTATTCTTAAGCATTTTGAAATATATTTATTTCATATTATAAAACTGGCTAATGGAAATAGGAGGAGTTTGCCATTATCATAAACTCAAGTTGTCCTCCTCACCAAAGCATAGTGGACTACTTGAGGTGAGTGTTCTTTAGGAAGGCTGCAAGGGCCCAGTCATGTCCCTGCACCAGCAAAGCACTGCAGGTGCTACCAGTCTTTCCCTCTTGCACTCTAGAAATCACAGAGACTGATAACTCTTAAAGTGGGTCTTCCCAGTATCCGTTTGCCATGTTCACTTGGCTTTCACACACTTAGTCTTCACTGATAAGTAACATAGCGAGGAAGCTATATAGCTTACTACATATGTTACTTTGATAAAAAAAAAAAACCACATACTAGTTTATACTGGAGTTATGACAACAATTTGATCATTATTCCTGAGGGAAAATATTAAATGAAAGAGCAGCAAATTTGAGGGCTGAACTTTCATTCAAACCAGACTATGTCTGTTGACAATGGGTTTCTTAGAATTTTGTTTTGTTTTGTTTGAGGTCTTTGTTTCTTTGTTTCTTTGTTTCGGGTACCTCTATAGGTGAATTGTTACTGTCCGTATAACTTTTCCCAACTCAAGCACAGTTCGTGTTCCACTGGTATTATAGCAATGATTATTGGGAATCATTTCTGAGAACAGAACTACCTAATATTGGTCCCTCTCTGTTCTGCTCTGTACTGGTGCGGCCTCCCCTTGAGTCCTGTGTTCAGTTTTGGGTGCCACAATACAAAAATGGCATTAAGCTATTAGGGAGGAGGACAACAAGGATGGTGAAGAGCTTGGAGGGGAAGCCAAACAAGGAGTGGCTGAGGTCACTTGGTCTGCTCAGCCTGGAGAAGACAAGACTGAGAGGAGACTTCATTGTGGTCTTCAACATCAAAGAAGCAGAGGGGCAGGTACCGATCCCTTCACTCCTGTGACCAGTGACAGGACTCGAGGAAACAGCATGAAACTGAGTTGGAGGAGGTTTAGGTCAGGTGTCAGGAAAAAGTTTTTCACCCGGAGATGGCTGGGCACTGGAACAGACTCCCCAGGAAAGTGGTCACAGCACCAAGCCTGACACAGTTCAAGCCGTTTTGGATAATGCTCTCAGGCACATGATGTGATTTCTGGGGTGTCCTGTGCAGGGCCAGGAGTTGGACTCGATCCTTGTGGATCCCTTCCAATTCACCAGATTCTATTGTTAATTCAAAAAACATTAATTCTGGATGATGAGCTAAATTTAAAGGAGTTATGGGCTGATTTTATGTAAGATGGTGGCACATTTTAAGGAAGGGTAATGAAATGGGGCCAACTCATATAATGTGGTGCAGCAGAATCATTCCTGAGTCAACAGTACTAGTTCATGCAAGATTTTAATTCTTTCTTGGTGTTTTATGATCCATAAGAGGGGAAAAAAAAAATTGAAGAAACATATATGAGAACCTAGATTCCAGTTATATTGTAATTTTAGGAGTCCTCTCAATGGATATTGTATCTGACAAAATATTGAAACAAAAAATGTTTTCCTTAGATGTGCAGTATTTATTACAAGTATGTGAGTTGCCCTCTTTGCTTCATATATTTACATTTCACAGGCTTCAGAATAGTTTTATGACTTGGTTTGTGCACAACATTGGTAAATAATATAATGAGAAATGTTATCAGTAAATAATTAACCAAACCTAAAAGTTAAAGCTGAAGCTTATTAATCAGTCACACTAGGATATGATCCACTTCTCTATTTAGTGGCAGGTGAGATTACAGGCAATACTTTTCTCCTCTGAATCTAGTGGGTTTCAGTGTTATTATACCTTCTACTCTGAAATGTGTGGCTCATTGACAGCCTGCGCTGAAATCTGTTTTCACAATATCTGCAGTATTATTTTGTTAACCAAGCTCTTACCCATTGTGACTAAAAGATCACATTCCCATTACGTGGAAAAATTATTTTACCATTACCTCCTACTAACCTTCTGCCCAGACCTCACTTTTGAAAAATTTGTTTTTACCAGAGATGAGACCTAGAAAATGTGTAAAAGCATCTGTCTGCCTTAGGCGATAAACACAGTGGATGTATATAAGTAGTAAATTAGTTGGAAATAAAGAATTTCTCTTGATAGTTCTCATACTTAAATTGTATTCTACCAATAATTTGCCAAATTAAGTCAAATTAAGACAAAGGATATAATCTATTAGCTGGTATAGCCTCATTTGCTTCTCTATTAGCACACTTTTTCAGCTTGCGTTGACTCTTCACATAGGATATATGAGATGGCATGAAGAGATACAGTAGCTAAAATTATAGAACTCAGATGTCACACCCTTATTTTGCAAAGGGTGCAGTTTGCCTAATCTTACCTTAGAATCATAGAATCATGGAATTGTTTAGATTGGAAAAGAGCTCTAAGATCAAGCCCAGCCATTAACCCAGCACTACCAAGTTCATCACTAGCTAGGTCCCTGAGTGCCACATCTATGTATCTTTGAAATACCTCCAGGGATGGTGACTACACCACTTCCCTGGGCAGCCTGTTCCAGTACTTGACAACCCTTTTGGGAAGAAATTTTTCCTAATGTCCAATCTACACGACCCTTGGTGAAACCTGAGCCTGTTTCATCTTGTCCTATCACTTGTTACTTTTGAGAAGAGACTGACATCCTTCTTATTACAAGTTATTTCCAAGTGGCCTGAATTTTCAGGCCGTCATCATATTTTAAAAGACATAAAGCTAAAGAAAAGTAAAGAAATAATCAGCAGTGTTTTGAAAATTCTTTTAAAATCAACTTTGAGATCCTAGACAAAGTTGATTTTTTGTGAATATTAGACTGAGTGATTTACCCAGGAATTTCTAACGCGTCATCCTTGGTAAAGCAAGTGTATACAAATTCCTCTAAATGCAAAATTAATTTATGCAGTCAGAATTCTTTACTACATGATATACAAACAAAAAAGAAATTAATACAATTGTAGAGGTAAAACCAGATTTTGGGCTTCCTAATAGTCTTTGTAGATCCCTTTTAATAATTTGACTTACTTTAAGAGGATGGCTGTCACTGCAAATATCCCAGGTATGCAACCACCAGGTTGCATATGAGCTATGCAAATATTAGAAAGTCATGTTTTGAGGTCCTAGTAGCACTTGCATGCTTCTTAAAGCTTTAAATATAGTCTACTGCTTATTATTGTTATGGGATCTTATTTTGTAGCTGATGCAGAAAACACTTTGTGTTATAATCACCACATGGAACTCTCACTTTCATGTGAGCTTGATTGAATACAGTCACTATATGCTTATGGAGCAGCAACTATTTTCTTTCTAATGTATGCCTGCTGTATGTCAAGTTAGTCATAACAGATAATCAGATAATTGAATTACTCTTACTTCTGCAGCTTCCAAGCAGTAGCATGCAAACTACACAAGCATATTTTAATAATGTATTTTAAATGCAATTAAGTATTGAACTTATAAACATAAAAAAAGTGTTTTGTAATATTGAGTGACTGTAAAATTTTGGTTCTTTGTTTTTTTTTTTTTTAATTCTATGTAAAGAAGCTAGAGTAAATTAGCTGTACTACATGCAGTACATCTAGAAAAATCTCTATTGTTTACCTACTTGGCTTTTGACCTGAAAGATTTATTTTTGCATTTTAACAACTCAATGACCTTTGTGGAAGTTGTTGGAATGTGATTTAAAAGCAAAATCAAACTTATAGGTGTGCTTTGGCTTTCTTAATGGATAAAATTTTTAATGACCACTTTTTGATTTAGTCTATTGATATGCAAAGCAACTTTTAAAACTTCGTCTTTTTAAAGCATAAACTTCATATGGACTTGGGAGCCTATTTCTGCATTTGAAAAATAAGAGGCACAGGTAGGATAGGGGTGTGGTAAAGTACTGAACAAGTTGTCCAAACCACTTTGGACCCTGAGATCCATGGCTTTCTGCCCAAATGGATTACCTCCGCTCGAAAACAAAGTCTCTAAGTTGTAACATTTTTATATTATGACTTTATATGCATACATGATGTAAGTATACACAGAAGACACATGTATATATGTGTATGTGTATGTGTGTGCATGTACATGCATTTATATATGTAGAAATATATAGTGGATATGTCAATTGTAGTGATAGAAATTTAGAAAAACTGAGAACTAAGCTCAGGGGTCTTAAGTTTTCACCTAGAGACATTTTCTTTTATCATCTCCTCCATACAAAGCAATTTTATTTATCTCCAGCAAGGGCCCTCCCCCATTAACTGCAGCTGCTGTTTGTTTCAGTGTTACTCTACTTCAGTACTTTTTGCCCCTGTGTCAATCTATGCCCAAAGAAGATTAAATTATTTGGTGTAATACTTGAAATCCAATCTCCGTGTCAGGGCTCTTCTGTAGTTCTGGGGCTTGGGACTTTCATCACCAGGATTGCTCCTAGGAGCTGAGTGGCATATTTAATATTTTGAAATTTGTTAGTATCACTTTGAACCTTTTGAGAGCTTACTCTCCTTAGTGAGACGCTAGTTTTCTTGTCTGAAAATTTTAGAATACCTTAAGGGTTGTGATTTGCAAGTAAAGTGTGAGCAGAAAATGAGTCTTGATCACCTTAGTTTCATTGGTTTGGAAATGTGTATATTAACCAGTGTATGGGAAATAGAGAGAAGACATAAAGGTTTCTATCCTTTATTCCTTAATCTCAGTACAGCTCCTTGATATGCAATGCGTCAAATTATATTTGGTCTTTGAATACAAATATTTCTAGCAGTTTCAGCACAGCAAGTTAAAAGTGTGACATGGAGTACTCTTGAGATTATGCCTGTGATAGACAGAGGGTTTTTTTCCTAATCTAAACATGATTCAATTCATAATTACCTTTAGGGTACATATCAACTCATGACATTCAATCTTGCCATTTGTCTAGTGTTTTATTCCCCAGAAATCTGCCTTTCAGATGATAGTTGTTTTTATTTGAAGTATGCAGCTGGATGATACAGTGTGTTTATCTACGATTACAGAAGTCTGTTTATGTTTTGAAAGTTTTCTAATGTTTGTGTCAACTTACAAGAAGTTTAAGAAATATTGAAATTTTTAAATTATAGAAATAGGTGACATATTTACGTCCATTTTTAAAGTATATTCATTTTATCATTGTTGCTGAATTTCTTGTACAATATACAGCTGTGTCCTTCAGCTTGCTTTTCTGAACAAAGTTTGAGTTCATCAGCAGGAGTTAATAATTTTACAGATACAAAAAGCATTGAATTGTCAACGGTTAAGACAACTACCCAAATTATAGGCAGTACATGTCACCACACAATTTTAAATTTATGAAAGCACTCATCAAGAGCTGCTCTAGAGTTATTAATTATTCTGAATCCACATTAGTGTTTGTTAAACAGAGTTTTCTTTGTGGGCTTGTTTGTGGGGTTTGCGGTTTTTTGGCATTCAAATGAATGCAAATGTGAACCATTAATTAAAGTTCTTACTTGCTCATTTTTATATGATCTATGAATGTTATAATACCAATTAAATATTGCCAGTTGTCTACAGCAATAAGACTTTAGAGTAGTATCTATAAACCGAAAATAAATTTTTTTTGGCTATGTTTCTCCTTTAAATTATGGTCATCAATACTTTTTAAATTGTATGATAAGGAGTTACATAGGTACTCAGAGACAAAAAATAAATGGGGATCCATCCTATAAAAATTAAAGTTAAAAGCTGTTAATTAAAACTGAATCTAAACCATTATGTAGGGAGGCTGCAGTCTAATAAATTATATGATTAAAATGTGTTTGTGAAGAACTGAATCTAACTTCCCTTTGGTGTTTTATTTGAAAACTGGCTTTCATTTTTCTTGCTTCAATGAAAGATATGATTTTAATGTGGCTTGCTGAACAACTTGAACAACTATTTTCAACAGTAAATTTCAAACTTTATCTATGGGACTTGGTATCTTTCTCAGGGGAAAATTAAAAATATCTGAATGTCCCCTGGGAAAAATAATATTTCTACTTTGACAAGCGAAAGGGTCCACAATACACAAGATGGCACTGTTTCACTTGTGAAAATGCCTATTTTTCACAAATAACTGTGAAAATAACCTGATATGAGAGTGCAGAGGGTTTTATATTTATGTATAATTGCAGTGAAAACAAGAAGTTTGCATAGTTGGATAAGTTGGGTTTTTTTTTAATTATTGACCAGCCAAAATATATAGATGCAACACTGTGTAACTGTGGCAAGCGAAAATGCCTCCAAAGTTACTGTTGACAAAACTGAATGATTCAGGAACTGGAAACCAGATATGAACTGAAATTCTCTGTGACTTATTCTTCTGCTTCTAAGAATTCTGGAGAATTTGGAATTCATCTTTCAAATGGTTATCTTCCACTGAATCTTCTTTGATCTCCTCTGACATGCATAACGAGCATACCATCCCAGTTTCTGAATTCTTCTTTTGAGGTTAGCTTATAAAGAGCAAAAGGTATGTGCTAAATAAATAAGAATTTCATGTTGTGTAGAGGACTTAATTTTTTAATTGAGTCTTGAATTCTAATGTAGTTTTTAACTTGTCATTGGAAAAAAAAAGTCATAAAAGTATATAGACATATATGTAGGCATTTTTGATCTTAGGCAATACTCGCATGTTCAGTTTTTGTGAAAACCCAGTTACATCTATTAATGTCCGAAGCACAATATAGTAAGATAATTCTTAATATTTCTTATTTCTCCAGGACTCATTAAATAAATTGACACTGTTTACTTATTATATTATTCTTCTCAGGGGAAGAGTAGAAAATCTGCAAACCTTCAACGAGGCTAGATGCAGTAGCTGAAATAACATTTCATCATTTCAGTCTCAGATGTCTAAATTTAAGTATATGTGTACTGATGGGTTGGTAACCCTTGATCTTTTCATAGAGAGGGAATTTTTTTGTTCTTAAGTAAATACCAGAATTCAGTTCTCTCTAATTTTAGATAATTTTTTCAAGGTAGACATCAGGTTACTTTTCACAGATTTAAGCTCCATTTAAAGACCTTCAGAAGTCAGTCAAGGAAGGCACCATTCTTACCATTCTTACCATTCTGTACATTTTTGTAAGGGTTAAAGAAAATCACTCTGAAATTTAAGAGGTTTACATACGTTCAATCTGAAATTACACCTGCTGTTTATTTGCAAAATGTCTGTGGGAATGTGTTTGAAGCAGGTCTGTCTTTAAGAACTGTCACTTTTTGCTTTGCATCACTGAGCAATTTCAACATTATTCCCCTCTAGAGAAGAATAAACTGGAAGATGCTCCCTGGAAGCACATGGCCCCATATTTTGTAGCTGTTTTGTGGTACTTCATTACAGGATGAGATTAGAAGTAGATGCCATGAAAAATGTACATTGTGGTTATAGGGTCCACAACACTGATAGCTTCCCTCTGTAGTCTGTTTCTATTCCACTTTCTAATGTCGCCAGTATTTGTAGCTGTTGCTACTGTACCCTCCAAGCAGGAGGGCTTAGAACTTAATTAAGAATGTAGCATGCAGTCTGTAAACGAAGCTGCAAACTCTCAAAAGCTGACTATTTCCTTTTTATAACACTTGTGGGTTTCATTGGCCTGAATATCCACGTTGTTTCCTTGCCATAGCCACCCTATTGCTAAATTGCTGTAGAAAATGGTTCTGATTTATAGACCTCAAAGTGCTTTATAATCACAATGTATGTGTAATTTGAGATAGTTTTATTCCTGTTTCCTGGATACAGGAATTTGGGCATGATAAGACATTGTGCTTTAAGCAACAAGACAGTGATGTAGTTTTGCAGAAGGACCACTTGTGGTAACGACATTTTTTAGACCTTGACTATCTCCTGATGATGAGGGACATTGTGCAAATGCATCATAATAAATTGGTCAGGACCAAGTGTCTCTGGATTTGCCTATTTATTTAACCATTTCATATCAAAACCTAAAAGGCTTGTGTACTTCTTCATGTAAATGTCTTTGGAGTGATTAACTGTATTTTGATACTTCTGCTCAATAACAAATTAGTTGTAATCCTCAACTAGAAATGCATATGTCTGTCCTACAGTGAAAGTGACCCTCTTTTATGTAATCACTTAAAAAAGGTTTTAATCAAGAATAATAACAAGCAGCTCGGTTAGTCTTCTGCATTAAATAAAATAGCAACAAAATCTTCAACCATTTTTATGTAGAAAAATTGTCTAGAGACTAATTTCGAACTAAAAAAATTACTTGTTCTATTCATTTTAATTTGCTTGCAAATATTGCTTTTATGTTGTTCTCTTCAAAGCATAATTGTGGTATAAATTTGCAACTAGGAAGTTTATACTGTAAGTGATAATTGTTCATTTGCTAGAAAATAAAAATGTATTTTAAGTTTTGTATTTTAATTTCTACTGTTGCTAACACACAATTAAAATTTCAAGGTGCTCTTGGGTGAGGTTTTTTTGTTAGTAGTGGTTGGGGTTTTTACCTCTTATTTTCCCAACTACAGTTTGGGCCACAGGGAATGGTCTACACTCCAATTTTACTCCGATTTTGCATGCAGTTGGGATTGGAGATATTTTCAAGAAACAAATCTGGAAAGTTTCTGTGTTCTGATTATCATTATACTGAGGAATGCAAATAGTGCTTGATAAATGTTTATAATCTAAAACCTTTTTTCTAAAAAAAATATTTTTTTTCCCCTGAACTTCTTCGAAATTTTGCATAAAAAATGGGAATTCTAACTTACTTTTGATGCTGTTTTAAAGTGCATTATCAAGTAACAGAAGACAATTCTTCAATAAGTTGTAATGAGGTTGGAAGGATACCAGCAAGAGAAACAGTGTCTTAGCACTTGACATGTTTCAGACATCTAATGAATAGAGACATAAGAAACTGAAGCATTAGCTGCCTCAAAACCTCCAGTTAAGACTGGAATGTCTTTTAAGCGTTGTTAGTCACATCGCATTTTAATATTGTCAATTAGTGAGGAATATATATCCATTAATAAACTACCCATTGAGTGTAACAATGTTTTAACTTCATTTAAGTTACCCAGCAATTGATACTATATCAGAAATCAAAAGCAGCCTGTGCTGGGAATCATGCCTAAATATAAACAGTACAACAAAAACTTATTTCCAATGGGATTGTCTTTCTTTGTTTGGCTGGCTCTGATACTCCAAGGAAGACTCAGATCCACTCTCTGTGTTTAGTTCTGCTGAAGATGAAGAGTGCAGTGCACTCTCTGCTTTTACACTCATGGTTAACCAGTTAATAAGATAAAGATATGAGTTTTATTTCCTGATTCATCCTAAGATGAATTTTACATTTCTATTATTTTATTTTAGTGGAACATAGCATTTTCAAGGTGTAAGTTTAAATGCTGTGTTTTCCCCATTTCTCTTAACAATTGTGATCATTTTATGTTGCTTTGAGCTGGAGTGGAGATGTTGAACTTTATGAGGTCCATTGCAACCTGCATTTTTTATAATTATCTGTATCTAGTATTTGAAAATATTGTCCTGCTTTCCAGAGTGTTTAACTGGTTTATCTTGTAGCTTTTCCATTAATGTGTGATAAAGATACTATTTATGGTAATGACAGCATGACTGCACAAGTTATTTCTGACACTTACTGGTCAGCTTGACTTTGGAACGTTAAGTTCTCTTGCTGATCATTCACTGCTGCACTACATTGTCATTTTGATGTTTGAAGCTATGGAGACGAAAAATTGAAAGAACCTCTTAGGCTTTATAGTGCTATGACTAAGGTAAGGACTTAGAGAATTCAGAACTTTTCAGAACAAATCATGCTTTGATTCTCAACTTTTTCTTAGAGGTGGTATGGGAAAGATCTTGTAGAAACTACTCAACAATTCTAAAAATGAAAGGAAAGTATGGTTTTAAAGGCAGTAAAAATTTGGAGGTCAAAGGAAAAAAGAGTGGTTAAGAGGACTTTTGTTTCCACTCTCTTCTGCTTTTTCATAGAGCTGTTCAGATTGGAAAAGACCTTTAAGGTCACTGAGAGCAGTTGTTAACTGAGCACGATCAAGTCCACCACTAAACCATGTCCCCAAGTGCATCATTTAAAAATCTTTCAGATACCTCCAGGGATGATGACTCAACCATTTCCCTTGACAGCCTGTTCCGATGCCTGACAACCCTTTTGGTGAAGATTTTTTTTTTTTTCCTAAGATCTAATCTAACCCTCCCCCAATGCAATTTGAGGATGTTTCCTCTTGTCCTATCACTTGCTACGTGGAAGAAGTGACCATCCCCCACCTGGCTACATCCTCCTTTTTGGTAGTTCCAGAGAGAGATAAGGTTTTCTCTTGAGCCTCCTTTTCTCCAGGCTAAACAACTCCAGTTCCCTCAGCAGCTCCTCATAACACCTGTGCTCTAGACCCTTCATCAGATTTGCTGCCCTTCTCTGGACACATTCCAGCACCTCAATGTCCTTCTTGGAGTGGGAAGCCCAAAACTGGACACAGGACTTGAGGTGTGGCCTCACCAGTGCCAAGTACTGGGGACAATCACTGGTCCTGCGGGCCACACTATTGCTGATACAGTCCAGGATGCCACTGGCCTTCTTGGCCACCTGAGCACATGCTGGACCATGTTCAGCTGGCTGCCGACCAGCACCCCCAGGTACTTTTCCACTGGGCTGTTTTCCAGCTACCCTTCCCCCAGACTGTAGTGCTGCCTGGAGTTGTTGTGATCCAAGTACAGGATCCTAGCATGTGCCCTAGTTGAACCTCATACAATAAGCCTCAATCCATCAATTTAGCCTGTATAGAGCCTTCGTGTTCTCCAACATATTTACACTCCAGTTCAGCTTGGTGTCATCTGCAAATTGACTTGGGATGAACTCAATTCCCTTATCCAGATAATTGGTAAAGATATTAAAAAGACCTATCCCCTTACCCAAGCCCTGGGGAACACCAATTTTGACCAGCTGCCAACTGGACTTAACTACATTCACAACCACACTTCAGGCCCAGCCACCCAGTAACTTTTTTTCCCAGTGAAATGTATACCCATACAAGCCATGAGAAACCAGTTTCGCCAGAACATTGTAAGAAACAGTGTCAGAGGTTTTGCTTAAGTTCAGGCGAAAAACATCGTGGTCTTTCCATCATCCACTAATCCAGTCACTTTGTCACAGAAAGACACCAGATTGGTCAAGCAGGACCTGCTTTTCATAAACTTGTGCTGGCTGGGCCTTATTCCCTGGTTGTCCTGCACATGCCATGTGATGACACTCTAGATGATCTCGCTCATAATCTTCCCTGGAACCGAGGTCAGGCTGACAGGCCTGTAGCTCTGCAGATCCTCCTTTGACCCTTCTTTTGACCCTTCTTATGCATGGGCATCACACTGGCCAATCTCCAGTCCACTGGAACCTCCCCATTTAGACAAGACTGATGGTATATGATGGGAAGTGGCTCAGCGAGTACTTCCGCCAGCTTCCTGAGTACCCTTGGGTGGATTCCACCCAGCCCTTTAGACTGAAACACACTGTATATGTCTAAGTGGTGTAGCTGATCATTTCCCCCTGGATTACGGAGGCTTCATTCTGCTCCCTGTTCCTGTCTTTTAGCTCAGGGGACTGGGTACTCCAAGAACAACTATTTTACATTTAAAACTGAGGGAAAGAAGGCAGACTTTTCCTCATCCTTTGTCATTACATTTCCCTCTGCATCTGTTAAAGAATGACGATTGTCCTTAACTGTCCTTTTGTTGCTGATGTATTTAAAGAATTTAGACATTTTTTTTAAATTTTATTTAGGGCCTTTAGGCATCTATGTATTTAGTTGTATCCCTGCATAACCTCATGACATCCTTGTAGTTCTCCTCATTTTCCTGCTCCTTCTTCCAAAGCTCATAAACTTCTATTTTCGGCCTGAGTTCCAGTCAAAGCTCTCTGTTCAAAGGTTCAGTTACCTGTGGTGGCTTCATTCAGAATTGTTGTTTGAGTTTTTTAAGCATGAAACTATTACATGACCTGAGAAATAGTAATCTGTTTTTTCAGGCACTTTTGACCATCTACATTTCTCTCATTCTCAGTTGAGATTCCAAAGAATTATTACTGAAATTCTGATTGAAGACCAATAAACTTACTAGAGTGTGATAGGATGGTAATGGATATCACTTAATTGAAACTTTTCAGCATATCAGGGTGATGTTCTTTTTTCAGTCCCCTAGAATACTCTTTATATCTGCAAAGGCAATAAATAGTAACTAGGTACCTAGTTGCTGTCTATGCTTTCAGAGATGTCCCTTACTATTACCACAAAATATGGTTCAAATAATAGTCTGGATGTTTTTAAATGCTAATTAAATCTTACCACATTTTTACAATCCCTGGCATACTAAGCATGCATGTTTATATAAAAAGCCCTATGGTATTTAGAACATCTGTGGAAACATAAGTAGACCGTAAAACATCATATCTTCCTAGAGTCTTAGATGTATTCCTTCATTAGTTGATAGAGACAGGGAATATGCTTCACTTCTGTCCTAAAATAATGTAAGCATCAAAGTGCATTCATTTTTCATATGATGTATCTCTTGCCTACTTATTCCATGTTCTTTTTTCTGCAGATATCAAAGTTTTACTATGTGCTATTGTCTGTTTTTCCCTAATCACAGCAGGAAGTTCACTGAGAGTCTGATTGCACTGAGAAATTGCCCTGTGAAGTTGAAGACAGTCTTCTAAAGATTGATCCCAGCCTTCTGCTTTCAACAAAAGTACCCAGATAACCATACAGGGGTTTTAGAAGTATTTGTACAGAGTACAATGACACAAAGCTTCAACAATTTTATTCATATTTTCCCTTCTCCTACAATTTTACATACAAAAATTAGTGGGTTTTATTAAGAATTAAATTTTATTCATTCTATATCTTTACATAGACTATATTGTCTTTACTAGTTTTGGCTAAAGGTGACATTAAATACTTGCAATGAGGGAAAGTAGGACATGAACAGTTTTCAAGTTTAGCAAATATTAATAGCATTTTCTTTCTTTTACTAGAATTCTATTCATCACAAAATTGGAAGGTAGAATATAGACATTCTTAAGCTATCCATAAACATGCTCACATATAAAAGTTCTAAAATGATATAATTCTTTGTAATTTCTATGCAGTTTGCACGAAAGCCTTTTAATGCACATTTGCACAAGGTCACTAATAACTTACAATTCCTTTTCATTTTGGATTTATGTAAAAATAACTTAAAATCTCTTTTGCAATTTCAAAGAGCTTAAAGATCGTATTTTGCTTTCATATACTGTCATCAATATTTTATGTAAAGTGAGGATGAAAAGCTCATTTTAACAAATCAAAGACTTCAAAAATAATGTATATTTTTCTTTCTTTTCCTGAAAGGTTTTTGGTTTTTTGGGTTTTTTTCACATGTAACAGTGAATAAGGATCTCAAAATCAAGAAAGGTCACATTAATTAGATGGGTAATAAGACTGTATTTACTGGAGGGACAGCTACCTCCATGTTGCTCCAATATGGGTTGTGGGGCTGGTCCACAGGAGTGGGGAATCTGGGAGTGAATCCTCACTGCTGGACAGGAAGGACCATCCAGCAGTCAGCAATCCAGAAAAAGGTGAGGTAGCAAGTCAGACCAGAAGTTAGTCTGGGAAATCCTAATGACAGTGAAGGAACAGCCAGGAGCAGGACTGGGAAGAGTTGTACCTCTGAGAAGTGCACCTGGCTCAGTCCTGGTCTAGATGTCCCCAGATCCAAGGGAATGGGTGCACGAATGAGGGTCGCTGGTGAGGCAGGTCTGGACAATTAAGGCCTCTTGGTGCCTTCAGGCACCTGCAATGATTGCAATGAAATATTTCAGTCCTCTGATGGAGAAAGGAGTTTTCACAGAGATCCCTACAGCAAGAGGATGATGGGGAAATGTAAACCAATCATACAAAACATGTTGTGTATTCAGCCATAGATTTACAAGTGAAATTTATCACAGGATGTGAACTGACACAGCTTTGTGAATCAGAAGACAGCAGTGAAGGCATGGATTGCTCCTGGCGTCAAACATTCAAGCATGCAGGATGCTGTTTTCTGGCATATTCATATAATTTCATGGGAGAAAGACTGTCATTGCAGGAGACTGTATTTTACCAATAATTTCTTAGAAGTTAGTTTTGTGATTTGGGCAGGAGAGGTGGAAGAAAATTGACAGTAATGGGCACTTCAGTCCTCTCAGATGGTGTTAGATACATGCTTATTGCCTCATGTAAGATACTTTTTTGTGAAAGATGGCTGGTGTGACCATATGCCCAAGGATTACTTATTAATCCTGTTACATCAACACAAGTTTAAAGAAATGCCATTGACAGTAGTTCTTCTGATCTCCTTTAGGGTGTTTTAAATTTCTTTGATAATCAGAATCACTACATTGATGAATATCAAATACTTGCCTTTAGAGCTCAGCAAGAACAGACTTTGGCTGGTACATCAGAAGTCAGTGCTCTTAGTTTTATTGAAATATTCAGAAAAATGTTATAAAATTTTGAACATATTTATTTTTATGCCATTAACTGTGTCAGATTACTAGCATGTATTTTTTTAATTATTCAGAAGGAACCAAAAGTCTGCAGGGGTTTGAGGCAATTTTGTTGGTAATTAGTTGATAAAAAGCCCTACTTTATTTTGAGGTTTGTATATAAATATTTTGGACATCTTTAAGCATATTATTAAACTGTGATAGTGGTGGTAATAAACCTGTTTTCCGTGATTTTTTTAAACATGTGGGATTATAATTAGTGTCTTTTGGCAATTTTATTTTTTAATTTTGTTTAAAACCAGTGCAGTCGAATCAGCACATCTGCTGTATAGTCAGTCATGTTGCTGAACTTGCTAGTATATTTTTGTTTCATTGTTTTTTGCTTTATATTGTGTTGTGCTGTATGTTGCTCCCTCCTTTCCCTCCCCATTCCCTCCTTTCCCTTCCTACCTTCACCCTCTCCTGCAGACTAAGGAGATTCAAGACAGATATGAATGCCTCCATTTCTTCTATGCAGCTATTGGTGTTGTTTTCTTGGGACATAGAGCAAAGGAGATAGATTTTTCTATATCAGTTAACCTTATGTAAAAGAATACGGTCTGCTTCAGTTATATCTTCTAGACTATCTTTGAGCTTCACGGTTTCCCAGCTTATTTTCTTGAGCACTACAATTCACTGCAGAACAAAGACGGGGGAAAAGAAAATATATACGGAAAGAAGGTTCAAATGTTCAGCTATCATTTATGGTGATGACATCCATCTCATGAGTACTATTTATGACACAGTTTGATTGTCATGGTTTCTATGGTTTCATAGAAATTTGCATGTTGCAACTCATGCAAGAAGTGTACTCTCTAAAACAGTGTCAAGGATTAGCTACAGAAATAATTCTTAACCTATGGTAGAGTCCTTAAGTTAATGCAGATTTGGAAATAGATTGTCCTTATAAATATTACTGGGGAATAAGTTCCTGCTCTACTACTGGTTATTCTGTCTGGTCTACATTCATATTGCTGAGCCAAATGTTCCTTATGAAATTGCATTAAAGATTTAAATTATTGTCAAACGAGGCAATTACTGCACAAAAACATGTTCTATTGTTGCAATGAACATAAATCATGTTTCAGAATTCTCACTTTTGTAATATATTGTAAATTGAAAAAGATACAGACAATCAATGTGCAGTACTCCTTCTAAGAAACAAAAATTTAGCTGTGTTCTCCTTAGGGAGATATTTTAGGCATTAGGACTTAGAGGAAAAACATGATGAAACAAATTCTTTCACCTTTCCTCATCTTTTTTTGTCAGAATAAAACACATTTATAGGTGTGACTTCTGCAGTAAAGCACCCTGTTTCAGTCACTATGGTCAGGTTGCTAAGTTGCTAAGAATTTCATAGACAAACTAAGTGGTAAAAAAGTATTAGAATCCTTCTAAGAAGATTTTTTTGTAACACTTTAAACTTTCTGTATTCTGCTAACCTTTGACAAATACCTGGCTTTAAAAAAAATAAAATCAGTTATTCTAACTGAGAAAAATAACAAACATGCCTATAGAAAACAGCATTACCATTTCTGAGTATTTGTGGAAGACCAAGAAAAGTATCCTGTGAAAAGAAGATTTGACACCTCTGTGTTTGTAGATGGAAGGAATTTGGAAGAATGTGTTTGGATCAGAATGGATCTTACACATTATCTTTGAATGCTTATTGAATCACTCCTAGGAGAAAAATTAGAAGGAGAAAATACTTTCTTTTTAACAACTAGGATTACCTACTAACTCATCTGGGAGTTTTACCAAATCAATTTCTTCAACGGCATTTTAAATTTAGTAGTGGACAGGTATCTGTAATTTTAAAGTACTCCATTCTGTAATATAACAGCCTATGCTGTCCCACAAAAAAAATACAGACAATTTTTCATTAAAAAGTCGCACATATATAAATAGGCAGATCAATTCTGTAAACTTATAAATATTTTCCGTCATCACGGTCTACGAGAAAACCACTGGTGAATGAATAGTACTGTACAAGAATATATATCAACTTTGAAAGATAAGTAAATTGTATCTGTCTGAAAACAGAAATAGTATTCTAGGTTTGTATTTTAGAAGGACCTATCTTATCTTAAAGCAGTGGAGGAGAATATCGGTTCAGGGCATGGTGCTGCAGTGAAAAACACAGTTATAACAGTCCATAATTTATCAGTCTGTATAATTGTCTTATCACTGAATGAAAGTAGAAAATTATTTAAATTAATGCAAATAGGAAACAAATCATGCAGATGTGCTCTCAACTTTGCAATGAAAAGTTTAAATTTTCTCTTTGACTTAAAAATAAATAAAGCAATCTTTTTCTTTGCTCTGTCACATCTAAAAAAATTCAAGCGTT
This sequence comes from Corvus moneduloides, assembly GCF_009650955.1. Taxonomy (NCBI): domain Eukaryota; kingdom Metazoa; phylum Chordata; class Aves; order Passeriformes; family Corvidae; genus Corvus; species Corvus moneduloides. The sequence continues at coordinate 84,159,533 of NC_045476.1, forward strand.
ATGGAAAACTAACAATTAAAGAGTAATTCAATGCTGTGGCAAGCACTGCAGACAAGATGAGAAGGCTGGATTTTTGTGATTTGTCAGAGCAGTGCTCCTTTCACCCCAGAGCTTTGCCTTCTAAGGATGGGACCATGACAAGCTGGAAGTCCCTAAATGCTCTCCTGCACCACCTCTCTCCTAGTGATGGTAGGAGAAGATATTCAAAAGGGAAGAGGGGAATGCAGGTGAACTCGGCCACTTGCTGTGGGCCAGTCCTCTCCCAGTATTAACACTTGTTGATTTCACCTGCCAGTTCTGTTGGACAGATCCTCTTCTGAGCGTGAAAATACAGCTTTCAATCAGGGCCTTCTGCAGCTCCACGTTTCAGTCATTCTGTGTCTGCTGTGTAGAGTGGTACATTCTTCCCTTTCTTTAAGCAATCTTCAACCAGTTTGTCAGGCACCATGTACTTTGGTTTTGTAAGGATGGGATAAATAAAAGCTGTGTGTTTGACTTTCCACTGTAAGAGTCAGTAAACCCTGGTTGTGCCCCTCTCAAGTCCTGGCAAGCTGAAGAGTCATAGCTTGTTCACTGTTTTCTTAAAAGGCAATTGCTTCATCTTATTTACTATGAAATTTTTTCTTCTTTGTATGTCATGTCAATCAGATAGTAGGGAAAATGAAGTATTGACATATCTAGCTTCATATAAAGCACTATAATACAAGATCTTCAAGACAGTTGTACTTGTGTCTTGATACTCAGAGTACTTAAAATTTACTTAGCATGAAGTAATTAAACAGTAATATAGATAATTTTATGTTTTTAAGACTGTGATTATTTGAAATTAAATTACCAATCCAAAGATATGGCAGTCTGGTGATTAAAAATTAAAGAAATATACAACAAAATATGGCAAAATGAAATACTGAAAGCATGGAATTAACATGAAAGAGTTCTTAACACTTAGTCTTTATGTCCCTCTTGGTACTTGAACGTTCTCTGGTGTACTTTCACAGTACTGGGATGTTGCTGAAAAAGAGTGGTTTATTATTCCCTTGTCTCATTCTTGTGTTGCTTTCCTCACTGTTGGCATTGATATTTCTCTGACACCACAATGGGATGGTTTAAAAATCTGAAGAGAAAACAGATTGAAACACATGACCCTTCCCCTGCCCTTCCCCACCCCTCTTTGTTCTTTTTTCCTTGATTATTTCTGAAGACTAGGTAACGGTGGTTCAGATAGTGTCTGTTGGGTGCTATGCAAAAACAGAGAGAGAACAGAATAGCAGAAACCACCCAACAGCAGCAGAAACAGCCCAAGGATAGGAGCTTCCTTGCCAGAAAAAAATTCCTCTATGTGATTATGGACTGTCAGGGAAGAACTCTACTAAATCTTGACCATGTATGTTAAGCTGCTAAATGACAGCTTAGAGTGATAATCAGTATATTTTATCTCAATTACAAAATTGCTGCTTTGAATTTATTTCAGTATTTTCTTAGATTGGAGCAGGCATTTAGTTTTCTGAGTTGAAAATTGATAGACTGTGGTGCTGCCTTAGAGCTCTAAGCATTGAAATGGCTCAATTCCTATTTGAAGTTCAGATTTCACTAGGCACAGCTTCATATTCTGGTATCTCTGAGGAGCATTCCATAGGTTTAATATGTGGAAACTTAAAAGCATATTTCACATCTAGTCCTTGATTTTGCAGTTGTGGCACTGCATCCAGAACACAGAATGCTGCTGTTTATTGGATCAATGTCTATTAAAATTCATTCCAGTATTATTGCTTTACTTGATGTTGAAATTCATTGCTGTATCTTAAAGGGTATACACCGATTTTTAATTTTTTTTTTATTATTCCGTTTTTTAAACATCAAAAATGTTTTTGTTGGGCTAAATAAACACATTAGCAAGAAAAATGTAAAGGAGAATTAATTGTGTAATATCTTCATTTTTAATTATGGAATTCGTATTACATAGAAGATAACCACTTCACACTCCAAAAATAGATGTTTTGAATTATTGTGCTTTTGAAATACATAACTGTCTGAATTTTGTAGTTTCTTGTAATTCTTTCTGACTCTTTTTATAGAAACACTGACTGACAGTCAAAATCTCATTAATTTATTTAAATGTGATTAAAACAGCTAAACTGGTCCACTGGATGGAGATTCAGTTACTCTGTAATTTTATCATGTAATGTGACAACTTTTTTGTCTTCATTTAATACAGTTTTTCAGGTTGTCAGTGTACATCTAATGATAATACCACAGAAAGTTCAGGGGATCATTTGTAGGAGACTACATTAATTGTTTTTGTTAATAATTACTTCAATTGCTGATGGCTAATTTTTCAGATTTTCGGCTATGTGACAATAGGGCGGACTAATTACTATTTTATCCCTCATAGAAATTGTGCAGTAAAGTACTATTTCTTGTTTGGAAGGCTTCTTGAGCAGATTTCTTAGGATAATGCTTGGCATTTCAAATTTCATTTTCTACAGATATCTGCCATGATTAATATAAAATTTAATGCTTTGTATTTCAAATTTCATTTTCTACAGATGTCTGCCACGATTAATACTAAATTTTCTTGTCTATGTTGTCTATAGTTAATGATGCAAAATTTTTCAATGTAATAGTAACATAAGATATGATATCTGGGAAATTGTACCATTCTTTCAAAGGCTATGATTGACTTAGTGCTCTGTTACATTCACAGAATTTTCAGAATAAAGTTTGCCCCACTCAACCATGGTTTTGCTGCCTTCAGTTGGTATCTTCTAAACGACTATAAGCATATGCTGCTTGATCCATCCTCTCATGTTCTTAATCAGTGTCTTTGTCATGGAAAACATCCACAAGAAAACTTTTGTTAGTCAACATTATAAATAAATGGGAAGATAATAGGAAGAATCAGATGGTCTGCAGGGAGAGGAGATTTACTACGTCATCCTAATACATGCAGAAATGTTCCTTCTGGAGATGGAAAGATCTCTCTTTTGACACTACCTTAAAGTCATGCAGGGGACACTAATACATGTGACTTGCATAGGGCTTCAGTGGGTCGGTTTCTTGTTTCCTACTGTTTATTTGCACAAAGTGAAACTAAACATACATAACTTTCCTAGGTGAAGAATTACAGTTGCCTCAGCAATGCTATATAAATGGGTAGCAAAAGCAGTCCTGCAGATGGGCAGGGAGCTAGCAATAATTAAACCTTTCTGTTAAGCTTAAAATAATTAAAAGTTCAAAAAGTCGTAGTCAAAGGAAACTGCCATGGTGTTTCCTTTTTCTCAGTGGTTTCAGCAGCATTGCTCTAGATGTTTGATTTAACAGAAGCAAGTGATTGCAAGTATCACTCAAGTTTGGCAGTGCAGGGCTATGCATCTAAAGTGGAGAGGGCAGGCATGTGACCAACGTGGTAACAGATGGGCAGTAATAGTATCTATACTCATACATCTGCAATTACTAAAGAATCAGTAAATGTAGTTGAATTATGTTGTGCTGTATTGTGTTATGTGATGGACCTGATATCAGAGCACAGTGTGGTATGCTGGTGACAATCTCACTGAAGTAGTACTATTCGGGATATGTAAGGATAGCTGCTAGCAGTGAAATAAGCAAGACAACTGTGGTCTCCTCTGAAGTGGAGAAGAAAATCAGCAAGCATGATTTGCTTAATTAAGCTGGTAGAGAGGGTTCATTTTTAATTTGATACTCCCATTATTCTTGGAAGTAGACTGCTAATATTTAAACCCTGTTGTGAATAACTTTTTCAAACTGAAAAGTAACAAAAGTTACTCATGTTCAACAAGACGCTCTTAGTAGTAATGAATAATAGCATTTGCATTTCCATAATGATATCAGACAATTATCATGGTATTCCAGTTTGGCCAAATTTAGAAATATATCCTCTGAGGGAAGGTACAACCACCCCTCTCCCACCAGGTTCAGGAAAAATAAATTTTCCTTGAAGTAAAGTGAAAGAGATAAAACTATTTAACAAACACACAGGAAAGGAAAATAATGCTAAATAATAAAATCTTTCGCTGTGGATGAAAAACCTGGAAAGTGTTAGAGTCTTCCCTTTGCTCTCCTTGGAGCTGGGGCTTGGCCCAGGGCCAGGCCCTCTGCGCTCAGTGGAAAGTCCTCCCAATGTGCTCTGCTGTTGAAGCAGTCCAGCAGAAAAGGGAGAAAATCCGAAATTCCAGGGAAGGAAAAAAAAGGTTCAACTCTCAGTCTCTCTCCGGAGAAAAAGAAACCAAACAACTGGCCAAAAACTGACTGGAAAGCAGCAAGCCGGCTGCTTCCTCGCTGGAAAAAAAAACCAAACTACTATCTCTGTGTGACCTTGAACAAGCTGCAAACTGCTTTGAAAAAGTTTTGCTCAGTTTTTCCTTCCCCCTCTCAGGCTCAGTTTAGAGGCATAGAAAGGCACAAAGTTAATTTCTGGGCATAGGGCAGCAACATGGGATACACAAAGTCACCTCAAGACACATGGTAACACTATGTCTGAAAAGATGGTTGAACTTGTTTGAGCAAAACTGCAATAGGCTTTGTGTTTTGCAAACCGACAGGAGTGGAGGGGGTAGAAGGAAGGAACTTTGGAAAAGGATGAACGAGCAAAAGAGAGATGCTAAGATGTGATTCCTGCTGCAGTCAGCTTCTCACAAAAAAAAATGCAGAATATGGGTAATCAGGAGCTTCATTAATAGCTACAGAGCCTGGATGCAAATTTTATGGGCTACAGTAGCCTCTAGCTCTAAGAGTAATTGTACTTTTGGATAGTCCATCACTTTACAGCTGTGATTCTAATTAAGCACTGTAAGAGCATTTGCCTGCATCTAGAGCATAAATGTGAAGATGGTGGTAGAGTTGTATGCCTAATGACATAAAAATGCTTATCACAAAAAAAAAAAAAATTCCCACTCTTATTGAGATAGGACTGGGTCCAGGATAAATGTTACATTTTGTATGGCTATTTGTTTGTAGGAGCTATTACATGTACTTTGTTGGTCAGCTGTTATTTATTTGTCTATTGAAAATAAATTTCTTCAATTTGATCTACAGGATCAGAAAATATGATGCTATCCTCTGTAGAGAAATTAAACAGGATCTAAATAGTTACGATTTGCCTAAATAAAAAATCACTTCATATCAATACATTTTTTTGTTTATTTACTATTTATGCATGCATACTACATGTTAGCCAATTAAATATAACCTGGTGATATTGTTTTACTCTTTCTATATAATTGTCAATCTGTTATAAGGCTAAAATGCTTTCATCTTCAAGTGTGAAGGTTGTTAGGTTTTTCCAAAGTTCATTATATTTCTGGTTTTAACAACATAAAAAGAAATCCCATAACTCTGCTTTCCTCCTACCCTTGGAAGAAAGAAAAGCTCCCTCTCAGCAAAATGCCAGATAGTGTCTTGGTGTTTATAAGGGGGCAGGAGTGTTGGAGAAGAGAGTTGCATCTCTTTGGGAAAAAAAAAAAAAAAAAAACAAAAAATGGTAGTAGAGATTTTTTTTTAATATGATAACAATATGGTAAAAAAACTAAAATTTTGTTCTCATCATATTAAGAAGAACGAAACATTAAAGGCAGGGTTTTTGCAACAGGAGCAGAATGTGTATCTCTTCTAAATGGCAAAGAAAGGTAATGTGGCTTCAGTCATAAAAACTACTCACCTTCAAGATTAATTTCTTCATCTGTGAAGTTGGGGGTAAGGGGCTGTCCTTAGAGGGATTTACAGAGCTTCAGAGGAGCAAGTAGATGTTACAAGGTACATTTTTTGCCCGCTCTGTAGAACTGTCTCTTTCCAACTAATAAGTATGGTTAGAAGTGTTGCAGATGATGGAAGAAGGTCATATAGAAGCCTAAAGGAAGAAAGAAAGACATAGCCTCTGAAGGCGCCTTCCTCAGCCCTCAGTCTTCCTTCCTCTGCTCTTTGTTCTTTCCACCTTTAAGACTTTTTCTTTAAAATGATCTGAGGAACACTGAGCTCTGCAATCTACCAACTTTACACCAAATATTTTCACATTTATGTTTCCTCTTCACATACATTTTTCATATATAGAATAGTTTTATCTTGAAATGTGTATGGGATCCTCTTGTTCTTTAGAAAGAATGGTCTACGGGTGTGTGTATACCCTTTAAATCTAGAACTTGCACAAGAACCTTAAGACAATTTCAAACCAGCTGCCTGTTTTCACCATCTGTATTAAACATCAAAAATATATTTCTTTCTTTAAGACATTCGAAAATAGGTGAATGATCTGAGCTCATAATTTTGCTTTCTAACAGATGAGGTGGCAAAAGACCAACATGAGGAAGATGGATTTCAGCAAGGGAAGGCAGTGTCAGCTCTCCTGGGTGTCCCCACTGAGTGAAATAGTGTTCCTCCCTCTTTTTCTCTTGCCAGGTGACCCCAACATGCTGTCCTGGGATGACTGTATGATACTGTATTCCCTACTGTCTGCCCTGTGCCAGACATGAATCCTGTGCCTTCCTGTGTCTTTAAGCTGTTTCAGGAGAGGGGTGAGAGAAGCCAGGTGAATTCTTCAGAGCGGTTTTGTTTTCAAGGACACACACACTCCCCTGCACTCCTGGCTGCTACAGAGCCGAGGAAAACACCTTCCTGCTTTACCCAGTCTTTGGCTCTGTTTCTCAGGAGAGAGACAGAGAGCTAAATTCTTTGCTTTTTAGCTAGCCTGCTAGCTGAGGCGAGAAAATTTGGCCTTGGAACTTTGGCTTCTTCTTTTCTTCTGGTGTTCAGCACCACCAGAACATCACCGGGAGGCCCTACACCGTGGCCCAGAGGGGCCCATGCCACACCCCAGCTCTGGAGAGGGCAGAACCACACCTACAAAGAGCTCTGAATCTTCCTAGGTCTTCTTCACAGTGAGAGATTTTATTATTTTACATTTACATTATTCATTCTTTTTTCCGTGCCTGCGTGCACTTTGCTTGTTAAATAAATAGTTTTTTTCACTTCCTTCAAGGAATTTCTTTTTGAACCTGGTGGAGAAGGGGCTGCTGAAATCTGCCTTCTATTAGAGGGATGTTCATTTCAGACATTTCCTCCAAATTTGTCTCAAACCAAGACACATGCCAACTGTACAGGGAGTCCTCTCTGGGAAAGAAAGTCTACCTACATGACAGCAAGACCAAAGTAATCTCAGAGAAGTTAAAACCAGCAATAAATATTTATCTTAATGTTCTTGCTAACAGTAAGAGCAGTACTTGTCTCCTGGAAGGGTTGTTTACATCAAAACGATTTGTGGCTCAGTGCATTGTACCATCTTCAGATTTTCTTGAATGCTGTCACTGTCAGTGTCAGTAGCGCTTAGTGTGAAACCTACAGCTTTGCAAGAGTTTTTCCTCTGAACTTTCCTTTTTTGACTTGGAGTAGCACTATCATTTGATTTTGAGAATTGGATAGAGTAAGGATTTGGGATAAATTCTGAACCTCATCCTTCAGCACATAGCCATTTACCAATAAGATAATCAATACAGGACACTCACAAAATGTTTGGGAGTTCTTGCCTCAAGTGCTTATGAGGTAGGACTGGTAAAACCTGGATCTTGTGTCCTGGGAATAAAACACACTTCAGTTTCCCCTTGTAAAAGAACAGTTGAAGAATGGCTGTAAAAATTATCCTGTGGACAGCATTGAAGAGAAAAAGGAAGAAAATAATTAAAATTAACCTCTCCTTATAAAATAATGATGGCAAACTGAATCTGTTTAAGTTCTGACAGATTTCAGTGCTCAGAGAGACCATTTAATAAATTATGCATTTAATTCACTTAACACTGACAGTGATCCAGACATACAGGAAGAAAAAGATCATTGCTTCTGGTTTGATTCAGACAGTCTGCATCTTAAGATGTATTTGATATTCACCTTAAAAAGCTAAAGTAGTCCTCTCCGGTATTTGGCACAGGTTAAATTTCATCTCTCCTCAGAGACAGCAGGAATGGCTCAATCCAATGAAGAAGTTTCTGTGCAAGCAGAGACATCACATCTTGCACATACTGTTCTTTATTATTTGATATGTGTCTTCTAGCAGTGGTAATTCTGAGTATTAATTGTACCCAAGTGTACTGAGTGTGAGCTTCACAATGAATACATCAAGTGGGTTGTTTCTATTAACTTCAGGACTACAAAAATAGCAAGAATATAGCAAGAGGATGGAAAAATATTCTTGTAATTTTTCAGATTCAGATTCTTGAAAATCCTATTAAATTCTTTGAACTCTTACTAAGATCACATTCTTCAGGCATAGTTTATGGCTTTCAGTCACTTTAAGATAAAAAAATTGTGGGAAAGGAACAGAGAGTTAAGTTCTACGTTATAGATTTGCTGAAGTCTGCTGCTCTTTTGGGAAAGGATATGGCAGTTGTCTGGTGCTGATCTCAGGAGCGTTTAAGAGCAAACCTAGGTAATATGATATTAATTTATTCTTCATTTTCTCATGTTTGAGGTCTTGCAGGCTGATGTACCTTTACTGGACAAGAAAATTTAGGAAGGAGTTATAGGGATTTTAGCCTCCCGCTTCTACTTCTGAGCTAAACATTACCAGCCCATTTATTCCCAACACAGTTCAGCAGCCTTCTCTAAATTCCTCAATCCCAAATGTTATACACAGCCTGTCTCCTCAGCTGCACCATAACTGTATCAACACAGAGGGATTGCATCTTCATCATGTGAAGGGGAGAATTTTGTGCTCCACATTTACATCACTGAGTGGCACAGATCAGCATGCACTAATATTTCATTTACTGAATCTTCAGTGCATATGGCAACTTGTCATCCTTGTATTTTAATACAATAAAATCATAAGGATTAAAAGTCACATCCTAATTTAGTGGTATGAAATAACCTACATAACTATCAAGCACTCAATCACATTTTGTTTCTTTTTTCTTTTTTTCTTTTTTTTACTTCTCAAGTGAAAATCAAAAGTTATCATTCAGACAGAGCAAGGGAGGCTTAAGGTTAAATCAATTCTGGATACTACCTGAGGAACACTAAAGCCCTGGCTTTTCTTCATGAGGGGAAAAACATTTGCTTGCAGAATTCTGTTCCTTAGAAGAAGCCTGGATTTTTTGAAACACAGAGGACATTTACCAAACAGAACAGAAAGTTCATGCTTGGGACTGGCTATACTTTAAAGAAAACTTTAAGTCTAACCTAACACTTTTGCAGCCATCTGTCTTAGGAGATGCTAAGCAGTCTCTGCTAAAAACTGGATGGCAACTCGTGGGCTTGCTGAGGGACTGATAGAACAATCTTTCCTTAGGTTTTGTTTTTGACCTTTGGCCTTTGCTTTCCTTCACTCTTCTGCCATCCAGTTCCATCCATATCAAATTGAACAGGCAAAGCTTCGTAGGCTGACGGAGTCTTGTAAAAATGCAGGCACATAGAGTACTCTAAGGACAGTAGATACCACATGGAAATAGGGATCATATGCATAACAGTGTGTTCGATGTGAGTGGGTATCTGACAAATCTGGAAATCTATCTGTAGTTAATCAGTTATGGTAGTGATATCCAGGAATGGAATCTCAGTTCCACTGGAGTCTGTGTCAGAAAAAACCAACTTAAATAACACTATAATTTTGGCTGTAATATGTTGGCACCCTCTTGCTTTCCTAAACTCTCTCATTTCCTGACCTCTTCAAATTCCTGATTTTCAGGATGTTAAGAATCTGTAGGAAGAAAATTATTTTTTCATGGCATAGTCCAGAACATAAGACTGGACTTGTCCCACGTGAACATAGAGGAGTTTATGAGCTCAAGTCATTACATCAGAATTTCATCCTCCTTACAAAACATGCACTCCAGAGTCAAATGCAACTCCCTTCACTGAGCCTTGGCAGCCTAGCAGGAGAGGCTGTTAGCAAGTTTGAACTCTGTGTTTGGGATCAGGGAATTTATAGGCCTGCCAGCAGACTTCTCCAATTATCTAAAGTTTTCTTATATCTTTCCAGATGTCTGGATAATTGGGGTTATATGCTGAATTGTTTTATTTAATTGTGAGCTAGTACTATTTAGTCGAGCTTCAGTGCTTGGATGGTCTTTGTCTTTAGCTTTTATTTTTTGATGTCTCCACCAGTGCAACATTTAGCCAGAACTTAGAGAGATTATACAGTTTCTGTGCCTACAAATAGTATGAACATTGGTTTTTTTTTTTTGATTAAATGATTGTCTAAAAGATTTTTCTGTTTGGATTTATTTCTAAACTCATATTCACTCTGTGCTTTGATTTTGACTGTTTCCAAGGAAGTATCTGCTGAACTGTTAGAAAAATCCTGTTTATAATAAGAAAGTGAGAGTAACAATTGTAATGTGCTATCAAAATCCTTTTCAAAGCCATTCCTTTGTCATTTTAGTAACTAACTGATCAAAACCAAAGAACCTATGCTCCATCCTTCAGCAGTTTTTTGACATAGAACACAATCCAAACCAATCCAGAGTAGTATAATCAAACACAGAACACACCAGTCTTTTTCCAAACTACTGTGTGCTTACTGCTATATTCGGAGCAGTTTTTGCTTTGAGATTACTTATTAAAACCTTTCCTCATTTTTTCCTACATTTCCAAGATAACAGCAGGAAGAATGTCCAGGAATTTGGGAGAAGGGAAGGAATAAGCTTACATTAAGAAACTTAGCAAGTTTGTAGTGCAGAGGTTCACATGTGAAATATGATGGATGCCCACTGGTATTATGAGAGCTCTGCAATGTGTGCAATATTGCAGTATTTGGATCCTTGTCCTTTTACAATATATTTCTCTTTAGCATGTTACAAAAAGATGAGAAAGTGGTAGCAGCCATATTTTTAAATGGGAATTGTAGAATTGGAAAGACTGTGTTACTTTGGTAAGAACTTAATCTTTCTCTTTTTTTTTTTTTTTTTTTTTTTTTTTTAATTTATTATTAATCCCCGTGTCACTATCCAGCAAGATATCCCTATCTCTTTCTGCTTGGGTCAGAACAGTTTAGTAAAAGCATTCTGTAGACTTCATGGAAATTTCATCACGTCTTTTCTCTTTTCCACCTAAACAGGAAAGCTGGAATCATAGTGTTATTGCTTGTCTGAAGGTAGACACTGCAGTGATAGACAGTCCTTGTGCTGCCTAGCGAATCAGTCCTGCTAATAACTTCTCACTTGGCTACAAATATAAAAGTCAGCTACCATCAACAACCACCCTTACCTGTGCTGAGAGGTCATTAGCCTGCCCTCTATTGCTTTTTCACATTAATAATAATAATAATAATAATAATAATAATAAACATTCAGCCACTAGATTGGTACAATGAAAACTACAGGGTTTAAAGAGCTTTAAAAAGTCATCTAGTATAGCTGTGTTTTCTGTTCTTGAATAGAAAAAAAAATGCTGGCACCAAAGAGGTATCAAAGGTACAGACATTTCAGATCATAAAAATTAAAGCTGAATCTACCAAAAGAAACCTCACAAGCTAGTGAACAGTTAATATTAGGAACTCACACCATTCTTCCAACTAATGGTAAGTCTTACCATATGGAATAAACTGAATAAAAACAATTAGCCTGAAAGTATCTATTCTTTACAGGACACAGAATATCAACATGACTCTGAAGCAAAAATGTGAGATATTATCAAGAAAATAAATTATGGGAAGAGACTAATAGGTCTTAAGAATTGCTGTAATAAAATAGAGCTGTAGCTAAAATCCAAATTCATACATATGTTTTTTCAAAGTTTGAGTTTCTCTGAGTCTGTATTTAGGAATATGTAAGCCAGCACTCTTCTTGAGATCTCTGGCATGTATCACCATTTCGATTTGGTTGCTTTATATTTTGCAGGCAGAAATAGGCCTATAGGAGTTGAATGGGGAGAAGAGAAACTCCGAGAGTTCAGTCTGTCACATTCAATTTTTGTAGTTTTTTTGTAGCTATAGGACAAATATCAATACTTCATTTTTTCTGAATTGGTACATACAATTTTTATTAGGTGGAACTTAATTATAATTTTAAAATTACTGCATATCCTGCCTTTAAACGTAACTTGATTGACTGAAGACTGAATTGAATTCTACTTCAAAAAATGACCGAACTCTTCACATTACAAAGATTTTCTTTTCTGTTACAAGCATGGGGGGAAGACTTTTGACTTCAGTAAATTTCATTTCAGCTTCTTACATCTTGTGTCTTACTTCAGGAGCCTATTAAAGAAAAACTCTGTATGCTGAATTCTGGATTGAAGTATATTTTACCTAAATGTAGCTTTTATACATATGGGTAATTGAATTTTGTAATTTCTACATGCAAAATGTCAACATATTTTGAAAACAAATGTAACATTCATAAAATTTATCCTAAATGTATATGCTAATGACATTGTTTTCTTGCCTACTTAAATTTGAATAAATCTGTGTTCTCAATTTCATATGATGGCTTTTTTAAAAATTTATACCATATATTCTTGGAACAGAAATATATTTGACTAGGATATTTTTATAGCAGCCCTCTTCAAACAGAAGAGGAACTGATTCCCACGTAGAAATGCTTATTCCATCTCTGTACTGACAGCTGGTCTTCTTCCCTGCCTTAAGGCCAGAATTAATTTTTGCCTTACTACACTGACACTGGACAGACCCAGCAAAACCCAGAGTCTGCTCTGATTTTGTAATTGTTATATAGACTCTGTAGTCAGGTATAGACTATTCCCCGTGCTCATCCTTTTAGGCAGAAACATATGTGAACAGAAGCACAGAGCCCTCTTTCCCATATGACTGAAGAGTTTCATCTGTAGTGAAGGAGGACATGAAATAACATCAGCTGAAATGAAAGGTATTCAAACAGGAACCCATGGGAAACTTGAGATGACACATCTTTCAAGAGTGTTTTGAATGATTTTAAACTGCTAGCATTATTTTTTGAACAAGACGAGTACTTAGAAGATGAGATAGTATAGGAAGAGATAATGCTTTGGGATCTGTATAGACTAGTTAGTCTGATGAAGATCCCAGGAAACCATTAAAGTGTCATAATACAGTTTAGGAAATACTGTATATCATCAATGCGAACCCACTTTAGTTGCATAAATTAAGTATTTATAAACAAGATATTCTGGTATCCATGTCAAACATCTAATTGATACATGTGTTTGAGTTCATATAGCATACTCAAATTCTCTAAATTATCTGCTTTATCAGCAGTATTTTTATTCAAGAAAACTTGTTTTATGTATCATCTCATACTGGGCAGATCCAAAAATGAAATTGTAAAAATGTTCATTAAAGGAGTGACTTCAGGATGACCTGAAGGGAAAGAAAAATATCTACCTAGGAATCAACGCAACTTTATAATGTTTAAAAGAAGTCTGAGTAATTAAGGCTTGTCCATAATTTTGTGTTTGTAATTTCCAGGTTAAATAGATATTGGGAGAGCATGCAGGAGAAATATGTAGTGGTTATGTAGTAAATTATCAGAAAGGCAAGACACAGCTTGTAGAATGATCCTCTAATCTATCTCCTAATGAAAGTAGAGCAATTCAACAGAAGGAAATCTAATACTCCAAAATTAAGTTCTTTCATGATCCAGTTTTCTCTTATGATGGCACACCTTCTTCTGAAAATTGCTCTCTCTGGAAACTGCTAATGAATCTTTACCGAAAATTGCCTCAAAAACAATTTTCAATACCCTAATATGAAAAAGAAAAAAACTCTGAATTGGTCCTTGAATACACAGGAATGGGACCAAAGAAAAGAAAGGAGAAAGTGGCATTATTTCTGTGCACACATAGAAAGGCCACTATTAAAATATAATGTATATCTCAGGTCATTTTATTGCCGAAAAGATGTGAAGAGAGCTATGCAGTACTTCTAAAAAGAAGGTAAAAGAATTATCCAAGATGAGAAAAATAAGTCCCTTGAAATGAGAGTTGAAGAGTTCAATTTACTCCAGCATGATCTTTAGATATAGGAACAGTGTCAATAGACAAGATAGCTGAAAATTACAGGTTTTATCAGCCTTGGTGACAAAGTGTGACAGTGTGCTTGATTGAAAGTTGTCCAAAATTACCATTTTACTAACATATGCATTCTAGCTGTCAGGATAATTAACGAAACAGAATTAACAAAAGTAAGGAAACTAGAAAACACATTACTACTGTAAAGATGAAGTAGGTTTCAAAAAGAGAAAATTTAATCCTTTTATTGGTGTGTTTTGTTGGTTTGGGGGTTTGGGGGAAATTTCTGGGTGGTTTTTTGTTTCCTTGTTTGTTTCTTGTATTATTCCTTTTTTTCCCCCTTAAAATACTTATCTCATTAGCTTTGTCCTACACTCACAGGCATGTAGTTTACAGCAGGTCAAAGAAGGAGATCTAATGATTCCTACTGGATTGTGAGAATGCAGGTCTACAGAGCAGCCATAGCGTGCTCAGAGTCTGCAAGTCAATGTGCACTTCCCTATCTGTTTGCACTAGTCATCATTTGTTTTTTTTTCCTACTGTGTTTTCTTCACTGCCTCGGGCCCATGTGCTACAGCTTTTGCATTTTATAGTCATTACATCAGCATCACTAAAATACGGAATACTGATGACTTCTCTAATGCCCAAAATACTGTGTTCTTTTTAATTTTCTATTCTTTCTCCACTCTAAGGGCTTTTTGCTTGGTAAAGTATTTTAACCATCTGCTAGAAGATGGGGTAGCTTTCCTAAAGAACCAGTGCTGTCTTGCAGGTTTCCTTTCGGGTTGTGTGAACTTCACAATACATGAATTGTTCAAGAGCTGGATGAGAGGGAATGTTTGTAATTAAATATTTTGTGAATAAGCAATCCCTTTTAAATCTTCTGTCCTAAATCTTGTTTTTCATTTGTATAGTATCTTTGTTTTATCATAGTGTAGTAGCCATAGAACTATATTTAAAATATCTGAAATTTTAAAAACTGGATACAAAAAGTATGAAAACAGTCACGGATTATATTGAAATATTAAAAGGTAATTGACGGCTTCAACTGTCAGTAGCAATCCTAAAAAGAGAGACTGGGAAATGTCTGCACCTTGAAATATAACTGAAACTTCAAGAACACGTCTCTTTCTCAGAAACTTTAACCAGAGTTTCTTAACATCAGGTCAGTAAGACAGAATACAGGGAATAATCTCACAATTAGGGTTTCACCTCTAACATTCAGGTTCAAACTTTTGCTTGACTTACTCGGACTTAAGTGAAGAGCCTTGTTTGTTTATGCCCTCCTTGCCCCAGTGCAGTAACTAGTGCACTACTTGATAGATTCCCCCTGTAAAATAGCTTCTGTATTGGCATTTCACTTAGAGTATGGGAACAGATACATGGATTTGATTAAATTTTGGGTTTTCCTATTTTTAAGTGACCTGAGAAGAAAAAGAGAGGGCAGTGGCATTTTACAGGGAAACTGATGGGTAATTACAGCTGGAAATGGAGGAAGAAAAAAAAGAAAAGAATAAATACTGAGAAAAGAGCAGTGGTGTACAAATGCGGTGAAAAGCTCAAGACTTGAGGAGTGTCAGAAAGAAGTAGCAGTTACCAGTTTCTGGTGGAATACTTTCTGAAGGTTTTGCCCCATGCTTTTGGGAGGGAGATAATATCAGAACAAGGAGGGGAATCAGGCACAGACCAAACACCACAGAGGCTGGGACTGTCCAAGATGAAAATAACCTTAAGGCGCTAATGGCTGAAATTTGATAAACTGTTACAGCATGAAAACTGATTAGAGCAGCTCTGCTTTGTGACAAACAGAAATAACTGTAGATGAAAGGAACAGAATCCCAGAATCACAGGAGGGCTGAGATTTGCAGGGAACTCTGGAAGTCATCCAGTCCAAAACCCACTTGCTCAAGCAAGAACACCTAGATCCTGTTCTCCAAGACCATGTCCAGACAACTTTTGCATATTTACAAGGATGGAGACACCACCATCTTTCTGGGCAACATTTGCCACTGTTTGGTCACTCTCACATCTGACAAATTGTTTCCTGATGTTCAGAGGGAACCTCCTGTATTTCAGTTTGTGACCATTGCCTCTGGTCCTGCCACCAGGCACCACTGGGCTCCCTACTCTTTGTACCCTCCCTCCAAGAATGTATATGTATATTGATGAGACAACCTTGGGCTCCAGTGCTTTGGAAGGATAGAAAATGGGATCTACTTACAAAAGTACAACTGCATCATCTTATTGATCACTGTCTCATTTCTCTGTTTCATCAGTTCCTATTGTGTCTAACTACCTGTGAATTGACATTCATTTTGATGAAGGAACTTCTCGTAAATTACTTTTCCTTTTCTGCTTTTTTTCCACCTCAGGTTTCTTTTTAAAACAATGAAGACAAATAAATGTATTTTCACCAAAGAATTTAAAGAAATACTTAAATCCCATTTATTTCAAGCAATGAGCTTTAGTTTTATACTCCAGAGATAAGAGATAATAAATATCCCAAACATCTGATTTACATAATTTCATCTGAAGAACATGGTAAACCACTATCAAAGGTCAAACTTCTCAGTTATTCAATTTAAATTAGAATGGTTTGTTATATTGTAAGCATTTTATCCTTCTTGTTGTATCTCTGTAAAGTGGGCAACAGATACTCAAGTCTGAGGGGTCAGTCAGGCTCAATAAAAATGGATGCAATAAAAAATGTTTGAGGAGGCTGAGATCCTTGTTTCTCTGGGTTTTTTAGAGAATGTTTTATATGGAATGACTTCATCTGTTTCTGTCTCTTCAGATTATCCCAAAAAAACCTTTCTTTCCTTCTTGTGAAACAAAGATATATCATTCTTACCTCATCAGTCAGTTATTTCCCTTGAAAATTTTTATTTAATGTGTTTTGAATTCATGGAAATTTTTCTGTGCCTTTCTGCTAGGTCATTTCGCAAAGACCAGTTGCCCTAAACCAATTTCAAAAGCATTTATGTCTGCATCAGCCTGCACTTATGCCAAAAAGAGCTCTCATTCTTGCTGGTTTGTCACTCATCTTGCAAGGAGTTGTGTGATGTACTACTTTGTGTAGAAATGCACAAGTAAATTTAGGTTTGTATTTACATCAAAGAAGATGCAGCTGAAGAAATACATCTTGCTATTGAAGTGCAATGTAATGAAGGCAGCAGCTCACTTTATGGTCCCCATCAATTCTCAAGAAAGCTCTGCACAGACCACAAAGAACTTGCTGTACATTGGCAGCAGAATGGGCCATTGTGTTTGGGGATTAAAGTTGTCAATTACATTTTCTTCCTCTTCAGTATAGCCAAGTTTAAAGAATCTTGGTATTCAGCAACAATTGTTTGAAGCAACAATTACAAAGAGGGAAAAGGGACAGAACCTTTTTCTTTTAACTTTTTAATCTACCTCTTCCTTTGAAAATGAAGAGCATAGGTAAGGAGCCCATAATATGAATTTTATTCCAACACAGCTCTTATAGCTAAAACTGGTCTTTTCTTGGTCTTCAAGGAGTAACATAATGTTGTAGCAACCTTACTCAGCCCAAAAAAAAAAAGGGTAAAAAATGTGCCAGTAAAGCAAATGCAGGTAAGAAATTATGTGAACTTCAAAGTGTGACAACAAATGAAAGAAATATCCACAGGAAAAAAAAAAACCAAAAACAAAAACAACAGAGTAAGTATTTTTAAGTTTACATTTCCTGTAGTGAGAACAAAGGGAAAAAATGCAAACAGGAAAGAATGAAAAATAGCGATTTAGAAGAAAAATCAAATAATTTTACACAGACACTAAAAATAGACAAAGAAGATATAGCATGAATAAAAATAATACCTGAAAGCTCTGAACCTAACTTCATTTAACACCTATTAAAAACATCAAAACTGAAAGATATAAATGAAATTCTAATACTAAGGGCATATGGAGTTCACCAAAATTCTGCAAGAGCTGGTGGCAGACAAAAAGGCTTAAAAACAAAGCTTTACTATTTCTGTCAAAAAGTAGCCTGTATAAGAAAGGTTAGGGAATTGAATGAGATAATTTTTCAAGGGAATGAAACACAAATATATCTCTGTTTCATCCCTAGAAGTAAGACAGACATAATGAAAAAAACCCTTAAATATTTTATATTGGATAAGATTCTTTGACAGCGATAGAGAGAAGTTACCTTGAATCATTTCAGTGAGTCACTTTTGTGAGTGCATCTCAATACCTTCATTTTAGCATGGTGTGGTCCCCAAGTATCCTTTTCTTGATTTGGCAGTCAGATGTATACACACATATCCTTTCAGCGCTATATTGTCTGATGGTTGTTTACTCCTAGAATATGCAGAACACTGTAATACTTTTCACACACATAAAATAAATCTCCATAGTAGGATTATTTTACCTCCAAATTGTATGCTGAATATGTGTTATTTTGTCTATCTTTAATCTGCTGACACATTTCCATTTTTCTATAGCAATCCAACTGCTAGATGACCACCAACTCTAATGTAAATTTGTAAATGACATGTGGAAACAACAGTGAAATTTGTTAACAGTAGCAGAATCTAATTCCCAATTCCCATTCCATTAATCTCTGTATTTTTAAGAGGTCCCACTAATGAGTTCTTTCTGTAATTAATCATGTTGACGCAGTTCAAAGTAGATGATTTAAATCTTGGTTGAGAAGTAAAGAGTTGGCAAACTCTCCCTTATTGTCGATTCTGTGAAGTTAATGGTGAATTGAATGTGCTATGGGGTTCCTCAGTGTAATACCATACTGGACTTGATCTTGAGTTTGTAAAATATTTAACATAAATTATTTTAGTGTATCTCTAGTGTTCACTGCAAAAAACCCCCTCCAGTTTGTTTCTGGATATTTTTCATTCAGCACTGTAGGAAAAACACAGATTCCGACAAAAACCTTTTTTTGTCACAAGTGATTCCTGATAAATATGAAGACTATTTTTTAAACTAATTAAGAAATAGTGGTATGTGTCTGAAAGTTGAAGCTTGTGATAACATTTGTAAAATCTAAACTATATAAAAGTGTAAGTTATATATATATATATAAAAGTATAAAAGTTCTAAAAGTGTACTATTGCAAGCAGATCAGCAGAAACATTTTAGAGGTCCTGCAAGCTCATGGAAAGTCATGCAATCATAGAAGCTGCTCACTCTAAAATAATTAGGCCATGCATATGAACCTTTTTAGAATCCAGGGGCTAATCTAGTATTATGATGACAAAAACTAAAATTGTATAAAGCACCAGTGTCCCCCTTGTGGTGTATGACAGCACTGAAATCAGTGGAATGTAAAGAAAGAAAATAAATACTCTGCAAAGTGATAAAAATAATGACCATGTGTTCCTTTGAAAAAATTTACATTGAAGCTCTCATTTGCCATTAAGCAATGGAGTACAAGAGATACCAAAAATACTGTGTCACATGAAAAGGGATTTCCTCAAACTCTCTGTGTTTGATAAAGACTGTCAGCATCCCAGGAAAGCCGAGATCCTTGTGCCCAACCAGTCTGCCAGCATCCAGTTATGGGGACCTTTCACTGAATAGTCTTCTGGATAAGAGAGTGATTGGACTGACTTGTTCCAGGTCACATGCCAACAGAAAGACCCCCTCCCAGGTCTCCACATCTTTATTTGAGTATGCTACCTGCTGACAGCTACTGACAGCACCCATGAAGGACTCACACTAACAGTTTACGGAACACCCTTTATTAATAAGATTGTGACAGGTTAAGGTTCATGGATTGTCAGTGATAGTATCTGACTGCAAAAAGGTATTCAAAGCCAGACACTGACAAGCTCTAATCCCAAACACAAGCTGGCTTGAGATTACCATTCAGCGCACATTAGAGTGTGGTTCTTACCCTGTAGGAGTCCCTATGGGGAAGAAGACAGGTTCAGCCCATGGACTGATCCCAAAAATTACAGTGGACTCTTCCCTAACTTTGTCCCATTCTTAACTTACTTCTAGACTATTTCTTCATGTCTAGGTGGAGCAGGAGTAATTCCAGTCATACATACCTTTTTCACTGATTGGTGTAAAATTCTAAGATATAGTCAATAAAATAGAGAACACTTCTCTGTGAGGGGTGGTGGTACCGTGGCAACAGGTAGCTTTGGGATGGATGTGTGCATCAGTACGGCATCTGTGATCTCACCATGGTTGCAGGTTCAAGACCAAGGCATCATTTTTCTCCCTTGGTTAACACCTGATAGGGGGCTTATCAGCTACAAGATACCTCCGAGGTCCCTCCATTGCAAGGATTTCAGCAAAGCCTCGCTGGAGTGTCTCCAATCTGTTCCACCCTCCATTTCATTTCCCTTAGCATGTCTTGTGTGGGGGAATTTGGGCATGATGACTACATCCCATCCAGGGATGAATTGCATTTCACCCTAAAATTTCTGTACTGTTATAATTCCTGTTAGAGTGTGAATATAACTTCTCAGTTTTCTTTGATTTTACCCTGAGTAATTTTCCCACATTCTGATACTCTGAGAAACCAAATGGTGGAAAAGGGGGAAAGAAGGAGAGGGTCATAATGAAGCTAAAGACACCAAATAAATAAGAATTCCATAATTGGAGGCTTTACACTCTGTTTTGCCTGCTTCCTTAACCAGAGGAGAGAAATAAACTGATTTCAGGGTTTATCTGAAGACTATCTCAAAAAGAAAAAGCAAAACTGTATTTTTTATGATCATGCATCTTTCATGTGGCAGCTATGACACATGGGGGAGAGTGTCTTTAATTTTGAGGATGTCATCTTTGACACTGACTAAACTTTATTATCCCAGCAGTTATATTCAACTTATCAGGCAAACCAGGAATGTAATCTCTGTAATCATTCCGGTTTTGTACTTTAAAACATTGTGATTGAAGAGCATTTTGATAGTTTTGTCTCTAGAGCCTCTCACTCAAAACATCAGTTCAACATGCTAGTCTTCAAGAAAATGTGCTAGCTGAAAAGACAGACTAGTGCTTAAAGCATATTGATACCTGCAACGTTATAAAGAGATTTTATCTACTTTAAGGTAAGACAGAAATGTCTTTCAATAAATGTTTTGGGTTTACCTAAGAACTGCACGGGAGGAAACTTCAATGTGTACAAAAATGGTAGTATCACAGAGGCACTAATAAGATTTGAATTTCTAAAAATAATCAGTCATGACTGGTTCTTGGTATTTCCTTGACATTATGAAATAGTATCTATTTTAAAAGTCAATTAACATTTTTTAGTCACAGTAGACTGACATGAGTCATCAATTTAACAGTCCTAAATTTTGACATATTATGCATCAATAAACATAATTTCTTGCTATTTTTTTTTTATAGTTAGGTCTATTCTATAATTTTTTTTGAAAAATCACAAGACCACATCAGCAGTGAAGACATAGGATACTGTTTTGATAAACCATGTAACATACAAGACATTCAAAACCAGAACTAATTTCAGTATACAGATGATTGACTTTCTTTCCATTGCAGAATACAACTAAGATTTGTCTTGCTTATAGCTAACAAGAAAACCTGCTTTTCAGGTATTACTGTGAATTTTTGTTGAAAAACATATTTTTTTTTAAAACTATTCCATGGGGGGTTTTATTCGCAGATTTTCCTGTCTATGTGTGATTATTATACAGTTATTACTTCACTTTAGCTGCATTTAAAATGTTTTAAATGCTTAAATGATGGTAGCTTTAATAATAAAATGGTTTCCTTATCCGTATCAGGCACTAGTGTTTGGTTTTATCTACAAAGTTTTTGCATTATATATCACTGGTTTTGTTTGAGGGAAGTGTGTAGAGAAAGAAATTAGATTTTTTGGAAAAAAAAAAAATCAAATTCCCTTTTCCTAACTCTTGTCAAAGTTCTACCAAGGCTTTTTAAGTTGACTGTAGACTTTTTGAATTCATCCATTTATATGAATGCTTCTCCCTGCTATCAGCAGTTTAAAGCAAACATATCTGTCAGTTCTGGAGCTCACTTTTGCTGGTCTGAAAACCAGATGGTTTTGCCTTCTCCCTTCCACAGCTGTCCCCAGTGCTAGCTCACTCTTTAAAGATGCTAAGGGCTGCATGTTTCCCTGTGCTGTTGTACTGCTGAACTCACTTAGTAAATCTAACCCAGCAAGAGGTTTTTAAGAGTTTTTTCCATTGTAACAAATGAGGAGCAAACCCTACTCACAGGAAGTAGAAGTGTGACCAGGTTAGAAAAAGAAAAAAAAAAAGAGAAGTAGAAGGAACTTTCTGTGTATCAATTATTGTCTTGTAAGTATAAGCCCCTGACATGGGCTACAGGTTGAAACATAGATTTAGAAGAAACATAAAGATTTTAGTTATAGGCTAGCTGTATTGAAATAAGTTAGAGTAAGAAGGAATTTGGGCCCAGCTAGAGTCAATAAAATAGTTAAGAGAGCTAGACCTGAAATGGGTTTTAAGATGTTAGTAACTGATTACCAAACAACTGATGATCTGTCATTTGTATGTTTGTTTAGCTGTGCTTAGAATGAGGAACAGAAACATTGATAAGTGTAGGGAACAAGGACAATTACCAATTTCCTCCTTTGGTGGGAACTCGTTCAAAAGTCACGCAAGAGGAAACTTAGAGGTCACTAAAGTAATTAGGATTGTTAAAGTTCAGAAGGGAGAAAAGGTCAAAATGAGGAAGATGAGTAACTTCATCATTTTTTGGACCACTGACCCAATTCAAGACCACCGACTCAATTCAGAACACACACTATGCATGCTTAATGACATTTAAGCTCATTTCCATATGAAGCGGAGAATGGGAGGTGTTAATGTTATGAATATGCATTTGTATTTTGGATATTCATAATTTTTGTAAATAAAAACCTTTGTGTTTGCTTGTATCGGGGCCCTGCATCTTAGGGAGCGATCCCACACAGTGCCTGGCACCAAATAAAACATGCACTTTCTAACTCTAAACTGTTAGAGAGTTTTTGTCTGTCTCAGTTGGATATCGATATTAGATCGATATTCATATTTTGGTAAATCAGGTATTCAAGTGTCTTTCCCTTGTGTGTATCTATTCCTGGGCTAGCTTGTGGTGGTTGGTGTCATGCTTGCAGTGACAGTAGTTTCTCCGATTGCTGCGTGTCTTGCTGCCCTCAGGTGTGCAGTGCTCCTCGGGATCACATCAGTGCAGATGGGTGATGCACTTTGCACATCATCTGGCTTCCCCCTCTAGGCTTGGAAAAGGTTTTGGACAACCTTGAAAGACAGCTGCTCTCAAGCAGCGTTCCTGCTTCTGAGTCCTTCTTCTTTCCCCTTAGTAATATGAGGACTTCAGAGAAATTCTACTCTTTCCAGGCAGAAAAGTCTAAATTGTCCCCTAATCAGCTTTGAAAATGTGTGTTCTGTAACAGGCTCTTTGCACTTAGGTTTCCATAAAATTAAGAGAAGCACTTTAATAACTAACATTAGACAAAGAGTGGTTTATCTTCCAGCTTTGGTGATATTGATGAACCTTTTTACAACAGCAGAAGCAATGAAATTAAAAAATAATTATTAATTAAAATCTGTATTAAAGAACTTAGGTCTTGGACATGGAAATAACACCTTACATTTAATAATGTCTGTGTTGGAATTTAATAATGTCTGTTTATTAATACTGATATTGCATTGGGACAAAAAAGAACAATGCTGGAGATCGATTTTTGCCTATTCATTTAGGTTATGGTGATGTACTGATTCCATTAAATGCAACTGATAAAAATATTTTTAGGTGTGGTATAATACACCATGAAGGTCAAAATCAAATTTATATTAAATGAAATTAATATTACCTAGTATGAGCTTAAAACATCTGAACATACAACAATCCACATACTGTAAGTGCTAAAATACAAGCAGTGAAATGTTATATGCATAAATTTATGCATAGTGTACAATGAGTTTTCATTTACAACAATGAAGCTCCACTTCCATTGAATCATTTAGAAGAATTAGAAAGGATCAGTGATCTATAGCCCTATATTAAAAAGGACTAGAAAGAAAGAGTAAATAAACTTTCAGCTTTGAAAAACTTGTTAAATATTTCTATCTTAAAATTCTTTAAGGAACAACTGGTTAACTCTTCCTTGTCAATCATAATTTTAAATAGTGTTACGGGCCTAGATTATGCTTTTCTGCTACACTAAAAACAATACTGTAAAACCAGTGGTTTTCTTACTGCGTAGTCTGTTCTTTGCATCCATATAGGTAAGTCCAGCTCTTTTAGTAATAAATGGAAATTTCTGCAATTTTTCTTTTCTCATTGCAGATCCTATAAATCTAAGAATTTGACTTGCTGGTCTTTAGCACAGCCAGCTGAGAATAGAATTTCTTACCATGTGAGAAATGAGACTGGCTGGTTCATTGGGTGACTGGCATGCAGAGCTATTAGAAGTGACTAACATGGAAAATAGTTTTGCTATTGTCAATATAGGAAAGGAAAAAGGAAGGACTGGTCTGTTTTTAAGATATCTAGCTTAGTTTTGCAGCTTCAAAGAAACCTCCAATGAAGTTCCATCTGCCAACTTGGCATAATGTCCTATTGTTCATGTTGTTGACTAAGATGCTAAATAGTGTCTAGATCAATACTGACTCATGATGCAAGTGGTTCTCAGAGTCTTACAGTCCAGACAGACTTCCACTACCTTAGGTTCCACCCAACTCATAAAGTCCTCAGTATGACTATGGGGATACTGGGAAAGAATGTGTCAAAAGCTTTACTCAGACTGAGGGAAGGTATTTGCCCTGCTGTCTTCATCCAGTTGTTTCATCACAGAAGACAAGTTGATCAGGCAAGATTTCCTCTTGGTAAATCCATACTTGCCAGTCCAAATCAGGTTGCTGTCCTGAAAAGCTTTTTGAGGACAACTTGCTCTATAAATTTGATTGGGATTCAAGTAAGGTTGACCAGCCTTGTGTTTCTGTGGATCTTCCTTCTTACTGTTTTTGGAAGATGGACGTGATTTGCCGTGTTTCAATTGCTGAAGAATTTCTCTGTTTGTTTAATAGATAGCCATTTACATTTACAGTCCAGACAGCCAACTGTATCTTGAACTGCATCAAAAAAAAAGTGACAAGCAGGTTGAGGAAGGTCATTCTCCCTCTCTACTCTGCTCTTGTGAGATCATGCCTGGAGTACTATGTCCAGCTCTGGGGACCTCAGCATAAGGAGGACACGGGCCTGTTGGAGTGAGTCCAGAGGCAGGCAGTAAAGATGATCAAAGGGCTGAAGCACCTCCCATGTGAAAACAGGCTGAGAGTTGGTGTTGTTCAGGCAGGAGGTGTCTCTAGGGAGACTTTGTTGAAATCATCTGGTATCTAAAGAGACCTACAAATTATTACTAGGGCATGTAGTACTAAAATAAGGGGCAATGGCTTTCAGCTAAAAGAGGGTAGATTTAGATTAGATTTATGGTTCACTGGGAGCGTGGTGAGGCACTGGCATAGGTTTCTCAGAGAAGTTGTGGATGCCCACTGCCTGGAAGTGTTCAATTCCATCTTGGATGGGGCAACATGATCTAGCAGAAGGTGTGCCTGCCTATGGCAGAGGGGTTGAAACTAGATGACCTTAAAAGGTCCCTTCCAACACAAACCTTTCTGTTATTTTGTAGCAGGGAGTATCTCTCCAATAATGACAGTCACTCCACTCAACACTGCTGGATGCATCCTGTCCCATTTTGTATTTCACCTGTTTACCTACACACCTCTTACATGACTGAAAGAATGAGGCATTTTATCAGAATGATGGAACAGATTTTCTTAAAAACTCCTGAAAGCCAGTAAATTGAGTTACCAAATACAGAAGTCGTTAACCATTACAAAAGAAAAATACCAAGGGAAGTAGCTGATAATTCAGTCTTCAATTTCTTAGAGCAAAATTAGAACCTTCCTGGACTGTATGCATCAATCAAACCTTACTACCAGAGAAACTGAGTGGAGTCTTTTGTCTTGTCTTGCATGTGACTGTTTACTTAATGGATCCTTCTCGGCTAGAATCTACAGAATTGCCATTGCAATAATTTCCTCAAGGGAAGCTGTTGCAGTGACCGCTGCTGTCCACTGCCCAGGCTGGCTCCAGCGGTGTGCAGCAGGAGTGGGGAGCAGCCGGAGGCACGGAGCTTTAAGGCTGCTCCTCTGAAGCCTCTGCTCTACCCAGGGGAGCACCGGCTCCAGGCACTGCAGCAGTCAGCAGCCCTAGAGGAAGGGAAAGATTAAAAAGTAGCGGGGAGGCTTGCCACGGAAGGCAATGCAACTTTACTGGAAGGTATCCACAGCGGACAAGCCCAGATCTGACCCGAGCAACAACTTATAAAGGGAGGCGTTACAACGGGGATGGCTTGACAGGAGACCAATAGCGATCTTTAGGGGAGGGATGTGGACAGGGATGGACATTCACATGGGCCAATAGTCTTGAGGGGTGGAGGGAAAGGGGTCACAGGCCCCAATGGGGCATCGAGGTTCAGAGGATTTCCAGAGGGGAGGTATCCAAGGGGGCAGGGTCTCAGGGGATTGACGGGGACCATATAAGGAAAAACTGGGTGATGGACACCGAACTTTCGGGGACAAAGGGAGGGGTTTGGGTGATTGATAGGGAAAGAGCCAGAACAAGGGGAGGATAACCATATTGAGAGCACCAGGGGAGCGGCTCGGATCTGGGGCAAACCAACTGGGAATAGAAGTGGGGAAGGTACAGATGAACCATTGGGGTACAGAGAACATATGAAAATACAATAAAAACATCGCATCACCACAGGGAGCCACTCTCCAGGAGCTTGGATTTAATGGTAGAAAGAATCCAAAGAAATAAAACAATGGCAACAGCTTATCTAATGTTATACCAAAACAGAAATGACAAATTCTACTTTTCAAAAAACTTTTTTCATTTTGGAATATATCGAATCAAAACCAAAGTATTTTAGCAAGCCTGTTTAAGGGAATAAGGCTTTATATGATGTGCCTTTCCTACACCTTTAGTGAACAGATGGGTAGTAATCCTTTATGCAAGCAGTTGGGGCACTAAAGAAAATGTTGTCATTTTTTCTCCTGCTAGCCATTTATCTATTTAATTCTTTGACAGAACAGAGGAAATGTAACTAAATGTTCTGTTTTAATTAAAATGAAAGTAAATTTATTAGTCGGGGAAACTCTGTGTTCTGTTTATGCTTGGGAAACAAAACAAACATACGTCTGCTTCATTGTTTGTCACCCTCTAACACGAGGTTATTTCTTGTTGCTTATTTGGCCTATTAAACAGATCATACTAGTCATAAACTTAATTTTTCTTAATTCTAACTAATTATAGAGAGCACTAATAAGTAAATGGCAAAAGAAAAGCACATCCTGAGAAACCTTCCAGTAGATGGTGGTTTTATTAACTAAATGGCAACCATGGCATTACCTACATGACAGCATGTAATTGGCTGGTGGAACTGCAGTATTTCTTTAAGTAGAAACAAATATAGTAAGAATTTGTTTCTTGACTCTCACTTCTATTTCTTTGGTTGTCTTGTGGCCTGGCTAGAGGAATGCAACAGAGGGGCAGCAAGGAGGGGCTTTTACCTTGGTGATATCAAAGACTTATCTCTACTGGAATTTTTAAACCTTCAGTAAAATCTTATGATCTACCACTTGTCCTAAGTACACTGGAAGGGGATATACACACAAGGCTAGGCACTGCAGAATAGGAAGTATGCCATGCTTACATATTAGCCTTTATGGGGGAGAACCCCCATCAGATACAGTGGTTAAGGATGCCGCTGTGGACAGCGCTATATGGCTTTTAACTTTGTTTGTCATTTGATGCTTCTAAATAAAAATGCTGTCCATCTAAGCTTTCAGAATTTGGAAGTGACCAAGAAGTTTATCCTTTGTTTCACTTCCCCTCAGTTTCTTCCCCTTCCAGAAACATACTCAGATGTGTCCTTTTTCCTACTCAAATTGGAAATTAGATTAATCCAGTTAAGAGAAACACTGGGATTAGACATTAACTGATTCTACAGCCCTGTACTAAAAACTGTTGTCCCACAAAGTGATGTAGAAGCTCTACTACAAAGCTCAGTAAATTTCAAAATTCAACTTTTGTCCTATGTTAGTGCTCAATATAATTACAAAATATGACTACTACAAATATAGGGCAAATTTTTCCCCTTGTGACAAAGAAGGCCAACAGAATCCTGGGTTGCATTAGAAAAGCATTACCAGCAGGTTAAGGGAAGTTGTCCATTGCCTCCGTCCTGGTGAGGCCCATCTGGAGTGCTGAGTCCCATTCTTAGCCCCCAGTACACAACACACGTACTAGAGCAAGTGCAGCAAACAGTGGTGTAACTTATTAATGGATCAGAACATCCACCATATCAGGTGAAGCAGAGAGCCGGTCCTGTTCAGCCTGGAGAGGAGAAAGCTCTGGGGAGATCTTACCAAAATGTAAAAATACCTGATGAAGCAGGGGAGGTAAAGAGGAAACCAGACTCCTCTCAGTGGTGCCCATTGACTGGGCATGAAACTATGAGCATACATTTAAATATTTAAATATATTGTTGGTCCTGTACCTTTTTGGAAGGAGCTAAATAATATATGTACACATTTTCATACTGGAAGAAGTGCTAAAAAAGAATAACTGGAAAAACATACAGCTATAGTACAGGGAGTATAGGATACAGTACAGAAGGACTGCTAAGTTTCAGTGAAGAATCTGTATCAAGAATTTCCCAATTTTTCCTTCACATATCTTCAGCATGGTTCAGCATTATGGTTTCAATGGAAAGGATATTTTCACTTCAGTAGAAGTTGCAGCATCATCTTGTAACATTTTACATTTCCCCTTTTTTGATCTGCCATTAGCCTACTGAATGCTGAGTCTAAGAGAAGCAATTTCTTTATCTTAGTAAAGATAAAAAGTACATAATATGCCCCAGAAATAATATGCTTTTAGATAATATTATGAAAATCTATCTTTATATTGTCCCAGGAGCCTTTGCTTGTTAGTTTTTTACTACCTCTAAGCAAAAATTTATTAAAGCTCTTGTTACAGTGGGAAAGAAGGTTGTATCTCACTTCCAGCTGTAAGAACCAAACTCCACCATATATAACGTTCATTATTTGAAATAGAACATATTTGTATCTGATGCTTTATATAGGATATCTGAATAGCCATTTGCAACAATACAGAGAACCTTGACCTGTGAGGATTTAATACCAGTCTGTGTATGAAAAAAAGTTTATGTTTTGCCAACATTAATTTCAAAAACATCAGGATAATTTCATTGCAAGATCTAAACTTACAAAAATTCCACCCATTACACATGAGCATTACACAGTTACCAGAAAGTATCCCATTTTACACTGGTCACTTCATGACCTACAATTACACAGTTGTATTAGTTTCCTAGGAAACACCCCAATTAAGCAAGTTTGTGAAATTCCACAGGATGGGCAGAAAGATCTACTAATGTCTAAGTCAATCACATCATTGCCTTCAACTGAGTCTTCCTTCTTGTCTGTTTTCATGCAGAGACTGCAAGATTGACACACCACGCTACTCTTTTATGGCCCTTTATATTTTTTTCTATCTTTCCTGCATTCAGAGAGGGACTGATTAGCTCAGAGTTTTATGGTAACAGGTAGGAAAATGCCAGGTATTATGTTGTTTTCTCCAAGTCCTGTCAGTATATTTTACCTGCTGTTTCATGTAATACTAAAGGCAAGTGACTATATTATCACAAGATTTTTGTGACTGGCAACTGTTATTGGCATCATATATCTAGGAACAGCTGTTGTTGTTTTATTAGAAAATACTCCAGTGATGCTTAGTGTAGAAGGAGCCAAGGCAGTATCAGCAGAACCATTCTCTGCAATTAGTATAGTGTAGAATTTGCTAACATGTATTAAAAATTTACTTTTTGTAATCAACTATTTAAATTTTTTAGAGGAAATGTATGCCTTACAGAATATTCAGAGAGATCATACACAAAATGAACTGTCTTAATCCTATTCCCTCTGCATATTTGTGCATGTTACCAAATTAAAAATAAAAATATAGAAGCATGATATGAGAATCCTCCAGAGTTTTCATTAGGAACATGAACATGACTCAGTATGTTCATCTACTAGACAAGTTAAAAATTTCTGTCCTACCACTATGTATCAGAAAATGAAAAATTTAACTGCTGTAATCTATTTTGGTATGGTTTTCTGTTAGCTATCTAGAGATAGAAAGGTAACAATATTGTAAATGCATTTGATGTCAAAATTATTTTTGCATTTTTATGTTTTACTACACTTAGATCCTTTTTTAAACAAAAATAGCAGTAGCATGGTGAGTCAATTATGCCCCATTGTGATGCATCATCAAACTATCATCAAACTATATACATTATTTTTATATTCAACTTGACATATGATGCTTCTAAACTCGAGGCCCAATTGTTAATTCCACTTATTGATATATTTTTAGACGATCGTTTCTAAAGAACTGTCATTAGCAAATCATACACAAACTTTTAAGAAAATTCACTCCTGCATAAATTAGTAGTTTTAAGAATATTTATTAATAACTCAGTAAATAAAAATGTTCATCTATTAAGATGAGAAACATAGCTTGGTAGGGAGTGTCAAATATGTTCTCCGATGTA
This sequence comes from Corvus moneduloides, assembly GCF_009650955.1. Classification (NCBI taxonomy): domain Eukaryota; kingdom Metazoa; phylum Chordata; class Aves; order Passeriformes; family Corvidae; genus Corvus; species Corvus moneduloides. Next base: position 84,190,131 of record NC_045476.1, read on the forward strand.
CAGCTGGGTCTGGTTCTTATGCACTGCAGCTGAGAACAAAAATAATGATTTGTGAATGTGAAATTGGTGGCACCAAATGGTAGAATCCTTTGTTTTCACTCCTTCAAATCTAGGAAAAAGGGAAGGGGTTTGTGAATTTTTGTAGACTGAGAAGTTGCTGCTGGAGGTAGAGCTAACTATGTTATTCCCTGATGTTTTTGAACAAGAACATGAAAATTCCCAGTGCAGTTGCTCTCAGCATGTGAGCAGAGGTTCTTGGCAGCGACTGAGCTAATATTCTTCAACTGCAGTTATTAGAGTGCACATGTTTAAGAAAGAGTTGGACTTTAACTTGGCAACATCCTTATCCCAACATGATCTTAGCCATCCCTAATCCATCTGTCTTGCCTACAGGAACTTTGTAATCTATAAATGACCTGGAATTTTCATTACTTTATGTATTAATGAACCACTTAGAGTTTTTTCAATTGGTTGAATGTTAGCTGGATGATTAGCTCTCTAGCAGTTACCTGCAAGACAATCAATGCATGTTTAGTATATTAAGCACCCACAAAGAGAAACTGATTTTGTGACCATGTTCTATAATTTATTAACTGGAACAACAGAAGAATAATTTTGTTTTAAATCTGTAGAAACTAGTTTATTTCTGGTACAGCTATACATGTCCTTCAAAACTCATCTATCTCCTTTTCAGTATTGCTTTTAAACATAGAAAGTCCACAAGTTAGAAGGGACAAAAAGACCCTCTTCTTTTCTTCTGGCCCTGTGATCATTGTCACAAGCTCTCAAGTCTAGGAAGGGAAATTACTGAACGCGACTGACAAAGTTCTGTATTTTGATATACTTCTAGAATTGTGTAAATTTTCTGAATTCCTTAGGCAAGACCCATGCACACAATGGCTTCAAGGGTTATATCCAAATTTCCTTGGAATTCCTCTGGGAATCTGCTGCAGTCCCAGACAGTAACTTCATTTTGAGGTTCTTTTCGTCAGACTTTATTTCCCCATGACAAATTCAAATTCTTTTAGCATTCAAACTGATGAAAAGATTGACCTAACATCAGTAACATCAAATCTCAGTATTTAGTCTTAAAATGTAGGCTTACAAGAAATGTCAGAGTTCATTGAGGCTAATTTTTTCAAACTGTCAGTTTTTCCTTGAAATGGTGTAATTTTGAATTCTTAAGAAAACTTTGATCATTGCATATTAAATTAGTCTGCAATACTGGCTATAATCTCTTTACACAGATATTCTTTACTCCTGCCTGTGAGAAGACTCTAAAATATGTCAATACAAATGCATGTGCATGTATTTATTTTATAAATATATATAGAGAGAAGAATTATATATAATATAATATAAATATATATAATATAAAGAATTGCAGATTTTCACCTTCTAAATGCCTTTCTGGAGCATCAAGACTTCCCTCTGCTTGTCAAACATCCTATTGCAGTAACAAATGAGTTGATGACTTATGCTCTGAGTAACTGGTGAATATTCATAATTCCATTTTAGTAAATGGAAATTAGTGAGAAAAGAGCTTAAAAAGAAAATGTTTTGTTTTCAACTGTATCCCTGGGTTGTTACACCTAAGCAGCATTTCATCCAAGGGTAGGTAGGCTGAAAGGCAACCCTATATTTCATCTCTTCCATTTTATGCACTGAGGATTGTTTGACATGAATTTGTTTTCATGTGAAATTGTCTGGACTTTAAGAGAATGAAAGGAAACATGTATCTTTTCATTCCTTTTTTCCCTCATTTTTCCCCCTCCATGTTACTAATGCAACTACCTCCCTGGAAAGGGGATTAAATATTTGCTTCTGCCATAGTGCAGTAAAATAGTGAAAGCATCTGGATAAAAGCAGCCCATCCCCCAGATCATGAGATCTGAATCTGAAGCTATGCACAACCTAACAGAAGTTGCATGAGAGAGAACATTCTGAAGACTGTGTATTAAAGCATTGATTCATGTGTTCTGCAGTTGCAAGCCAGAGGACATATAAACAGCAAACTGAAATGGCTTCCATTTCATTCCCTCCAAGAGCTTACACCCCCCAAATTCAAACAACTAGCTGCTTCTTGCATTCAATTCCCTATCCTGCTAGCAAAATCATTTTTAATGTATATTGCTGGGCAGCTCAGAGTGATTTTGTTTGAAAAGTTCTCAAAATCCAGCAGTCCAAGTGATCTCAGTGAGCAGTGTTGTTCTTTCCTTATAATCTGGTGTAACAGCTTCTCTTTTGGTTATGTTAAATTGTAGAATCACTCTTTTCAGCTCTCCTTTTCAAATCTAGATCATTTGTATATGGGGTACCTATCATTTGTACTTCAGATGCTGCTTCTGACCCATAATACATTATAAAAAATAGGCAGGAGCTTTCTTTTCTTTCATCTTGTCATTTCCTGCCGGAGCTTTGGGACTCAAGCACGCTCTGGTTTCATGGCTCACTCCAGGGTACATGTCCTGCTGGCTGGAAGCAAGGTTCCTTTGCACCAGCAGGGAATGTGCCAGGGCTTTCACTTGTATGTTAATTAAATTTTTAATACGCTGCCTTAGCAGGTAGGATAAGCAGAGTCTGACACGGTTGACCCATTCCTGAAACCCTGAATCAGGAGAATGCCATTAATCTTAATTCCGAATAAGGTGTGTTTGGAGTTAAAATGTTATACAAGGTCCAGATTTTTGAATTACTTTTGCATCACCCAGCCTGTCTTGATCCAGACCAGCCTGAAATGGCACAAATTATCCACCAACTTACAGTCACTGGTGTAGTGATATGAATATAGGGGTGTTAGAGGGCAGGAAATCTTTAAAGAAGTAGGTCTGATCTGGCAGGGGACAGGTTGTTAATGTGACACCTGTGCCCCACCAGGATTGGAAGGAGACGTTAAAGGGCATCATTCAGTCTGAATCTTACAGCCACCGCCGGACCATGTGGACGGCTGATGAACGAGCCGGGCAGTGGAATGTTTAGCAGGCTGTGACGACTTTGCACAGAAATAGGAAAATTTATCGCCGGCTTACCACAGCAGTGCCGTACTGCCCGCTTTCGGTGGCGCGCCCCTTCTGTGCACTCCCGCCCCGCTCGGCAGCCCAGCCCTCCCGGCCCCCGGCCCCCCTTCCCGGCACCGAATTTAGGGGCTCGCTGTCACCAAGCTGGAGCCGTCCTTCTTCTGCACCTCAAGCACCAAAAGGGGGGTTTCGCAGCCGCCGCGCAGTTGCCGGACAAGGATATTCCTGTGCCCGAACGCACCGGTTATATCGGTACGGGAGGACGGATGGATGGATGGATGGATGGATCGGTATGTGGATGGATGAATCGCGCATCTGTCCGAGCGCCGGGGCTACCCCTGCTCTGCCATTGCGCGCAGGAGGCTGCGTGCGGCCCCGAGTGCTGGAGCCGGGGAAAACAAGGCGGGGAGGGGAGAAGGACGGGGGCGGGCGGACGGGCGCGGAGCGGGGCGGGGGCGGGCGGCGGCGCGGCCAATCGCCCGGGCTGCCGGCGCTGCAGGAGCGGCAGCGCGGGGCTCAGGGCTCCGAGGGATGCGGAGCCGGGGCCGGGTACCTCTCTGAGGACGGCGAGCAGCTGTGCCGCCAGCACCGCGAAAAGTCCCCATTTGCTTCTTATAAATTAAAGTGCCTTGTCACCAGTTAGGGCAAGTCAGCCAAGGTAAGGCTTAAATAAAATGACACTTTAATATGTGACAACATGGATATTTCTGGACAGCGGTGCCGCTAACACAGCCTTCCGAGTAGCGCAAAATATTTTGTGCAATAATGCTATCGTAGTGGGTGCACAACCTGTAATTTGTCTGTGTTAAAGTTGCCGCTTGCACGTAAGCCTTACCCTTGTGGTGCTGTAGAAACGTGTTTGCTTATCCGAGGCAGTTGCAAAGGGACCTGCAAAATACAGCCTTAGAAAGGCAGCGGCGCTCTGTGTATGTGTTTGTGTGTGACCGTGCTCGTAATACCTACAGTTCTGCTCCTTAACTTATGGGGATAATGTGCAGATGCGTTTTAATGGTGACGGCAGGCAGATTCTTTAGCTCGACTCGCATATGTGAGCCTTTTTTTACCATAAAAACGCGTGCCATGTTGAACTATATGTGAAGAACATTAAGGTTGGTATTTGAATAGCAATTTCAGGGGTTTGGGTCGGTCCCGTCCCCCCCTCCCCCCCCCCCCCCCCCCCCCCCCCCCCCCCCCCCCCCCCCCCCCCCTTGTTTGTAATATTATATGTGCTAACTGAGGATTGAAATTGCATCAAGAGAAGACCTCCTGCAGATTTACCTTTAGCTGCTTGTTAAAGCTTATGCAGTCACCTAACTTTACTTTGTGTAAAGGGCACTGTAAATAATGCACAGGCAGAAATAAATCTTCTCTTGATTTCCTCCTAGCCCACCCCAACAGTACATTTCCTAATGAACAAAAACTGTTATGTGCCTTTAGTTCACACCACATTTTGACTGATTGAACTGTCAGTGGTCTGGAACTGGGTGCTTTGGCAAGCAAGGAGTTCCTCAGGATGACTGCCCTAGTGTGTATCTTTGAAAACAACATAGTCCTGAACCTGTGTGTGTATGTGTGTTTCTGTGAGAGTCTGTTTTGTGTACATGAGTGACAAGATACAAGGAGGACAGGGTACAGAAGCCAATGAAATGTGGCAAACATAGATGTCTGCATGTATTTCTCTGACTGGATTTCTGTAAAGCAGTATCAGCATTTCTTATATTTTAATGTAGTTTATCATTCAGATTAGGGTTTGGGATAAATTCAATTTCACGTGCATCAATGCCCCATTAGTTTTTCACAGTCAAAAGAAATACAATGGAAAATACAGGTAAAATTATGACTTCAGTTAACACAGGTGAAAAAATCACTTCAAGGTACAGAATTTATTTTTCATTCCGAGACACTAAGCATAGCTCCTTCATTTCCAAATCTTTACTTCTATGCTGCAGTCAACCATACACAGTTGTGTGAAAACACTGAAGCCTTCCTTCTGCATAAATTATCCTTCTACTGAATAATAGTAAATGTTTGTTTTCAGGGCAAATATAAAATTAATTTAAAAGTTTGGCACATGCTTGGCATTTTGCCTAACTGTAAAGGTAAGAAGATTGATTTAGAGAAATAACCAAAAGGCTTCCCTAACCTACTTCACTGCCTTTAACAGAATATTTCATTTCATACTTTTGTGAAGAAGATATAGTATGGTATAGTTACCTAATGCAAATTAAGGTGTGGCTCTTTTTATTTTTATGTATACCTATGGAAAAAGTGTAATACTCTTCTTTTGTAGTTAAAGTTACTAATCATCCTACTTAAAGACTACAATAAATAATTTTTTTTCATTTCTCCTTAGAAAATGTCAATCAAACAGAAAACAAACAAACAATCCAACCAAAAACCCCACAAAACAAATCAAGGAAACAACCAAACCCACCCATTTACTATTACCTACTTTTTTAAAAAATGTCAGGAGAAGTAGTGTGTCAGGCAGCACTTTACTTTAAACAGGAGCAAATCCAGTGCACAAGCGTGGCTTAGGGGGCACTGTGCTGCTGACTGAACCATTTACAGATGAGATTCAAAACTAAATGCCTTCCACTTGCAGGTATTGAAGATCCTAGAAGACTTTCTAGGATAGGATTGCTGACTCTTCTATTAGGACAAAATACCAGTCAAAGTTTTTATACTTTGCACAGTTTAATTCCTCAAGTAGCTTAGTTTGAGAGCATTGTTCTTTACTACCTACATTAAAAATGTTGTTTAGTGTTTTTGTCCTGCAATGCAGAGACTGTAACTCAGCCACTTCGTTGGTGCATGCTGTGCTAATTCATGGTAGTAGTTCTGGTGAGCATATGCAAAGTTATAAAACAACTGGGGATAAATGTCTTCAACATCCAAAATTAGTGTATGAGGGTGCATGTGTGCACACCAGAGAAGCACAGTTGTTGCTGCACCAGTACTGACATTCCTGTGGTGCGTAAAATTTACATAATACCCTTCAGGGAATAATCTGTACTTAAAAGTGACTATATATATTTTTTTTTTAATAATTTTGTCTCTGAACTCTTAAACATTTAAGATGTGAGCTCTAAACATTAAAGATATGAGGAATTGAACTATTAGTTCTCAATATGGTTGTTTGGAAGATTTCAACCTTTATCTCTGGCTGATAAATGAAATTTGAAAGGTATGAAAAATTCTGTTAACCATAGCTCCTGCTCATGGTTAAGAGCTGCAGTTCTGTTAATACAATTAGTGCTAAAAATTATCAGTCTTATCAGATTAATAAAACCAGCTAAATACCAGTGAGTCATCTGTTCCAAGTGGATGAACATGAGCTCCTGTTTGGACAGCTAACAGCTAGTTAGCCCTGGCAGACCTGTCCTGCAAAGCGGCCTAAGATAAACCAACCATCAAGACACCATGAGGCACAGTTTCTTTGTTTATAGGCAATGCAAAAAAAGGGTGACCACTGACATGGCAGGCAGGGGATAAAATACGTAGTAAAACCCACCCAACACCACAAAGGGACTGTATTTATAGAAGAGATTCTAACCATCTTCTCCTAGAGGGAAACGATACATGCGTGAAGGTCATAAGAAGAAACTCCATATGAAAACCCCAGCATAGCCTACAAAGGTTTATATAATCCAGCATGTATATCTCACTAGCCTTAATTATAGTAGAAAACTTATTTTACATGGTCAATAGTGCTGTAGTTTAAATAGTATGTGTATAGTCTGGTGATAAATCAGGGTGAAGTGCTTACACTTCATCATATACTTGATGGGCAGTCTTGGAAATGTCCCTGAAGCGCTCTGTAACTTCATGTATGACATGAGCATTGCACAATAATAATAGAATGAATATTGCATGTTTAAAAGAAATGCTGCAGAACCTAATACTGAAGTGTTACTGTCCCCATTACTCTATTCTTCAGTTTTGAATTATACACAATTTTGCTATTCATTTCCAGCAAACGAAGCTACATGGAATTTGGAAATTCAAAGAATGGAAGTGTAATTTTTAAGAAGCTTCTGAACTGAGAGCTAAAAAAATCATGTATCATATAAGGGAGAACAAAGATTGGCAGGATAAGATTTTTTTTCCTCCCAGATCAGGTTTTATCAGAAAAACAGTTCATACTGAAATGTTTTAAAAGATGCTTTTAATAATGTACCATTACTTTTTTTTCTTTTTTTTTTTTTTTTTTTTGACTGGTTTCTATATTCACCAGAAGAATCAACAGGATTTAAAAGAAACCAGTTTGGGATTTGAAAGGAGTAAATAAGACAAATCTCCTATTTAAGGGTTGTTTTTATGTGGAGGAAGTTGCTGTTTCAGGTTTGGTTTGTTTTTTTTTTTTTTTTTTATAAATCATGTCTTTGTGGATTGAACATAACCAGAATAACATAGTCATGTAGCTTTATAAGTAATTGAAAAGCAACTTGGTAGCATTTGCACATCTGCAGTCCTTATATAATGAAAATACATTCAGTGGTTGCTTGAGGCCTGGAAGAAATGCAGTTTTGCTTTATGGCAATTGTCATTTTTATTTTTGTGGAATTAGTTCAAACTTGGGCAGAGTTAAGGCTGGGTTTATTATCACAGAATAGACAAAGCATTTTTTTACAATTACAGACTTTTCTCCCCACTCCTTATGAAATTGCTTGCTTCTTTTAGGCAAACCTTCTTGAAAAAGGGAATATATTTAGGTCACAGACATATTATTCCATTCTCACTTCACCTTACCTAGATTTCGATATAATTTATCCGGTGCTTACATGGACAAATTTCAAGGCTGTGTATGAAGTGTGGTGTAAAAATACCCAAGCTAGCTGAGGTATCAGCTGCATTTCTACCATAGGACTGTGGTGATCTGTGACATTTTTGTTCTTTGTAGTACTGCACAGACTAATGTAATATTGAGCCCTGAAACTGCTCTGCAAAAGATATCAGCCACATTGTCTTGACTTAACAGATGGGATGAGTGAGGCAATAGGACCATCAGGCTTTTCCTTAGGAGAGTGTTGGATGGAGAAGTGGGAACTGCCATTTCCTCATTCAGGTCCTCTCTTAGATGGGGACAGTGAACTGGGCACTTGCAAATCAGATATCTTCAAGTTTTTCATGTACTTCAGTTGCTTGAACCGTTCTTGGAGAAATCTGTCTCTCCTTGGTAGTGATATAGAAGTACACACTTCAATATATGTGGTTAAATACTTCGTAGCACGTCTTCTCCCTGTGCAGTATTCCTGTTGAAAACAACCAACTCTTTATTTGGTTGACTCCTGGTGTTGGCATTTCCAGGTGTATCATAGAATCATGAAATGGTTTGGATTGAAAGGGACCTTTAAAGAACATCTAGTCCAACCTGCTCTGCTCTGCCACAGGTGTAGTCATCTTTCACCAGACCAGGTTGCTCAAAGCCTTGAACACTGCCAGAGATGGGACATCCACACTTTGTATGGGCAGCCTGTTCCAGTATCTCCATCATGAACTGTATTGTTTTATAATTAATTGCCATTAAGCCCTCAGAGCACAGTTGTTGGTATATATATGGTATGCGTACACATACACACATATTCTTTGAGACGGTACAAAGAAATTAATAGTAACTTTTTTTAAAAAAAGTTACAATGTTTGGAACTCTTAAAAGCATGTAAAAATTACTAGTAACATTGTTTGGCACTAGACTTAGCAATTTTTTTACCAAAGTCATCTTATGTTCACAGATGGGAATGTGCATTTTCCTAATTATATTAAATTATTTATTTGAATTCTATGATCAGTCAACTTAACCAAATCAGTAATATATTGTTATAAAAGTTATACATTTGGATTTGAATACTGTCTACTTTACATCTTGCTCTTGCTGGGCGGTGGGAAAGCTGTGAAGGAAAATCTTTTGGTTCAAGAGATATGATTGCTTTCATTTTCAATTATTATACTTTGCCCAGAGAAAATAATCTTGTTTTGTCTTTTACTTGTGAACAAAATTTATATATTGGGCCATTGTTTGAAGGATGTTTTAGCATGTTACTTCATATTGGGGTGAAATTTCTCAGGCTTGTATTCGGTCAAACTTTCAGTCATGTTCTGCTGTTGATGATATGACAATAGATAGAATAAGTAATTTTTTAAAATAGCAGCATGAATACAATCTCTATAATTGCAGGGCAAGCATTTGAGGTATTCAGAGCCAGGTTTGAGACTGCCTCAGTGTATCCTGTCCTATGTGTAAGGTACAAGTGTTCCTTCAGTAGAGAACCTTCCTATAATTAGTGAAAAATTTAGTAGTTTAGCAATTGTCTCAGGCCAATAATGCTGCTATTAATTTTCAGGGTGTTGGAGTGCGTATGCATGTGTTTGTGCATATTTGAAGGAAAACAGTTGCTAAAAGGGAGCTAGTTCCTTTAGTTTGTTCAATAGCGAGAAAGATTTCAATTGACTGTAAAAAGGTATTTTTAACACTGATGTATTGTATTAGCACCTGGGAAGTGCTGACTGTTCTAAATGTAAAATCTTAGCTTTCAGGAGAGGTGAAATAAAACTAGGGCATATAAACAGCATTTTAGCATGTTAGCCATTAACTGCTCATGGCAACTGCCAGTGTTTAAAAATAAAAGGGAAACTCATTTCTGTCTGGATTACAGTCCTCAATCACTATTTCTTGTATGTTTTACATTTGGTCTTTCAATAAATAATAAGCTTCCTTACTGGAGTAATAAAATCAAGAGAAAAGCTACGCCTCATTTATTACATGCAATTTCCACACATTTTGCTGATGAAGAAAATTTGTTATATATTTGCTGTCCATTAAAGCATGAGTTCTTGCATTCATATTAGGGAATTTGAGCTCAGAGTTATTATCTTGACTACTCAGCCTAGAGAGATCTTAAATATTTTTCTATTTGCATGAGGGAAGGTATAAAATAATCAGTTCATTTAGCATTGTATGTTAAGTTGGGTTTTTGTATTTTTTTTTTTTAAGTTATGAACCATCTAAGAAACTTCTTCTAGAAAACTGATGAAGTATAATGATCATTCTTATATTCATTCATTTTCAATGAATGCACAACTAACACTTTGAATCCGGTGCAGCTTTGTACTAGGAACCCTTCTAAGTGGTTTTGGGAAATATCAAAACAACCAGCAAGCTAATATGTTTTCAAGTGGCAGTCAACATTTCTAGCTGGTTGAGCTTCTTTCAGTGTCAGGTAGACTGCCAGAGTATTCACAGTTACAGTTGATCCATACAAGGTCTAGCGTTTCCTAAACTGGATTTATTTGTTATCTTGTGTATTCTCAGGGCAGCTATCCAAGGCATACAGTTCCCTGTGCATTAACACAGTGGGTGCACCAGAATTGTCCCAAGCAGCAGCAGATAGTTACTGATCCTGCAGCAGATGTGACCTGCTGCCACAAGTCTCTTCAAGCAGCAGGTATCTCTTCCCAGGTGTTTAGCAGGCACGTTATGGGCATGTAGACTGTGCACAGTTCTTAGATAGGGAGTGGGTCCCCAGAGCTGACTGAGTGCTGTGGTTCATTCCCCAGCTTGCTGCTGGGACATAAATGCTTTGACTTGACAGTGCATGTCACTTGTGTGCTATAAATTGGACAGTAAGTTTCGAGGGCTTAGGAGGAATGATCATGTTACATGAATATTTTTCTGGAGGAGGCCTTTGCATTTCTCAGATACTACTCAAACAACTGCATCTTTCTGATACCAACCATGTTTTAAACGAAAATAGAAAAACATAATGTTGGAGACCTCTTGCTCTGTTAAGTAGGAGTTAGTAGATGGATATGTATTACCAGAGAATCGATCCTTGGAGAACATAGCGGAGCTTATGGAGAATGTATACAAAAATTATTCAGCCAACATGTGGCTGCTTTTCTCTAGAACTTGGGGGTTTTATTTCCTGAGTTAATTTTCTGATGGATTAGAGAGCTATGTCATTTTATAGGAAGGTTTGTCACATTCTAGATCTAAAGCAGAGATAGTTGGGGAACCAACAGGGGGGATGAAGGGAAAGAAAACTAGGGCAGCATTTTTTTTATGCTCTTTCTTTAGCCATTAGGCAGATGAATGGAAAAGATGACCAGAGGGATGTTCCTTTGTAAGGACCTTTGATAAGTAGCCTAGATGAAAACCTATTCAGGAGGTTCATAAATACCTCTCAAGGAAAGCCAGAAGGAAGACAGTTGACTATGTAGCCTTGCATTGTGACTTGAAGGCTAATGAACTTGAGCTCTTTCAGACTAAATAGGTCAGGTGATGGCTGATTTCCTAAAGCTATTAATGCCTACTGTGCTACTGAAGCCAGTTTGGCTTATGTTACATTATGGTAATGTGTTTGCTATGCTATGTCATATCAATATACCTATAAGTTTTCTAATTCTGAACTGAGACAGGAGATGTCCCCATTTATGTTTGTTTGGGATGATTTTTTGGATATTTTTATAATGAAAAAGAGGTATAACATTCTTGAAATGCAGTGAGTTTCCTCCACAGGACCATGGTGTGATAATTTTACTCATTATATTATAATGAGCACTTGCTGTATTTATTGTGGAGCTTAATATATTTTAATTACTGTTGTGACTCCCCTGCAGAACAAAACTTAAGCGTGTCTCCATGTACATGGTTCACTTAAATGAATTTCTTACAAGTTTTGGGACTTGTGAGCACATACTTATTTGCAATATACAGCTGTAATTTTGCTTTTAAAAGCAGGGTATTTCTTAACTTTGCAGAAATCCCAAAACATGGATGCTTGTATATTTAGCATTCATATTTTATACCAGGTGAAAGATGAGTGGTTTCATTAAAACACTTTTGTATTAAAGGGCAGCTTGTAAATTTTTTGTTTGGGATTGTGGTGTATTCATTAAAATTATAGCTCATGAATTAATGTCATTTGGTACTCGACCCCCCCTCCAAATCTGCACCTTTTAGATTCAGGTTTATATTTTTTTGAAAAATATTAGTCAATATTTAAGCAGGTTTATTGAATCTGCAAGCTAATTAGAGGAACTCTAATACAGAATTGGTTTTTTCTTCTGAAGATTGTCAACATTCTGGCAACAACACTGTATTCAGAAAAATGAGAACAGGGAAAGGAATGTCATATGAATTGGCTTGTAGGCAAGGTCTTTAGCCTGTCAGTCTATGTAGTCAATCTTTGTAAATTGCTGGTGATCTTACTGTGACACCAAAGATTTTTATAATGACATTTCTGCAATGTCCACATGCAGTGTTAGCCCTGAAGGAAACAGTTTGCTCCTCTCTATGCTTTCATGATGTTGCCAGAAAAGTCAGATTCAAAATGAGGTAACTGCCAATTCAGAAAACCACTTCATATTTTTAAGTCTCAATGTTGATAAAACAGTATTTTTCAAACAAAGTTGTTTATCTTTTGCAAAACCTGAAGGCCAGCTTCATTTTCTTTTTCTAAAAACTGCAGTATTAGTAAATCCAAACTGATAGATAACTCTTTAATCAAATCATTCTGTTCTTTTCTGTACTCTTTCTCTACTGTGTCACTTTTATTTGAACATCTTTTACCACCACCAGAGACTTGCAAACAGGAATTTACTGAATTTATGAGTACACAGCAATTATTTATTTTCTGATAGAAGCAGTAGATAGGTAACCGACTCCCAGGCAGAATGTTATAATGCCTGACTACTCCAACATGAGGTCCTACGGAGTCCCTGAACACCAGACAGCTACCACTCAGGTAGGTAATTGTGAACCTCCATGGCATCTGCAGATGGGGCAATTGTTATTCTCTCTGAGTCCTTGCCTTGCCAGTTCCCCACTTTTTTCCTTACACCTTTACACTTTTTTATGACTTTTTCATTACTGCCAACTCTGTATTTTCACTCCTGTCTTTATGTTAGCTGTAGCTACATTAAAGGTCCAAGTTCTTTTGCTCCATTTTTGTAGAGTCCTGACATGAGAGAACATCATATTTGGAACAAAGTTGGACTTAGAATAATTGCAGAAACAAGGAACTTCCAATGGATAGTTTAAATAAAATTTGGCCTCATCCCTGCTGTAACTGTGAATGTACACTGTCTGCAGGAAATGGTAGCTTATGGACTGCATGTAATTACTGGCCTGTGAAGCTCCTGTCTCCTATGTATCTCATGCCAGTAAAAGGATGTGCTGTGTACCTGATGTGCAATTCTGCTGACCAATTTTAGCAATTGATTAAAAAGGGCAGAAAGCAAAAGACAGAAGAGATGAAATAATGAATTCAATAAGGAAATAAAAGTATGTCATTTAAGAAAGAGATTGAAACCTTTTTTTTAGCATATGATACAAGAAAAGAAGGCATGACTAAACCTGTTTTTTGCTCCTCTTGAAGTATTGTTCCAGATTATTGTAGGAAAGGTGTCAATTAGAGTCAGCTCCTTTATGCCTTCTTATCTTTTTCTTTTCACAAGAAGATGTAGTTAGTTTTACAGGTTGCCACATAATGAAGTTGATTTTTTCCCCCTCAAGAAGCTATTTATGCAGTAGATATCTTACTCCTAAAGAGGATTACAGGCTTAGACCAAATAATCAGGGTTTGTAAATACTTTTTATGATATTATAAGCAAAATACTATCTATTGAAAATTATACCTATCTTCTGCTTAATTTTGGCTCACCAGGGCAAAATATATTTGCATATTGAGTTGGCTCTCGACCTTGAGATATACTGAGATCCTCAGCCAAGAGCCTCAGCTTTTTATTGACAGTTCTACTTAACAGCACAGAAAGAACTTCTGCAATGGACGTGAATTCTGTTGGTATTAACCTTCCCATCATAGAGCCCAAAGGGCTTCTGCACAGCTGCCATGATTATTGTAGCCTGGATAAAGTGCACCAAAAATTTGTCTTTAGGAAGCAGGTCTTTGCAACAAGGTTGACATGAGGACTTATTCAAAAGCCTTCTTCAGATGTTTGTAATCTCATTTTTGGATGTAGGATACAACTCTTGTCCTATCTGCAACAGCTGTAACAGTAGTGCTGGAATAAACTTTACAGATTTAGGAAACTGTTTCTCCATCCAGTTGCTACTGTCTGCATTTTATGATAAGGAGGTTTCTTCTTGCTATAGGGACTAAATAAATTTTGCATGTCAAATCTTTACGTAAACTGGGGGAAAGAGCCCTACTAACCAGACTAACTTTTCAACATTTGAAATAGATTAATGTTTTTTCCACATAGTATTTCTTATAGCATAGCCCAGTTGAAATTCATCAGTTTGGTGTGGGGGTTTTTTGGGTGGTGTGTAGTTTTTTTCTTTGTTTGGTTTTTTTGCCTTCTCTCTGTACAATTTGTCTTAAAATGATGGGTCTTTTTATATGTGTTACATGTTACCATGCAGGTATTTCCTTTGTCTTTGACTCTGTTCCTTGTTGCATAAACACATCCATTAATTTTTATTTGGTTACTCTGCAAGTTGTAAATAGCTATAACAAATACACCATTCCCGGGTGTAACACCTCAAAAATATTGCTATTGAGTAGATTCCCAAAGGCCCTGTGAGACTGGTATCTTAACATTTATTCAGTCTGATCCTCTACAGTTTGCACTTTTTCAGTTCAAAAGACCACATAATTCTGTACTGCCTACAGGCATGAGAGATTGGTTTTTCTCACAAGCAAAATGAATAGGTATTTTCAGCTCCCTCCATTTTGTTTAAAGTTTGTCTTTGAAAGCTTAGGA